>NW_024885000.1:1989902-2208627 GCF_019232065.1 Centrocercus urophasianus
CCGCATGGCAGCGGCCGCGCTCGGCTGGGTCCGCGGCCGGCAGCGGCGGGCGGGCGGGGCGAGGCGAGGCGGGCGGCTGGCCGGGACCCCGCGGAGGTGAGCGGGGTCGGGGGGGACGGCGGCCGGGGCCGAGGGGGGAGGGAGGGGGCACCTGCGGGCGGAGTACGGCGCGCTGGCGGAGGGGGGAGGGCGAGGGGCAGGGGCCGCTCCCGCCCGTCCGCTCCCCGGCTCCGCATTCCCTCTCCTGCTCTCACCTTCCTCGCCGCTCCGCTCCCTTCTCTCCCTCCCCTCCCTCTGTTCCACCCTCTGCCCGCGCGGACCCTTCCAGCCCCCGAACTCCTGGCTATAGATTAAAGTGCGGAGCTGAGCTGGGGAAGGATGCGAGGCAATGGCGAGGCAGCCGAGCTCCTCTATTTCATGTACGTATCTGTCTTACTTTATGGAAGTCACTAACTATCGCTGCGGCGCATCAGTCAGTGCCAGAGCTGCCCGGCAGAGCGGAGCATGACTGGGTTGCTCTCGTTTGGGCTGAAAGTTATTTATTGAAGGGAGATTCACCGGCAAATGTAACTGAGCAAGGATGCCAGCTCTCTGAGCATCTGGAGTCCAACTTCTGACCGCGGATGAAAGAGGGATGCAGAGAGGACTGGTAAGAGTTGCCAAGAAGCTGGGCAAGCGAGAACGGCTGGAGGAGGAGGAAAGGGTACGGGGTAGGAGAAGGAGAGGGGAGAAGGAGAAAGGGGAAGATCGGCTTCAGGCTGGGGTATTTCTTTTCATTCCACCCTCCTGCCCGCGCTAAGGCTGCCTGTGGGATCACGGTACCGGCGGAACGGCTCTTCTCCAGGAGAACAGACTTCTCCCACGGGTTCTGCTGCCCGAGGGGCACAGCATCGCACACCTCGCCCCCCGGCTCCCAGCCTCGCCAATGCCGGCACGTCGGCCCGCAGCGTAGGCTCAGGTGTGCGTTTAATGGCTCCGGTTGCTGTGCCTCCGGTAGCTCGAACCGCCCGTCCTCGGGCTGCATCCCCCGGTAGGTCCGTGCCCGCGGATGCTCCGGGACCTGGCAGCGATCTGAAGCTCCGAACTGGGCTGGAAAGGAAAGGGGCAAATACAACCAGCTCAGGAGAGAGGCAGGGAGAGACCGTCTCCGCTGCAAAGAGGGAGAAGCCGTTTAGTCATCTCTCTCTCTATCTTCCCAATGATGATTGCATTTTCTGATTGCCTCTGACTGCATTTAGAGAGGGAGTCGGGAGGCAGGCACAGCTCACCTCGTACCCACAGCAGCGGTGCTCCCTCCCTGCCCGTTCCCTCGGGCTCTCCCTGCCCCTGGTGCCTTGCAGGTAATGGGGTGCTGCGAGACGGGGCGCCTGGGCTGCCGGGGTGGGCAGGACTTGGCATGCACTTATTGTAAGCCTGTTGCTTTTGCTCCCAGATCTCTGCACCCGGCTGAATGGGTGCTTTGCAGAAAGTTTTATTATCAGATGTGAGCAGGAAGGGAAAGGAATACAAGGCTGAAAGAGGATTTTGAAGCTCTGAGTGGCATATTTTGCTCTTAAGCGAAGTATCTTTGCTGCCTGAGCCTGACCCAGCTATGGAGGGAGAGCGAGAGGAGGGATGATCTCCAGGCTCTTCACTCCCATTAGCGTTGTATCTCATCAAAACACTCACTTGTTCATCAGCCGTATTTTAAGTCATCCCTGTCTGCTTCCAGATAAGGAAATGCCAGGAGATTTTTGTTCTGTTTTTGTTTTTGAAGAGTCATTTATTAAGTACGGCAATGGCAATAGAAGTTAATGTGGTAAGAATCCGTCGCTTATTTGCTGACCCTTTAGGTAAACAGCAATGACTGTTCTCTGAAGTTCTCCTCCAGAGCTGCATTGATCCAACAGCACACGCCAGGGTTTTGCTTTTAGCCTGGGATCACATCGGGGTGCCAGGGCAGGGCGGTGGGGAGGGATGGAGATGGGGCTGGAATCTGCAGAGATGGGCTCATGCCAACGGCTTTCCTACCCCATGTGCTTCTCCTCCTAACCATCCACAGAAAAGAGTTATTTTCTGCACTGATGCTGACTTCTGTAAGTCAGACAGAGGCAAATGATTGTATTTTGTGCAGCAGGTCTTCTGAATGTCATCAACAGGCTACCGATACACGTTTCTTCCAAACTGCATGCAGAAATTACAGTAATTAAAGTCAGAAATGTGTGTGTAGGCAAGTACGTGTCTGATAGAGTTGCAGTGTGTCTGTTCCCCACTCAAGCTGAAAAGACTGTTGCCCATACAATGTATTTTGTGCCCAGGAATGCTTTCCAGCCTGAGGAGAATGGTTAGCAGTTACTAAACCCAGACATGGAGGGCAGAAAAGGGGCTTCTTTCCACAGTTAACAGATAAACTGTTCCATTGTTTTGTTTTGTTTTAAGCAAGCTGTGCAGCTCTAACTTACAAACTCATCTCTCTTAGTAGAGATAAAGTCCCAAAGATTCACAGACAAGAGAAAGCAAAACCCTTCTGAGACGGGATTTATTATTCTCTGCCCTCTCAGTCCTTCTTACAGAAGCCTGGCTTACATCTGAAAAAGGTTTTTTTGAGTATTTTGTGGACCAAATGGGACAGATTGAAGCAACTTTGCTAACAGAGCTGTGTGTGCTAAGCTCCCTTAACCAGCTGCATTTCTTTGTAGTGGAGAAACGGGAACTAAGCCTCTATGGAAGAACACCCTTCTCTTGTTTTAATCTCCTGCCCGTTTCATAGCTGAGGTATTAATAGTTTCCCCACATATACTGCTAGCATGGAAAGACCCATTTTATCTTTAAAAATTGATTTAAAAATGCATAAGTGACTTGTGAGCTACCAGTGCTCTATTAGAACAATTATACGTGAAGTATTTATAGAGCCTCAGCAGCCAATGTAGGTAACCTGGAATTTACAGCCAAAGTTATAAGTATGGAAGAGATTTCTAATAAGGCTCCCCAGAGAAATTAGG
Source organism: Centrocercus urophasianus (assembly GCF_019232065.1). Lineage (NCBI taxonomy): Eukaryota > Metazoa > Chordata > Aves > Galliformes > Phasianidae > Centrocercus > Centrocercus urophasianus. The sequence continues at coordinate 1,992,884 of NW_024885000.1, forward strand.
GAAGATGAGGAGCTGTTGCTTCGTAGCTTCTCAGGTCAGTGTACATCACCAATCAGTCCTGAAATAACGACTTGTGGTGCTTTTAATTGAAATTAAAAAGCACAGAAGGCAGTTTACCAGCAGGGAGATTAGGGAGAGGATGTGTTATTTTGGTGCCTTGGCTATTCGTATGCATTTGGTGATTAATGACAGAAGTGGTTGTCATCTTTCTGCCCCCTGCTTTGCAGCCCTGTTCCTAAAGCTACAAGATGCACTGTGCCAACAGCAGTGGGCAGCTCTGTCCCCAGGGAGCTCCTCCAGCTGCAGACTGGGGCAGGCAGTCAAAGTGGTGCAGAGCAAACATGCGGTGCTTTCCTCCACCTCTGCCATGGACAAAGGGTTGTGTGGCCTCCAGGGCTGCCATTCGGGCACTGTTAGCTCAATACTTTTGTTCCTTAGGAGGAAGAGGAAAAAATCGTGCTTCATGATATGGGACAATCCTCCATAGCAAAATGCGGTGGGATATTGGCTCTGGTGCATGCATATGTGGAAAGTGTCTCCTTGGGATAATCATTATGGATGATTCCATGTTTTGTAATTACAAAACTTCTTCCAGCAGCAGTGAGATGTGGGATTTCAGTTGTCCTTTAGGTAGTAAAATTGCACAGAGAGATGCTCCATATTAAAGTGATGAATGTTAATGTGTCCTGAAGAGGAAAGAGCATTCCTGGGAGCAGTTCAGTTGTTTTTACCACAGATTGATTGCATCATTTTTTATTCAGTGTTTTGATGGCTGTTGAAATCAATAATGCTGCAGCCTTACTGGCTGGAATGGCAGCTTTCATATAATTAAAAATGTTCAGAGTAAAATTGTATAGAAGGGTATCATGTAGAGGATATAATTAGGCTTTGAGGGCTTGAGTCAGTGGGATCAATGGAATCACCACTGATAGATTGGCTTTTGATAGGGACCGTAATGCATCTGATATGACAATGGCACCTTTCTCCAGATAATTTTATGGCAGACTTAGGAAAACAAAAGGGAAGTAAAAGTAAATGCAAGTTAAAAGATGAAAAAAAGTTCAATGTTTTAAGAACTCTGACTGAAGACCAAAGAGAGAAAAGGAAAAAAAAAAATCGTGGCCAGATCAGAACCACATTAAGCACTGTAATTTCCAGAGAACGTTGGCTTCCAGTGGTTGAGGGTCTGGACAAGTTGGGATATATTTCATCTAAAAAATCAAGATTGCAGTGAAGATATTTCAGTTCAGCCTAATGGTCCTTCAGCTCTGTCTCTGCCTGCCAGGAAACGATCAGGGTCTCCTGGTAATAAATCCTGCTGGAAGAAAGCTGCCCAAGTTTGGAGGCTTTCCTGTTCTGCTTTTCCTGGTACTCCGTTGGTAACATTTTCCTGTGTTTCAGTTCAGTAAAACACACCTCTAAATCCAAGAGACCGGCAAAAAACTCCTGCTGAGCCCAGGTCCTTAATTAAGGGTGGAAGAAAATGAATGAAAACCAGAGAGGTGGAACAGGTTGCCCAAGGAGGCTGTGGATGCCCCATCCCTGCAGGCATTCAAGGCCAGGCTGGATGTGGCTCTGGGCAGCCTGGGCTGCTGGTTGGCGACCTGCACACAGCAGGGGGTTGAAATGAGATGAACATTGTGGTCCTTTTCATCACAGGCCATTCTATGACTCTATGATTCTATTATTCTGACACCTGGAAGCCCAGCTCAGCCCAGTCGTGGCTCTTCATGGCATGCAGTTTTGCTGGGTGAACTGCAGGCTGATTTCACTGGCACTCCCAGCTCCTTCTTGACAGCTGTAGTTAAATGGATGAGCACGAGACTTACACCTGGGGAATTCTGGATTAGTTTTGTTTGTAAGGAAGCAAATATAAATTACTGTGTTTATGCTGCTTTTAAAGAGCTTTTAATGAGGAATCATTTGCTATTCAAAATTTCAATCCATAATAATGCCATAACCTCGCCGAGTTGTATCTCCTTTAACATCCTCTTCATCCAGGAGATGAGGGCAAGCCGTCGGTTTGAAGTTCTTGCACCCATTCTGATCCAGCTCTTGAGCACGATGGAGAAACCCTGACTGATTTTGTGCTGTGCTTTTATCTGCTCTGCCTTTCAGATGGAGCTGATCTGACTCCTACCCATCCCCTCCAGTAACACGGCCAGGGGCACCATGGCTGCAGGGGTGGCTGCGTGGCTGCCCTTTGCCAGGGCAGCTGCCATAGGATGGATGCCAGTGGCCAACTGTCCCATGCCATTGGCTCCGACAGAGAAGAACAAGAGGCAGGACGAGCTGATCATTCTCAACGTGAGCGGCAGGCGTTTCCAGACCTGGAGGACTACACTTGAGAGGTACCCGGACACTCTGCTGGGCAGCACGGAGAAGGAGTTCTTCTTCAATGAAGACACCAAGGAGTACTTCTTCGACCGGGACCCCGAGGTCTTCAGGTGCATCTTAAATTTTTATAGAACTGGCAAGCTGCACTATCCCAGGTACGAGTGCATCTCTGCCTACGATGAAGAGCTTGCCTTCTACGGGATCCTCCCTGAAATCATTGGGGACTGCTGCTACGAAGAGTACAAAGACAGAAAGAGGGAAAACGCAGAGCGGCTGATGGACGACAACGACTCAGAAAACAACCAGGAAGGGTCCATGCCATCCCTGAGCTTCCGGCAGACCATGTGGCGAGCCTTCGAGAACCCCCACACCAGCACCTTAGCCTTAGTCTTTTACTACGTCACCGGCTTCTTTATTGCCGTCTCTGTGATCACCAATGTCGTGGAAACTGTCCCTTGCGGCACGGTGCCGGGGAACAAGGAGCTTCCATGTGGGGAGAGATATGCTGTGGCTTTCTTTTGCTTGGACACGGCTTGCGTGATGATTTTCACAGTCGAGTACCTGTTGAGACTCTTCGCGGCCCCAAGTCGCTACAGGTTCATCAGAAGCGTGATGAGCATCATTGACGTGGTGGCCATCATGCCATACTACATTGGTTTGGTGATGACCAACAACGAGGATGTCAGCGGAGCCTTTGTGACTCTAAGGGTTTTTAGGGTTTTCAGGATTTTCAAGTTCTCTCGCCATTCCCAAGGCTTACGAATCTTGGGCTACACTTTGAAGAGCTGTGCCTCTGAGCTTGGCTTTCTCCTCTTTTCCCTCACTATGGCAATTATCATCTTTGCTACTGTGATGTTTTATGCAGAGAAAGGGTCCTCAGCAAGCAAATTCACCAGTATTCCTGCTTCCTTTTGGTACACTATTGTAACCATGACAACACTTGGGTGAGTATTACTTTTTCTTTTACTCGGCAGCCTGCAAGCATGTAGTAGGAGCAAGACTTAGTTGCTCCTAAGCAGTTTTCTGGATGCATGTTGCAAAAGGGAATAGAAGTGTTAAAGACTCGATTGTTCTTTGCCTGATAGCTTCTGGAATTCGTGTTTACATGTATGAAACAGAAAAAGCACTTGAACCCACTTGACAAATGCTTGGCACAATGGTAAATGAACGCAGGAGAAGCAATCTGTGGAGCAGTAGGTGCTGATTTGCTCTCATTCTGCAGGAGAGAGAAGTGGAAGGAAGTTGGCAGGTAGTGCTCGGGTTTTTTTCAGACATTCATTTGAGCCGTGGATTTTACACACAATTTCTGACGTATATTTTGACTCTTTTCACAACGTTGGTCACAGTTTCTTTGTTTGGCGTGCCAGGAGTTACAGATGTGCTGAATTCAAATGGATATTATGGGCTGCTGAGCTCCTGAAGTCACTCAGTGTCACTCCAGGACACATTCCGTGGGATTTTTTCTCACTTGGTTTAGCAATAAATGGGCTTCTCGTCTGTGTTTAGTGATGAGTTGAAAAAGTAATTGGCATACGCTGTGTTAGAACTTCAAACACTGCTATGGACAGGTGCAGAGGTAATGGAATAATCAAAGCAAAGGAAACCTAGCCTGGAGGGCGCTGTTTTTTCCCTTCTATTTCATTTCCCCCTTACAGATATTTCTACTGAGATTATAGATTTGAGCTTCTGTCTCCCTGAACAAAAGCCTTTGTCAGAATGGCCGAGCCCTCACCCTGATGGGGTTATGTAAAAAGAAAGTAGGCAATCATCTCTTAATGCCACCCATCAGGACACACAACGTTTGTCACTACTTTGCAAAGAGTTTTCCCACTGAAGAGCTCACAGGGTTTAACGCTCAGATGTAGACAACCCTCACTCTTGTAATATGGTCACCACTTTTTCCTCTAAGCTGCTTGTGATTTTAAACACTTCTCTGTGCCTATTAGGCATGGACAGGCTCACAATGGCTCTTGTAAATTATTGAAATCGTAATTCAGCTGTCAGAAAGGCACAGAATCTGATGACAACTGGCAGTCTGAATTCTTCAGTAAGTGAGAATGGCAATGTTTGTCACAGTCACCAAAAGGCAGTCTCGTTGCCGTTCCATATAACTGCACCCATCCTTCTGTCTGCAGACACGTGTGTGTTCACATGGATGTCCTTTCCATCTTTGTCATAGGAAAGTTGGGGTCGAGGAAACGCTCAGTTTTGCTTGGGAACAAAAGTTGCTGGTAAAAGCCATGCAGAAAGTGCTGCAGAGTGCAGTTAATGCTCTGCTCCCATCGGTGCTTGGTCTTGTTCCCTTTCTCTTCCTCTCTGAACACATAGGTGACAAAACAGAGTGCTCCTGAGGACTTGAAAGTGTCCTCAATCTGTTGCAATCATAGAAATTATGGATGAATGAGTGCTTTAAATGAGTCGACAAGAATTAAAAACACCCAGGAGTTTAAGCATAGCTTTGTAAGCGTTCATTGGAAAGGGACTGATAACATGCTATCAAAGCCTTAAAGCTTACACTTGGCGTGTTACTGATTTGGGGCTTTCTGTTGCTGGATTTTAATTAAAATAGGTGTCTCTGGCAAACAGTGTGCCAGCTGAGATTGCTGCCTTTAGCACAGACTTGTAAGGCACTCTGAAATCCGGGCAGCTCCTGCAGAGAAATGCCAACACCTGCCTGCCCCACACATGGCTCTGGCACCTTGCTGTGCAGTGCAAAACCAAACCCTCACTGCTGGCTTCCCAAACCCTGGGAATCCTAGGCAAATCCCAGGCAGACAGGTTGATGCTATGTGCCATGCAGACCTCCTTGGAGCCCGCCGCCAGCCCCTCACCCAGGGCAGCTCTACGGCATCGAAATCAGCCAGCTGCAGAAACAAGACTTCGGCCCCACGTCATTCCCATCTTCCTGGCATTTTCACACCACAGTCCATCTCTCTCTCTTCAGAAATCACTTAGCAATGTTTGGAAGGATCTTGTTACTAATGAGAGCGCTGGCAATTCCCATCTCACAGCGGTTGCCAGCAGCCGGAGTTCCTAACGTGCTTCTTATTCCATCTCACTTCGCCTCTCCAAGCAGTTGCCTGTCAGCTGCTGCCATCCCAGCACTGCTCAGAGCATCCCAGTATCATCTGCTTTAGCCAGTATTTGAAACAGGAAATGTACAGTGCCATAGCTTTTAAGCCAAATATACACACGTGTATAGATTTCTTCTTTTGAACCCTGAGACTTAAACAGATAATGGACATTTCCCTGGCACTGTAATATCTATGCTTGTGGCAGTGTGATTTGCAATGTGGAGGACAACTTTTCCTGTGTTTCCAAGCCCCTTTTATACAAAGGGAAAGTTTACTGACAATGAAAACCCAGGCTAGCACTAGGAAAGCATTAACAGATGTTCCAGTTGACTAACGTTAATAATTAAAATAACAAATCTAAGCCAGATATTTGCTGGAGTAAATTAAATTTGTTCAGTTGGAAGCAAGGAAGTCGTCGCCATTTGTGAGAGCCAGCCTCCGTGCACAGCCTGGTGCACAACCATGATAAAGGATTTTCCAAAAGGGGTTTTTCCTCTGAGCAAAAGGCACAAAAGCAACAGCAAAAAATCAGCAGCGCAGGGAGGGAGGTACAACAGCTTTTCTGAGATGGGAAACAAAGCAAAGGAATTAAATTATACTGACCCTGCATCTCTGAGCCCTCTGCTGTGCTCATCAGCCCCGCTTTAACAGAGGCTGTTTTAATTTAGCACGAGTTAAATTTTGCTCAGGAGGTTTTATAATGAAAGCATTACTCTTAGGTGCATCTCAAATCAATCTGAATCACTGAATCAACTATTCAAAATTAACTCAAGGCCAGCTATCCTATCCACAGCAGCACTTTCCTCTGGGGGCAGCGGCTGCCCCTCACCCTGCAGCACTCATCCTCTAATCTGCCTGCATTTGTGCCCCCTCTTGCTTTTAACTCACTTCATATGCAATGGCCCTCAGCTTTACACCCACACTGAGACACTTTAATTATCATAAATCGTGTCACTTTGCTACCAGTGCATTGTTTCCATCTACTTTTAACTGGGGTTTGCTTCTGGAGGGGCTGACCCCACATCCCTGTGCCCCAGTGTGACAAACAGGGATGCGGTGCCGGACCCCACCTCTGCAGCCTGCTCTGCTTCTGCCCATGTCATGTTTCCCTTTGCTGTTTATGGCTGTTTTCCTTTCACCTGACAGCAGCAGTATGTTCAGCCTCCCAGGCAGCGTCTGTGAGCACAGTGTGGCTGCAATCCCCCCTTCCCACACCTGTCCCCATGGGGTCTGTTCTGTCCCTTTGGGTTTGGCTGCGCTGGTCACTGTGCTGGGACAGCAGAACCGTATCTGCAGAGTTTGTTCAAGGAGCCACATCAGCTTGGGGAAGTCATACAGCAGATGCAATGGCCTTGCCACGGCTGCAGCCCGCTCTGCAGCAAGGAGGGGAATCCCTGAGTGCTGGGGGGGGCTGGGCTCAGGCTTGGGGGCTGCTCCACTGTCCTGATGTTACCCAGCTGGAGCCCGAAGTCCTGCAAATCATGGGGATGAGAAGTGAGAGAGAGCCGTCAGTAATCAACCATCTTGTTATTTGTTTCGTTGATTTCTTGGGCTTTCTTTTTCACTGGTATTCAATTTTGGGGAAGGAAGGAATGGGATGAGATGTAAACAGGGGAACAGGATGTGAAACTTGCAGCGCTGCCGGCTGAGCAGCACGGCCTGGCTGAGCGCTGAGCAACTGCAGGGCTGCCAGCACTGCGTGATGGGGATCTGTGCAGCATTGCTCCATGCGTGGCCCCGGGGCCCATAGACCGATAGCAACCCTCAATCACCCTCCTTCATGCGACCCGGGTGGAGTTTGCAAAGTCATGGAAGCCATAAATCAGCCCTGCAGCGCTGCCATGCTGGCTGCTCTGCAGAGCTCAGCCCCGTCGTCGTATGGCGTGTGTCACCTCCTCAGTAAGTGGAATCAGAAATATTGCTCTAATCGAAATGCTGCTTTGCATATCTGCCATCGTCAGGGGGAAGATAGATGAGCTGTGGGACATGTCCTTTGTAAAGCGAGGTGCCAGCACATCATCACTCTCCCCATTTCCTACGGGCAACAATTCTTCTGCCCCCAGGCCAGGGAGCAGCTTGAATTTAATACACAGAAAGCCCAATAAGACAATGAATTGATGGAGCTACACTAAGAAGTCATTTGCTTGAGCTTTCATTCTCCTGACTCCAGGTTCACCTTATATGAAGTGTGTATCAATTTTCTTCCCCTAATGGATTTACAGACGCTGCACGGAACATCTCTGTATCAGAATCAGAGACAGAACCTTTTTCTTCTCTGCCTTGATGCAAATCTCAAGCAAGCATCTCATTTTTGAGCTATTTGCATTCAGCAGAAGTATTAAAATGCCCTTATTCATTCTTGTCGCAAGTGGAATTCATTGGATTTTCACTCAAAAAAAAAACCAACCCTGAAAAATGGGAATGTCTCTGTCCTTGGGCTTTTTATGGCTTTGGTTACTTGTCATGATTGCACACACATGCAAACACCCCATTTCTAATGGACAAGGGCAAATAACTTTCCATCAAGGCAAACTCGTGCGAGAAGGACATTATTTTGAATGATGCTGAGTAACGGTGCTGCCTAAAACCACAACATGACTACTGTGCTTACCAATGGGAACCTTGGCAGAGATGCATCTATAGCAACTGAGCTGAGGAAGCTTTCGCAGCTCCTCATTCCTGCTTCCCTCCCCAGCCGGCAGCACAGCGAGTGCCTGAGAGACGCAGGCTGCAGAGAGCATTGTATTTTCGCTGGAGATGAAGGGAAGTGATTGGCTTGCTGATTCGGATCCGAGTTATTTTTAGTCTCATAAAATGATAATTTCATAACAGCGCTGACCCAGTAAAAGTAATTAGTTTACAGCAATCAGCTGAAAATAGGGGACAGAGTAGCCACCGTCAGTATGAAGGCGGTGAAAGGGGAAGGGAAGTTAAAGGCCTGCAACAAATTAGCCAAAACGAATTACATCTCTTAGCTGATTACATCCACGCAGTCAAAATCTGCTCTCGGCGTGCATTGCTGCACGGGCACAGAGAGCTGCAGGACCATCAGAGAGGTGCGGAATTTGGTGCTGCACTGCTGTGATGCTGGGCTCTGCATCCCTGCCACTGTGCCCATCTGCATGAAGGTACCCAGGGACAGAGATGCTGTGCTGCTACCGGAGGACAGAGCAGGTTTGGATGTGCTTAATGCAGCATAAGCTCCAGGAGCAGAGGGCTCAGCCTGGCAGCTGTTCTGTGCCTTACACCAAGGGTTGCTCTGTGCCAAATCTGTCCCAGCTTTGCTGGCTGCCCCGGGCAGGGCTCAGCCCCATGGCTTTCCCAGACAGCCACTGTCAGTTCCACCATTTACCAGCACTACGTTAGAGCACATTCAAGGGCTGTAATTCACCTCTTCAGGTTACAAGTAAGGGTGGAAGAGTTATTTTAAAATCAATATCTAGCAGAATGCCATTGTTCCAACATTAAAACCTGCTGGGAAATTACTCGGAGGTATGTGGCAAGTCAAATTGCTGCTTGCCAGAGGAGGAAACAATTTATTACCTCTTTAAAAGGTGCAGATCTTTCCTGGCTTTTCGTTTTAGTTTGCAGCCTGAGGTACGATGCTGCAACATCTGGCCCTTTCCTTCTCTCACTTGTTAGTGACTTCTATCTCTTCTCCTGGCTTTACACTGGGGATGTCTGTGCGGGCTGTGGGGTTTGGGTCTGGCTGTGGGGTTTGGGTCTGGCTGTGGGGCTTGGGTCTGGGCTGCACGCTGCTGCTCAGTGCTGTACGTGGGGTCCGTTCCCCTACAAACACATCTGAAAGCACCGTGCTGAGGTGGGCAGCCGTGCAGAGCTGCTCTGTGCCACGAGACTTGGGGAGAGGAACCGAGCGCAGCGCCCGGGGCAGCCTGCTGCTTTCATCTCGGCCTGCCATCTGCAACAGAATTAAAACACACATCAGCCCAAGCGTTTTGCCTTCAGGACTTTGCGAAATTTGGCTGCTGTGAAGCCCTTGAGAAGGATTGTTTGCTTCCGCAGAGAGCAGCCCTGCAGAATGGGGCCACGCGCTCCTGAAAGCTGAGCTCAAACAGAGCTGAGCTCAGAGCACAGCGGTGCCAGGAGACCCCCCCAGTAACAAAGACGAGACCCCAGCAGCCAGCCCAGTCCTGCACTGCCCAAGATGCTGCCTTGCAGCAGTGGAAGCTGTCAGGTTGGCTTTTGGCAGCTGCTGTTGGCCCGACAGCACGTCCTCAGCGCGCTGAAATACCCTCAGCTTTTTTGTGCAGATAATTATTTTTCATGATCTTATTGCTTTATTCCTTCTGTGCATGTGACTCCATCTAAGAGACACAAATTGCTGCTGTTCCTCTTTTGCCTGTGGATACGGGGTTTCGCATCAGATGTGAAAACAGCAGATGATAAATTCCCATTTGCTTTCAGCCTTTAAGGTTTAAATGCACAGCTTTGAGATAACAAGGTTTCCCCCCACAACCTGACAGCCCCTTTATTTCTTCTCCGTACAAAGGAAAACACTTTTACTATTACTTTATCCTTCTTGTTTTTCCACTCTGTTGCCACAGTTCTCACTTCCACGTCAGTACGCTCTTCTGGTGCGTAATTTGTGCACAACATGTCATCAACAGGACACACTTTTTCTCTGTTTTGGTAGGAGCAGCAGCACAAAGGACTCATCCTCCTTAAATATTAATTAGTCACCACGGTGAGGACAAAAATAACGCATTCTTTTTCAATTAGAAAGGATATCACTATTCTCGTAGCCTAACGCTTGGCAGAAGAGAGCTCTCTTTGAAGGGAGAGCTGCAAGGAAAGAGCTGCTCTGAGCTGCCTTCTCCTGGAGCCCATCTCCATCAGTGCCTCTGCTTGGATCAGCAGTGCGCTCCGAAAGCAAACTCTCCATCATCCCATCCTGCTGCCTGGCTCATAGCACAGCTCCAGAGCTGCCCTGCAGCATTCCTTCTGGAGAAACACGGCTGGAAGGCAGCTGAGAGAACGTGCCTGATGTGTTCTTACTGCCCACAGGCGTTCAGTCCATGCACTGGACCAGGACTGGCCCAAACTGAACACCCCAGGTATGCGCAGGGCACTGCGTCCTTCACTCAGCAGCTCAGCTCCCTCTGAGCCACACAGCTGCTGGGGCACAAACAAACTTTTATCCTTTCCCTGTGCTCAGAATTCATTCTCGTTGTAACCCTGTTTTATCGTCTTTTGAGGCTTCAGTATTGGCTTGACCTGTTGTCATCAGTATTAAAGAACTCCAACTGCTTTTTTCTGCTTCTTCAGAGGGAAGGCAGAAGGAGGCCGTTGTCCATCCAACAAACTCTGACACCATGAGAGCCTTTTTCCAATAACTGGTGTCTGATTGAGTAGAAACAGGGCTAAAACGTAGCACTCTGAGCATGAACCAATGGAGCACAGTTGCCAACACACCTCCTTCACTGCCACACGTCTCAGTTGTGCCGTTGTTCAGGAAGATGTAGCAGCCCGTCTCCCACCCCGTGAGAGATCCTCCTTGTGAGACCTGCTCTCTGATCTCTGCATAATGAACCACAATATGAAAGCCCTTTCTTCTGCTGCCTGTGTGTCTCTAAAGCTCCCTGCACGGCCACGCCATTGCGTGCAGATGGGCAATCAAGGGCTCGCAGGAGGCAATCACAACTTCTACTCGTGCCTCTTTTCCTTCTCCTGCCTACTTGCATCTGCCCCACCGTCTGTTCCTCCATCCAGGGAGCATCCATCATGGAACAGGATGAGTCCTGCTGAGTCAGACGCTCGGCTTCAGTTCTTGAAATGAGCTGGCATGATATTCTCTCCTTGGCACGTTGTGCACAGAGACTTCAGCCCTTGTAGATATTTTCCTGCTGCAGAGGAATAGCAGGCCAGATTAAATAATAGAAACAGTCATTCAGCAAGGCAGTTGTTGAATGAAAATATGCAAAACAGATCAAATTAGGTAGAAGTCACTTCTCTTGCTAAGGGTCAAACAAGCAGTAAGCTAGGCTGAGGGAGACAAGATTTGGGCTGCAGAGGGCTGAGCGGGATGAATTCCCCTACTAATGAGCTTAGTGAATAAGCTCATTACCTAATGAGCTCTATTGAACAAGCTTGATTTCTAGTCTAGGGAAAGCCTTCTGAACAGATAAAATGTAGGTAAACAGCAACCTCCTATTACAGACAGAAAACATATCTGTAGCTCCAGAGCAAAGCTGCTGTCACGTCAGGTTCTTCCTGGCGGTGTGGACAAAGTTGCTTCTTGCTTCTTGGTGGGTAGAAAACAACCATTTAAATTGATGGATCGGAAAAGCAACAAGTGGTAGCTGCTGTTTTCCAGGTTTGATCGTTCTTTACAAATTCAGATACAAGCAAGGATGTGCACTAACACGGCTAGCTCTAACACAAGTGTCCCAACACCCTTGCTTTGGTGCAGCCCTTGGGGTACTGTAGCCATTAATAACTGGCAGGCTGGGTAGCCAACAGAGCTCCTCTCCAACCACAGCCATTCTGCACTTCTATGAACAAATACTCCTGGAATGGATCTTTCTCATCAGATCAGACAGAACGGAGAGGTCTGGACAAATGGCACAAAGGAAACCTGACTGCCCACGCAGTCCTGTGACAGATCTTGTGGGCAATTCATTGCCCAGAGAAGTGGGAGTCCAAATACCCGCTGTGCGAGCAGCAGTCCATCACATACCCACACACAGCTTTCCATAATGTTCAATTCTGCCAGACTGGAAAAGAAGGGAGAAAAATGAGATTTCAGTAAAGAAGGCTACATCTACAGATGTTGAAAGAAAAAGCTTTAAATCTTAATGTTGTCTTCTATATAGTAACACTCGTATTTATTTTTACTGGTTTTTTTCTTGGCCAGCAGAAGGATTTCAGCAGAAACGAAGGGCTGTTAGAACAGTTCTGCTCCCATAGCTGTGCTGCACTCACACTCTGCCACTGCCCATCCTATGTGTGTGCAACTCTGAGCAGAGCTGGGGTGCATCTGAAGGGGGGAAAAGGGGAGAATATCCAAACTCTGCACTAAGAACCAATCGCTGCTTTGGTGGGAGATGAAGGATTCTGAGGAGGGAACAGGTGTTCGCCCTTAAATATATTTAAACCTATGCATGCATGCCCTCAAGTGCACATCACAGGGTAAATAAACATGCTCACAGCTCACTTGTACGTGTCAGTATATATTTGCGTGATTGCAGCATGAAAGTCTGGCACCAAATGTACTGTGAACTGAAAATGAATTTCAGCAGCTTTTATGATTCATTTTTTGTCAGAAACAAACAAGGCGTCTGCAGCCTCCTCGTTAGCTGTGTCCAGCACAGATCCTCCCTTGCTGCTGCACAGACAGCCCGTGGCCACACGCTGCCTTCTGGGGCCTCTTTATTGACAGCTTTCCTCCTGCAATCTCATCTGTGTCAATAATTCTTTAATGGCTCTGCCCACTCTGATCTCAGCGCTCCTCGATGTGCCTTCATTGCAGGGTCCCAGCGAGGAAAAAGGAGCATGGTGGAATGGGAAAGGAGGGTTTGAGGGGGGGAGGCTGAGATGTGCAGTGCTGCCATGGGACAGCTGTCACAGCAAGGGGGGCTCTGGGTCCTGAGCTGCTCCTCACCCACCTTCACCTGTGGGCATCCTGCGAGGAGCAGAGATTTCAGCTCCAGGCACTGGAAGCACTGTGGCTAAGTTGGATAGGATTTGTTTGTAGCCATTAATAACTGCTTCTCTGGCAATATCAAAACAGTGTGGGCAGACAGCGCTTCTACCTAGAGCACTTGTCTGCACAATAAATCAAATCCGCCCGCTGCATCATCACAGTCAGAGAAAGGGCATTTGTCTGAACACGTGTGTGCAGTGCTTTACCTGCAGCAGGAAATGTTTGCAGTGAAAAATGTTGGTGCCCAAAGCTCTGTTAGACTGGGATGTGGGGGACTGTGCAGGAGATGCATGGCAGCGAGATAGCCCTGCAGGAAGCCCATCCACAAACAGTTCCAAGGCTCGCTCCCGACGCACGATGGGGTCTAAATAAAATATCAAAGAGCTTCATCTCTTCTTACAGATGAAAGGAGAAAACGGGGGGAAAACTTTTTTTTTTTTTTAAATCTCACAGTTATGGATGGTAGAATAAAAGATGCTCTGCAGGTCTGTGTTTTCCTGCTCCTTAAGGGAAGACAAAACATGAGTTAGCAAAATGTGCTGCCTTCTCAGAAGCAAAGTTAGGATTTAATGATGAAATACCATAAATAATGAATGGACAGCCTCCTCTTACCGTGGTGCAGGTAAAGAAACAGCAAAGCACCTTCCTGCTGCAGAAGGAAAACTTGGTTGTGCCTCAGGCGGTTGGGAATTCTACCCAGAAGTGCACTGAGGTGGAATGAATGGACTCGATGCCAAACACTGCCCAACTGTATGCAAAATGGTAGCAAAGCAGTCCCCTTCCACTGCAGTGTAATGTAAGGATTTGGGTTTTACTATATGCTCCTTGTCAAAGTGTTCGTGGGTTTCTTGTTCTAATAGGGTTTTTAGCAAAGCCTGGCCTACAGAATATAGCCTAGATACTCAGCGTACCAAAATGCAACCACAGGGGTCAGTTTGCCATCTAAGGTGCAACGCAGCCTCTAGGTCTGTTTTTCCACTCATCTTCTAAACGCAGTTTTCCACCCCGTTCTGTTAAGCCCAGGCACAATCGATGAAACTGAAACAGCATTATAACACTATGTATTGTGGCAAACAACTGACGTCCCTCACAGGAGGAGATAAACCAACAAAAAACCCAACCAACTTTTTCGCTAATGGAAGGGCTTTCCCTGCGTGATGCCGTGCTGTGCTGCTCCCAGAGCCAGAAGCAATGATAGAAACACAACAAATCATCTCCTTCGGCAGTGGAGGAGTGGACGGGGTCCAGCCTTGGAATTTAACAGCAATCACTCTGCCTAATCACCAGCACTGTGTATTTTTTCCTTGGACGGATCTGTCACTGGTTCATAAGAAACCACAAGACGACTGTCACTGTTAAGCAATTACATGCAGGACGTGTAATGGAATAGCTGGAGACAATGCCACGAGCACTTTTACAGCACAGGGGTGAATTTCATACCCTTTCTATGGAAACATGCCGAGGAGAAGAAATCAAGTGAGCAGAAGTTGCAGCCCAGAGCCCAGTGCATACAGTGGGCTCAAATGACATCTAAGATCTGCAGCTGAAGTCCCATGAAAATCAGGTTGAGCAGGGATGAAAAGATTCGTGAGGATTCTGTATGTGAAAAGCAATCACACCACCATATAAATCTATGATAGAAGATAACCATAAAATAAAAGACTGAAGGCCTGACTCACTGAGAAGTTACCCAGCAATAGCTGGGTTCAGTTTTTACCAGTGCAAAATTATTGTAAAACATTACCATTTGTATATGGCAGAGAATAACATTCCTCTTGCAAAAGATGCAGCTGTGAGTGGTAGAAAACAAAACCCCTCACACAAAGCCCCGAGGAGGGACGTGGCAGAACCCAGCCTGACCTCTCCCAGCAAAGCACATCACTTCCCTTAGTAGGTGCTCAAAGCTTTGTGTGATTGAGGAGGAGTTCTGTGCGTGCTGTCAGACAGACCTGTGTCTGATGGGCTGCACTGGAAGATGGGCACAAAGAAGATCCCATAGGCACAGCCTGTGCCTCAGCTGTGACTCAGGCTGCAGAGACTGATGTGCTCCCAGCTTGCTATTGACACATGGGATGAGTAAAAGAGATTTACTTTGGCATCTCATTCACTTTTCAATCCATCTTCTCTAGTACCTTTCTCCTCTCCAGCCTGTGCATGGAAAGGTCAATCTGTTTAATTACAGCCGTTAGGCGCCCGTGTGCCATTTGCAGAACTGCTCAGCACACGTAGGGAAATGGAGCTGGGGTGCACACTGCTGCCTTCTGCACCAAATGCAACACCACGGGCCTGCTGCAGCACACAGACCTCCCATGGGCTAATAACAAAGTAAAGAGGCAGCTGAACTGAACTGAGTTTTCACAGCATATCTGCAGCTTCGTTAAGGCAGTCAGAACATGCTACAAACGTTTATTGCAGCGCTGCCCTCCTATGCAAACACTGGCATCTCCATTTGACAGATGTAGAATCCAAGTGAACGGACCACTGAACTTCCATACAAATCACAAAACACAGTTCCCTGCTCTTGTGGCAGCAACGGGACACCAAGGCGTCCTGCCACTTGTTAGCATCACTCCAGCACCTTCTCACTGGTCTTCCTTGCCATCACCACTGACAAAAGCTCTTCTGGCAATATCACATGGCTTGGGTTGGAAGGGAGCACAAAGCCCACAGCCCCATCCCTGCCATAGGTTGGCTGCCCCCCAGCTCAGGCTGCCCAGGGCCTTGTGCACCTCCAAGGAGGGGCAGATAAGGGTACCTGGCATACTCAGCATTACTCTCCACATCCCAATTCTGCTCAGTGCTCCCACTTTCAAGACCCTTTGAAAAGCAGAGGCACAAATCTATGAAGAGGCTCTACATGGTCAGTTGAAACCAGCGTGCTGTTTCTGTCTCTTTTAGAGGAACACAGAATTGCACAGGGGTCAAGAAAAACAAGCAAGGCAAGCTACAGGTGCTTCGTTCTCTGCAAAACAAGAACAGTGTTCCAGGAATTCATACCACACTTTGAAAGACAGGGCACTTGAAAATCTTTAATCGCATCCTAGCCTTTCATTAATTGGGCTTTTTGCACTGGGCAGCATCACAAGAGTCAATCTGCTCCCTCTGTGCGGAATGCAGGTGAGCTGCAGCCAGGGGTGTGCTGGGCAGTGTGACTGATGGAGCCTGCACAGCTCCTGATGGCCCAGCAGCTCTTTCCCATTGAAGAACAACAAATATCTGAGAAGCATTCCCTACACATCACAGATCTCAGCAGTAGCCCTTCAGAGAGGCATGCAACAGCTCCTGAAAGTGATGGCTTTCAACAGCTCCGAAAAGTCACATTTTAAATTTACTTCCATAATAATGAGCCTAGCGAGCAATTTTGTCAGCAAGATTTATTTGCATACCTCACATCTCTGTTTTCATGCCATTTCTGTGCTTCCCAGGGCCATCAGACCCTGCTCTCCAAGCACTCGCTCTGAAGAGCAGGGAGCACTCAGCAAACCCAGCTCCAGTGAGTGCCCTGTGCACCCGGGTGGGTTTCAGCCCCAGCATTATGGCTGAGGTTCCCCAGCCCCCAGCAGAGCCCACCTCCTGGGCAGCTGCCCCCACCAACTGAGTGTTGCTCCTGGGGGCTGCAGTGGGGCTGAGCCACCTCCCAGCAGGGACTTCTCATCCCCTGGGTGTTAGGGGGCCATTTGTTCTAATTCTTGTTGACGTTTCATTTCACACGCTATTAAATGAACCTCTTCAGAAGGATGAGACAGAAATTTGCTTTGGAAGGGAGAAATGTAATGTGTGCTTTAGTACCAAACAAGCTGATGGTTTATTTTTCTGATCACAGTCACTGTGTGCAGTGCAGAGCACCCACTCAACTTCATGCAGCGCTGCTCTCTTGTGCACCAAAGTGGCTCTGACAGCAAAGTCAGTGGCACACACCGTGTTTCGGTGCTTCTGGTATTCCACTGCCATCCTTAAGGCAATGATGGTATTTCTCAGTACACTGTTTTTCCATCTGTTCATAAGTTAAGGCTGAAACGCTTTCTGTAGATAGCCAGTTTGGTATCCACAACCATACAATGTGGGATAATGGAAGGAGAAGTGTAAGGGAATTTCACTGAATCATTTTTTATTTGAGCAATTTAGCAATGACATACTGTATCAATCACTTCTGTGCCTGGTCTGTGGAGTAAGCAGATCTCCTGACACACTTTATACCTTTCTTTGAACAATATAAAGCGACCTCAGGGAAGGGAACAAGTAGCTGGAGGCGGCTGTGAATCTCTTTTACTGCTGAAAAGGAGCAAGCAGACAAAGAGGCGAGCTTCCCAGGCAGTGCGGGACAGACGGACCACTGGGACAGACAGAGCTTTGGGTCAGATGGATGCATTGGGACAGATGGACGGTGGGATAGGACAGTGGGACGGTGGCTCTGAGCTCACTGTTAGGGCCGTGTCTGCCTGCTGGGATCACAGCTCCCAGTGGTGGTGGGATTCCACTACCCAAAAATGCACTGACTGATGTGGGCAGATGGGGAAACACAGAGCTTCCTCCTGCCTTCCATGGGCCCGAGCTCCCACCGCGGTACGGCGAGCTGCTGGGCTGATTAAACCTCAGCAGAGTTATTAATACTGAGAATACTTCATGGCAGCATGCTGAGAAATAGGCTTTCTTGCTTGTTTAAAGAAAACAGGCCCCTTCCCCTTTCTCAATCCGCTCTCATATGGGAACCGTAATACTGAGAAATGCTGAGCAGGGGTCATTTGTATATGGCTAATTAACAATTTTATGAATACTATAAAAATACATCTTGTGGGGATAAATGAGGGCCATTATTTGCAGAAACGACACAAGTTCACAACGGCAATACATCAAAGCCCATTGCTTTCCCCCATCCCATTTATCAGGAGCTCGGTGGGATGCTGGGAGGCAGAGACTCCAAAACAGGGCAGGATTCTGAGGACGATGTGAGCTTCGACTTCCTCCATTTTTAAACTTGGATTATGTCATGTCATATTCTTAAAGATATCCCCCAGGGCCAGCCACTTTCGCAGTGAATAATATCCAATCACCCATTTCTTCCCATGTCATATACCACCGCCTGCTAAATTTGTCGAGCTAATTAGCTCTTTCCCCCAACACTCAGTATGATTAAATCTGTATTAAAAGTTTCTGTGCAGCGCAGGAGCAGACACACCTGAGCGTTCCCTAAATTTAGCAGAGGGCAATATTTAATGGGTTATTTTTAATGGATGCTGGAATTGCTGCGTAAATGAATTCTGATCTGAATTTCCTCAGCCTCCTTATTTTTTTCCTCCTAAAAAAGCTGCCTTCAATTGTATATCAAGCAGATCAGAAAGAATAATGGAGAAGCCTACCTGCTGCCATCCATCAAGCATCTTTCAGAGCTAAATAACAATGAGCCCTTTATGCAAAAAAAGAGGGGAAGAAACTGGGTTTCTTGATCCTTCAGCTCCATCACTTTCTAAGATGTGTCAGATGAGACACAGATGGACTTGTCTCATGGCTTCCATGTGGTTTAAGCTGGGCGAGGTGAGCACTGGGATGCTATGGGATGCTCAGTGCTGCAGGAGGGGAGCAGGAACCGGAGTGCAGTGCAGGATGGATGTCTGGACTTTTCCAAGCCCCTCCACGTCATCGGTTAGCAGGAAGCCATGTCTCGTTGCTGGGGCACTCGGATGCATCCAGAAAGACCCACAAAGGTCTCTGTGTGCCTCCAGCTGGAAGCCTTTGTGCCGCAGGGGGCGGAATTCACAGCGCTGTCGTGAAGGTTGGATGCAGGATTTCGGCCCGTTGCTCTGAACGGCTGCCTCTTCCATTTGGGTCCACAGGCTGAGAGATAACAGTTCATCTCCATAATTACAAAGACATCCTCGGCAGGAGACAATAAGGTTGTTTCTTACAGAGGATTTGAATTACTTCAATTATCGCATCTGCAGCCTCCCATTCAGGGGAAGCGTGAGGGTTGGGAATACTTCAGAGCAATCAATTGTGCTGGATTGGTTATATTCAACACAACCAGCTAGGAGATTTTTGTTTGTTTGTTTCCTTTAGGCAATACAAGCTCAGAGAATTGTAACATTTCTGTGCCCACTTTGGGGCTGTCTCTTGAACACAACAAAGGCACGAGCCGGAGAAGATGGAACTCACATTCTGAGAGTGCTGCAGCAGCTTCTTGCTGAAATAACAGCCCAGCCACACGCTTGGGCCCCAAAAGCACTCTGTGAGCAAAGCCCAGCTGAGCTGAAGGGTGACCTCCGGCACTAATGAAGTTCCCGTGGCTCTAATTGAAATGCACTGCTTTATTTTCTCTCTTCTAGTCCATAAGAGAAACAATGGGCTGGTGGGATACAAAGAACTTGCTTTGTGCATTGTGCTTTCTCAAAGATACTTTACAGCATTAGATAGGGAACACAAAAGAGAAGCTGCTGATGTGTTTATTGCTGTATAAATATGTTTTCCTCCAGTGTCACTTCTGGCATGAAAGAAAAGAAAGGCTTCCTCGTAAACATTTCAAAATGGCCAGAGGATGGAAAGCAGATCCTCATTAAAAGATTTGTAATCCTGTCTCTAGAAGGCATCCAGAAAAATGGATATGCCTCAAAAACCCACAGCATGTTAATGTTTTTTACATAATCCACTCCCATTTGGCCAGGCATCCAGCTTGCAGTGCAGCTGAAGCACACACACGCATTCAGAACGCTCTTACACTGAGCAGAAGCTCTTTGCTGTGCTATGCGCTGACTCGAGGCCACAGCTCTGAACTCAGTGCCGTGTCTGGGAGCTGGGAGCAATGTGAAGAACTCCACAGGTCTCTGAATGTCTCAGCAGCTCCCGGGTTATTACATTTCCTAAAAGTTCCCCCTAAGAAAAGAGGATTTCTTTCTTCATTCTCACCTCTGATCAAAACCCTACCACCCCGTGAGGCCGTAGTGATAAACCAAAATCAGATCACGCTTTCAGGCGTGTTTCTTCATTGGCCTTAAAATCTCTTTTTGGGAGATGGGAAAACCGTTCTTTTTTGAGTGACACGGGTATTTCTGAAAGCTGCAGTCGCTCTGCCCATGGAACCGCCGTGCCAACTCAGCTCCCCATCCTGAATCAACAGCATTTTGCACGTATTTCATTCCGGCAGGCGTTGGGACCCACCTGCCTTCATCCCCAAGCTGCTGCCAGGCGTGCTGTGCTGGCTGTGCTCTGCTACACTCTGCTCTGCAGCTCAGCCCTTCCCTGGCTTGCTGCCTCCAGGAGCTGGATGGAGCGCACTGCTGGCACTAACAGTGCACTCTCCAAGGGAAGCAAAGTGGTCACGGTAGAGCTGGCTGCTGCAGCAGAGAATGGAAGATGGGAAGGTGCTTGCATTATCAGTGAAGTATAAGATGTTGTGCAATAGGACCGTGCTTTGCAGAGTTTCTGCTGGGGCATGAACTATGTTGTCTCAGGGCAATCTTGCAGCCCGCTGCTGTCTGCTTTGTGAAGGAAAAGAAGATCCAACCATGAAACCAAAAACCCCATAACTTTTTTCTCCGCCTGAAACCCGTCGCCTGAAAGTTTCAATTTAGTAATTAAAAGTCCCACTCTTTTAAAATCTAGTCATGAAACACAAAATAAGCCCTCAGCACGATCCACCTTACATAACTTCCTCCACATTTAAAAATAACCTGTGCAACCTTCCTGGTGCTCGGTGCACAACGCAGCAGCTACAGAGCAGCACCTGCACCTCCATCCAGACCCCATCTCCTTGCTCTCACTGCTCTCCCTTGGCAGGAGCCCCAGGCTATTGCAGTGAGCTCAGCAGGGAAAGGATTGAGGTGGTCCTCCCAGTTCTGGACTTGGCAGGGCCCAGAGTCCACCTGAGCAATGGATCTGCATGTAGGGTTCCTTCACATTGCAAGGAGCTGTGTGTGTTTGCAGCCAGAAGCAGCATCGCCCCGCATTGTAAGTTGGCTCCTGGCTGACTGCATTACCAGAGAATCCTAAGTCTTATGTTATTCTGGTCCAGTAAATATTAAAGTCAGGGAAGAAACTCACGACGGGTCCCAGGAGTATGAACACAAAACAGAGCTCTGGTTTTATTCATGCTGAAATCAAACAGTGCATTAAAAGCACTTCGTAAGATCTCCCTGGCGCTGCTCTGTACCGAGCCCTGCACTGTTCACACAGGGACAGGTCTGAGTGCTCCTCTGTTCCAGATAAGACTCCTGAGAATCACTCAGAAACAACAAAAAAGTAGTATGGAAATCAGTAGGAATTGCAGAGTGGAAAGGAATGACCACATGAGAATGATAAATGTACTGAAAAATAAGGAGAGCAAGGATATACATCAACACAGATACATAAATCACACAGATGCACAATTAATTTGTTACGCCAGCTACGCCTGCAGAGCTCAAGCAATGCTAAAATATGATGAAGAAACCCTAGGCAGATCTCTTTGTCCCTGTCTGGAGTAAATGATTACAGCTGTATTGCCCAAGTTCACATTTCCTTAGGAAATGTCCTGGACCAAGGATCCAGCCTGGGTGGCTGCAGAGAGAATGACCACTGAGTGGCACCAGGCAGAGCAGCACTGGGCAGAGCAGCACTGGGCAGAGCAGCATTGGCTAAATAGCATCAGGCAGAGCAGCACCAGGCAGAGCAGCATTGGGCAGAGCAGCATTGGGCAAAGCATCACCAGGCAGAGCATCACCAGGCAGAGCATCACTGGACACAGCAGCACTGGTCTAAATAGCAGCATCAGGCAGAGCAGCATCAGGCACAGCAGCACTGGGCAACCTGGGGCTGGTGCTGCAGCCACCAGTGGGATGGGATCCTGGGAGCCCTCGGCTGCTGTCACCATGTGGCTATTTATAGGCTCATGCTGTGTGCAGGGAACTGCAGGATGTTGACTGTTTTTCTTCTATGAATAAAACATGGTTATATTTCCTGGCTGGAAAAGCTGAGAGCTGCTTCAGATTGAATATTTTCCCCTCTGATTGGGCTGATCAGCTGAGCTGCTTCCTTGCGCTTCAGACACGGAAAAAGGACTTGAGATTTGGCCTGAGAGAATGAGTTACAAACACGAGGTCAAAATGTCCTTTGCTGTGACAGAATGGCACATTCTATTAATATTTTGGGGGGAAAAAAAAAAAGATAAAAATTCAGGAAAATTGCTTTTTCTTCAGATACAGCAGGGTGCCTGGATGCTTAGCTTCAAGCAACCTCCCGTAAGCACCAACAGCACACCAAGCAGCACACACTGTGCTCCTTCATTCCAGCTCTGTGCCATACCAGAATAAAACAGCACCCGATCTCCATCAGATCCATGCTGAGCATGGCTGTGTGTTGGCTGGTGAGCATCCTGCTGCCTGCAGCCTGCCCCAACCCTTCTCCCTGCTGTAAAAGCAATGCCAGGTTTCCTCAGGGGTGAACCGCCAAAAAGAAGGGCAGTTTGGCCGATGCATCTTTCCATATAGTTTTGAAGTAGGTCAAGTATTATAGGACTTGGCATCACTCTCAAAGTAATCATAAGTGGAATTAAATTTAGATCTCAATAATGAAGGTGCTTGAAAAAGCCAAGAAGTCCAGGCCTGGTTCTGTGGCCTCTCTGCAGAGCGAGGAGCCGTCCTGCATCTCTGCCCCCATCTCAGCGGATGGTTAAGCACAGCACCTTCATTGTAAAAATTCTGTTTATTTATGAGCTTCTATAAAAAGCCACAACCTTACAGCTACCTCTGCAAGATGAATAAATGCCATTAGCCTCTGTTTTTACAGCAGAGGTTACTGCAGCATGGGGAGATGAAGCGAGCTGCCAGCATTTGTACCAAAGTGATGCGACCAACCTGGACAGACAGCCCAGCCTTCCCTGGTGCCTAAGCTGCAGGAGGCAGCAAGCTTTACTTTCAGGCTGAGAAAGGCTGAGCTTTAACAGATCGTTCTTATGGCTGGCTAAACTGCTTGTTTTGAGTGGGATTCGGTTTTCTCTTGTGTTTCAAACCATCCTGCAGGAGAAACCTGGCAAGAAGAAAGCTTGACCTAATGAGATTATCCAGGCTGCTGCTCTCAGGGCCAACCACACTGAGGAGGAACAGAAAGGAGAGCGCATTACTGACCGATAAATAAAATAAAACTCATTTTCTGATCTATTTTGCAAACTAAAATGCTAAAAGAACCTCTACAGCTATATTAAAGCTGAGGAATATGTAACACCAAATCAATGCTAAAGGCCATCTCAGCATCCTTTTATCTAACCAAAATTGTAAACACACTGCTACATTCCCAAAGCATAAAATCCATTTACACTTTGCATACTTGAAAAGAAGTCTAATGCATTTTGAAAGCCACAAACCTAACTGCATGCTTCTCCCATTTAATACAACAGGGCTTAACAAGATTTGCAGGAGGCATGAAAGGCAAATTGAACCCTACAGTTGAGCATGCAATTTCAGGTTCCCAGCTGAGAGGCAAACCCGGTGACGGGGAAAATGCAACACCAGAAAAGATCAGAGCAGGGTAAGGGATGATTGGAGAGCACAGGGGCTCACAGGGCTGCAGATGCTTGGAGCAGTGCAGGCAGCAGGGCTTGGGCTGTCCAGGTGATGCAGTTCTTTCTGCACTGTGCCATCCCCCCCCCCCCCCATCATGGGCAGAACCCCTGGCAATCAGCCACTGGCTTCTGGGTCCAGTCAGAGTGCCAAGTTTGGAGCCCTCCTGCTCTGCTCTCAGCACTGAACCCATATGCCCACATCAGTGCAGGTGATGCTTTTCCCTCTGCCTAAAATGAAAGAGGCAGACGTGAAGCTTCATTTAAACTGCTGCACAGACAGCAGAGAGCTGAGAACTTATCCACAAGTGGTCTGAAGCACGGCAGCAGCTCAGATGACTCAACACCACGGACTTGGAGGAAAGCAGAAAGGCTCCTGCTGACTTGTGCCAGCCCTGCTCTGGCAGTCGGGAACATCCAATACACACTTGGAGGGGACACAGGAGATGATGGGGGATAACATTTGTCCTTTTCTCCTTACTCTCTGTGCAACACTGTGCCACGTTCCACGGTTCGGATGCCACGTTCTGAACTGCGCAAATCATTCCAGGGAAAACCAAGTTCCCTGCTGCAAGCTGAGGGTACAAACTCAATGATGCTCCTGTGCCTTTCAGCCCCTGCACATCTCCTTCCCTCGCCCTGTGCTCTGCCATCCCATCCCTGTAGCCCAGGGAGGCAGTGGGGGTTTCCATAGCAACCCAACAGAAAGCCAGCGGCTCCCCTCGCATGCAGAGATGGTGAATGGCTGAGAGATGGCTTGGGAAAACCTGGATATTTGGCCAAAAATAGGGAAGTTAAGAACAGAAAGTGGTAGTGGAATGCTGCCCGGGACTCCAGACCTTTTCTGGAGGTCCTGCTAGCAGCCCAATGCAATTTGCTGTCTCTCTTTTTCCACTCCAGTGAGAAGAAAGATTGATTTTGTTTCCTGCTCGGATGCAAAGCATCTCTGGCTGCAACGTTCCTTCATTCAAACCTGTTATTAGCAGCAGTTCTCCTCATTCTATTTAATGAAATAAAAGCGATTCTGGGGGACCTGGAGAGCAAAGAAAGAGAAGCAGAGCCCCAGATCTCCCCTAAGGAACAGATCCACTTGAAAGCATCTCCTGTTACAGTAAATGGGTGTAATTGGTGCTCTGATGTCCTGCACGGCTTTACAAGTGACAAATCAATCATTACACAAACATCCTTTGATAATCAGTGTGGTTACGTTAATTATGATAAAATGCTTTTAGCAGCTGCAGTATGTGGATGCAATGCATTATTTCATAGGAATCATATTACCCCACTTTTCTCTTCTGTAATGCAAAGTCTCTCTAAAATTTTCATACTTCAATAGCTGGACTCGCAGTTTATAATCTACTCTGCCAAGTGCCAATTGTGGAAAATGCAGAGTCTGTTAGCATCACTGTTATTAAATATTAAGCAATATTCCTTGGAAAAAGAACCATTACCACTTTTCAAATGACAGACATGCAGGAGGATGGTTCCTGACCCAGGGGATCAATAGCAGCAGATTAAAATTGTAGGATCATAGAATGGCCTGGGTTGCAAAGGAGCACAATGCTCATCAGTTCCAACCCCCTGCTGTGTGCAGGTCACCAACCAGCAGCCCAGGCTGCCCAGAGCCACATCCAGCCTGGCCTTGAATGCCTGCAGGGATGGGGCATCCGCAGCCTCCTTGGGCAACCTGTGCCAGTGCCTCACCACCCAGTGTGTGAAAAACTTCCTCCTAATATCCAACCTAAACCTCCCCTGTCTCAGCTTAAAACCATTTTCTCTTGTCCTATTAGGACTTCACCTAATAAGTAAAACCACATCCAATTGGAATTGCAAGGAAATTTAGCTTGCCAGAATGCAATGGAAATTTAAATGACTGGATTGCAATATTTGCAATATTTTTGTGTTCTTAGGAAGTGCATCAGTAAAGAATGGCAGAGAGCAATAGGTGAGGAGTGGATATATAAGATGAAATTCCCATTGGCCTTAAGGGGCGAAGGAAGAGAGGTGGGATCTGAAGGCTTTTGAATCAAAGCGACAAATTATTAATCAATTGATAGATCTTCACACAAATAACCTCTGGAATTCAGCATCACAGCACAGCATGGAGAGTAAGGACTGGGCTTTCTTTTCAGAAATAAATCATACAGTTCCATCACAAACAGGAATTGATGGCCAAGATCACACGATGTGGACTTAGGAAAGGTTATCATTCTTCTGAATTAAGAGAGGAATGTCCTTGGTGGTCGGTTTTCCATCACTGCCTGCTCAGGGTTTCTCTTTTCAGAAGCACTTTGCATTTGTCACAGTGAGTGGCAGGACATGGGATGGGATTCTGCAGCGCACAGCGGTGCTGCTCTCAGATCCCCTCCCATCCTAATGACTGCAAGGGCTCAGACCTTTGGCTTTATCTCTTATCAAGGAGCTTTAAGAGAGCCTTTCAGGGGATTTTGGTCAAGCAGAACAGCCACGTTAATTGTGTGGGAAACAGAAAGCACATGTTTCCAGCACTTGCTGCAGCATCTGTGTTATTTCTGCAATAAAGCCTATTGCTGTGAAAAGGATTTCGAGGTTGGATTCATGCTGGAAAGAACTCAGTGGTGCAGGTAGGAAAAAGTAGAGGGCATGGCATCGATATTCGGGTGGACTCTAAGGCAGCACAAGGGAAGGCAGGGTGAGCACAGGAGTCCTGCTGCAGCACAATGCGTTTGAGCTGTGATTTCTCATCTGCACAGACAGCACGGTTGAGATGATGGAGTGCTTTGACAAGAGCTTTGATATTTCAGTGCTATGGGAAATCAAAATGAAAGAACATACAGGAGGGCTCCGGCCAAACTCCAGCCCCCAGCAGGAGCCCAGCGAGGCAGCATTGCCTGGCACCCAGCTGGGATGGCACAGCACAGCACAGCTCTGTGCTGCACCCTGGAAGGAAGCACATCCTCACTGTGTCTTTCAGGGATGTAAATCAGCACATTTCCAATGGCTGTAGCACTTTTTTTTTCACCAAAAGAGGGGCTTAACCCTGTATTTTCATCAATTTCCCCTAATCCTCGTGGTATTAGAAGATCTGAAAATAAACCCTCTTTCATATTTGGTGTGGTTTTGGAGTCTGAAATGGTTCGAGATGAGCTTTTTCTCCCTTTTCAGCCTTATCTGATATATGATAAAGCTAAGATGAGTTTAAACTGATTCATCCTATTTTTTTTTAATGTTTAAATGTACTCTGCCAAAGCTCCATCATAATGTCACACACTTCTAAAATGCATAATTCATCCAGCCCACCTCTTCTGAAATGCCAAGAGGATGCTGCGCCTCACCAGACAGCAGCAAATAGCTTTACAAACAAGTACACAAGGAAACAGCATCACTGAAGAACTAAAACCAACCCGAACTGCACCACTGCAACTGTGATCTCAGGTAGGGGAATGCAGACAAAGCCCTGAAGGGAGGGAGGGCTCTTTCCCAGGGACATTCAGAGCAGGGATTTGGTTGCTCTCAGTGTTGGGCGCTGAGGGCTCTGTGCTTTGTAGCAGGACTGGAGGATCTGAGAATCACTGACAGGTGCAGATGAGACTCTTCCAGCAAATGCCTGTCAAGGAACTGTGTAAGAAATGACATTGATTTTATCCCCATGCTGCACCTATTTCAGGGAGAGCCTTTGTCAGTTCTATATTTAGCTGCTATATTATGTACCTCGCTAATAGTCAGGTAGAGGTTTGTCAATTTGGAGCCCAGCGGGGATCAGGTTAAGACTCTGCAATGAATGCCACTTTGTGCAAAACCGGTGTTTGCTGACTGGAATAAAACAGAGGGATCATGAAAGAAAGCCAGAGAACCGCGGGGCAGAGGAGTTTCCCAGGGCTGTGCAGCTCCGTGCTGCCCATTGCCTTGGGATGGGGGATGGGGTGGGCAGGGAGCACAGCGAGGACAGCCCTGCCCTGCTGGAGGCAGGCTCTCACAAAGCCAAAAAGCAGCTCTTCACATTCCCCGTGAGTCTGGAATAAATAAAAACTGAAGCAAAAAAAAAAAAAAAAATATAAAAATATATATATATAAAAAAAAAACCTAAACAAAAAAAAACCCTCTGTAAAAACTCCACAGTCATTTTCCATCAAGAGCCCCATGCGTCTCATCAAACATTGAAGAGCAGTCTGTGAATATCTGAAAAAAATGACCTCACTGCAATCCTTCAAACCTTCCCTTCAAGCCTCAGAGCACAGCAGTGCTTGCAGCAGAGCACCAGATGAATCTGGAGCCCTGTGGCCACGTGTGCTCACGTTCACCAACATGTTTGCACTCACAGCTGCTTCTCATATGGTGGGAACACAAAGCAGATGCGTCAGCAGAGCCCTGAGCACTCAGCCTGGCTCCTCCTGGAGCTGAACAGGAAAGGAAGCGATGCACCAAACAGCTTAACACTGGTTGCAAATCTTTCAGAGGCCACAAACCCAAGGAGCTCAATCACTCTCAGCACCACAGATATTTCCCAGATAGTCCCAATTATCAGCATTTCGGGGCAGGTCGAAGAGAAAGGTGCTTAGACCCCAGCTGAGGACTGTAATGCTTTCAAATGAATCTGCATTGGTCTCTAATTAATCTCAGAGGACTGATTGGAAGCGCTCTGAGCCCTGCTGAGAAAATAATGTGTATGGGATCCCTTAAAGAGCAGGGCAAAGGGAAGCAAAGCCCTACAGCAGAAGGTGAGGCTGGAGATGCAGGCTGGGGGAGGAGGGTTACAGCTCTGTGCAGGAGATGAGGATGTTCCCAATGCAATGCTTGAGCAGTGTGAGTCACACTGCTGTCCTTTCAGACACCGGGTGGCTCCGTGGGAGCATCACAGGATCCTGGGCTCCAGACAGGAGCAGCAGGACAAGTTTTCCCTTCCTTATATCACTCAGTGCTATAATTTACAGCTGCACATAAAAGAAAGTTGGTCATTTCTGCAAGACTTTGGGCACCGAAACGTCCCATGGGAGAAGCAAGGCAGAATGCTGGTAAATGAGTGCAGGATGGGACATAGCAGGCCAGGGATCCATTAGCAGCTTTTAAGGAGGGAACATTATGCTCATCCCTAGAGTTGGCTGCTCATTGGCAGAAGGCAAAAACCCATCTGCAGAGCACGGCTCGCAGCTGATTCACTCAGTTTTGAACAATGTGAGTGTCTTCTATCAAGTTCTGTAACCTCTTTAGCTGCTGCTATTTATTGGGTGCCTCGGTTTGCTCGGTTGCAGGCTGCAAGGGGAGCTACCAACAACTGCTAAAATAGGAATTCTCTGCTCCAAAAGCCTCAGAATTCAAGAGGAGGTGGTTTAAAAGAGGCAGGAACCCACTGTGCAGATGAAAAGCAGGGGCACACCGACTGACCCCTGTGCTATATATACTGAAATGCGTTTCTGATCCAGCAAAGCAAGTCAGCATTGATTGAGATGGGGCTTACAGTAACACGGGTGCTTAAATGCTTTGCTGGATGGTGACTGGAACACTGAAGGTCTTGATGGATTCAGCCCAGCTTTCTTGTGGTAAAGTCACTTTTGTTATATTTTGCTGTATTTCTGTTACAAGCCTTGTGCCCTATTTGCTGTCTGCAACAGTGGCTGTGATTTGTTAATGCTGAGTTTTACATTGCGTTTACATCCTTACATCTGAACCAAGACAAAGGTAAAAGGGGTGGGAACAAAGTCCTGATTTAGCTTCTTTATAGATGATGATTCCACTTACGAAACAAAACGCATCATTCAAGAGAGGATAAAAGATATCTTCTATAGGAACGCCTAAATTTGCAGAGGGACACACAGCTTCCATGACTCATAGGAAGATTTACTATCTATACCACCTTTTATCACGGCAATTTAAGGCTCATCTCCTGCAAATGGTTTCAAATTGAATTTCTGGGGTACGAACATGCAGGGAAATGATCCACTGAGTACAGAACCAAACTTGGGGTGGGTTCCAGGTGCCCTTTTGCTCCTGATTTACGTGACCACAGCGTCTCTGTGTCTCAGCTTGCTGCTGAGGACTGAGTCATCCAGCTGCTGCAGCTACAGCGATGAAGGAAGTTAATGAAAGAGACAGAGCAAACATCCTGTTTTGTTCTTGATGCACGTAATTAGCTAAGATGTAGCTTCATTAACCAACCTTCCCTCCCCATAGGACAGCCTGCCATCACTTACAGAACACAAAGCACTACACACAGTGTCCCTATGTACTGTTCTTTGTATCACAAACCTGCATCACGACGTCACCACCATAACTGCACCGCTGTCAGCAGGGCCAGAGATGTAATGGGCCGCGGAGGCTTATGTTCCCTCTCAGCTCTGGAGCTGATGCCTCTCTTGTGAATGTGTTACTGAGGCTGTGCGTGGAGCAGAGCTGATTCTTGCTGAATCACTCGGAGGCTTTTTGCTTCTTGTAAATTACCCCCAGCCCAGCTGCTTCCCTGCCACAAGCATTAGCACACAGCATTTCTCAACTGGAACATCGAGCAGGCAAACCCTGGCCTGTGAATTGCTGCCAGGCTCTTCCTCAGACACATCCCTCTCCCCTTCAGCAACATTCCCCACTGCCCTGGTGGTGAGCTCCGGACTCAGGGTCCTGTGGCCATTGGAGGTGGGTGAGTCAGTGCCCCCCAGTCGGTATCCTGGCTGAGCGACTCCTGTCTGAGGCTGCCAGGGATTTTTGCCATATGGCAACAAGGAGATCTGATTAGTTGACTGTTTCCTATTTGTTTTAATTAGTAGTTTATTAGCCATATGTTAAATTGCACATTTCAACTATTCAAGCAGCGTTACTCAAGTCAGAATGCGTCTGGACGGGGTTTCTGTTGTCTCCATTGCCACGTGGGTATTTGCTTTCATGTCACACAGGGGGAGTGTGTGCCCCCAGAGCCCCCCACCCCTCTGCCACCCGAGTCCCATTCCCCCAGAGCAGCCTCACGCATCCCAGTGCTGCCAGCACAGCTCCATTGCTCTCCCTTAGGAGAGTTCCCTGTTCAGCTTCCAGATGGCAATGGGATTCCTCCAAGGGCCCGCCCAGGGATTTTCCAGCTCCTCAGAGTTCTCTCAATGACCCGAATCAATGGCATTTATAGGCTTTTTGAAGTTCCATTTTCCAATGTTCAGCTTCAGGTTTTAGCACTTCTGCGCACTGAAACGCCTGAATGCTCTGCTAATTTTACCCTTGACTACTTCCACTTTTTCATATTCTTATAATCTTTCTCCATCATAGCACTACATGTCAAAGTAATTGCACAGAATTAAACATCAAATTCTGGTTTACCAGCTAGGCTAATTTGTTTGAGTTTGTTTTCCTTTTTTTTTTTCCTTACTCTTTTGAGAACAGTGAACATCTTTTCATACAAATATATTGATGGCCTCCCCACGCCCGTTTTCCTCCTTCAGAAAAATAAATATTTCATTTCACACTTCCACCTTCTCTTGGAAAACACCTTCGAACGAGGTTATCCAATGCATCTGACAAATGGGGATTCCTAGATGCTGAGATTGACTTTTTCATTCTATTTTTTCCACTATGCCATGGGTTGTGATGGTCTGTAACACAGCATCCCGCTCTCAGGCAATACATTTAACCGCTGTGTTACCCTGATTTTTTGTACTTGCTCCCCATGTGGCCTCAGATCAATTTTTAGATTCTAATGACCGACACATTTTTAAAATACATTTCAGTGCTATGCTTACAATGGAGTGAGCTTGCCAGTGCAGATGCTCCCTGCCCCAAACCCTTGCCCATTGCAAGGGCGAAGGACCAGGCTCACAGCCTTGCTGCTGGTGCCCTCTGCTGCTGCTGGGTGCAGGATGGAGCCTCCAGTGCCCGCCAGGGCTGCAGCAGCCTGATGCTTTCCACCATCCCACAGATACAGGGCTGCTCTGCAGGCTCAGCACCCGGCCCTGACTTTGCCAACCAACCCCAAGCAGCAGCAGCACTGCTCATTATGTTTTCAGAACAGTTTCTTATGCCATCACATTCCACTGCCCTAAAGCAACGAGTCCACCAGCCTATAATGCTCCTCATCCTCCCCCCAGCCTGCGGGCTGTGCTCTCTGTAACTGCCCACGGCAGGAGGAAACTGACAAACGATGTTTGCTCTGAAGGTGGCACGAGGAAACAACACTGCACAGCTGTCCATTGAGCAATAACCAGCAGTGCTCTCCCTGACCCTGGCTCAGCAACATCTTGTCACCTCTGCTGTGACAAAACATAGATGCTCACCACAGGAGAGGTACAAATGGAAGGAGACTTTGACTAGCAGGCCCTGGAGCAGGAGTTCTATCCAGCAGCGCATCCCAGAACTTGCCCATGTTGCTCTTTCCATGCTGAGATTAACAGAGCAGCCCATGCACTGGTGCAGGCACTTCCTCGCACGCTTCCCACAGCCTCCCAGCTCCTTCAATCCCCACAGACCTTGGCAGAGACAGCAGGGCTGGTGAGCTCTGCCAGGGCCAGGATGGGCATCTGCTGGCTGTGGAGCCTCTATGAGCATCACAAACCTCTTGGCACTGCATTTCCAGCGTTGTGAGAAGGCCCCGCGTTGCCACGTTCTGCTGATGGCCTCTCCCTGCTCTGCAGTGCAGTGGGACCACAGACGCTTCCCATGGCACTAGATGCTCATTTGTGCATGAAGGCAATGAGAGAAACTCCCCCGAGGAGCTGAGGAGTTCCATATTGACTCTCCTTTCTTATGAGAGATAATAATGTCACCGGTCATGTTAGTAAGCACTGACAAATGTGACAAAACGGAGAGTTAATCCTTGAAGCCTGCTGGAACTAATTATTCTGTCCAATTTGCTGGCAAGTACAGATAGAAACACACCCTGTGACCTCAGTGTAGTCATATTAAATATTTAAAGTGACTTACTAAATACACAAAGGCTCTGAACTTCCAGCTGATGTCGTAACATGCAGATTTCGGGGAAGAACACAGTGCCAGCAGCTCAGCCTGGGTGTGAACAACTGCAAGTTATCCTTCAGCTGGAAAATAAGACAAATGAGACAGTATTAAAGCATCAGATAAGAGAAGATGTTCCCTTTATTAAAAAACAGCAGTACATTCTTTACATTTAGCATAAAATCTGCTGTAATTACGTAGCAGTTGGAAAGCAATTTGCAACAGGCTTTATTGTTCAGCATCTGTGCCAAATTCTCAGGGAAACATCCACCAGGGAATAAAGTAAAATGAGATGTGCCACAGTAACTACAACATTTAAATGTTTGCACGATGGAAATTCCAGTGAGGCTGAAACGAGCTACAGCACAATTGCACTTTTGTGTTGCTGTTTTGCTTTGTTACTTAAGGGGCTGTGGGTTTCACTCAGTTTCTCTTTCTCCTGTACATACACACCCTAGGAACACTGTAATCCACACACACACGTTGGTAAGGTTACATTAGAAAAAGAGTTATTGTTGAAAGAAAAATCAAGTCTGCTGCAGCCACAGAACAAGAAGCCTTCTAGGAGGTACCACCACCAGGGCTTCATTATTCATCACTTCGTGTACCTCTTTGGTTTTGATCTCGACAATAAAAAGAAAGTAAAAAAGCTTGTAACAACTAATGACTTGCAAATTCAGCACAGCATCCCAGAGGAACCATTCCAGCCAGTGGAGAAAATGAGCTCAAACGAGGTTTGGTGGATGCCTAAAGGAAGTTGTTCTGCTGCTTAGCCTCTTGTAACCCGCACCCAACCTCACCTCAGCTGACACAGCAGACCAGAATTGTGATGGAAACAGACAACCGAGCGGCTGTTTCGCATGGATCACCCGTGGGAAGCCATGCAGCAACCCCCATCTGTCTCTGGTGTTGAAACCTGCATCCCTGTGCTGTGCACAATGGGAGCCTGATGTTCTTTGGACGGCACTTGGGTCCCCAAGGGACCTCGTGTGTCACAAATGGCAGCCTTGGGTTCATTGGGTACCTGCTTATTCCTTCTTTCCTTTTCTCGCTGATTAAATAATATCCCTTATGATTTAATTGCAGACCGTCACATAAAATGGGAATGCATCTCTACAAGATGTTCAGTTCCAGCCTGAAGCTAAACAGCATAAACAAATTCATCCCTTTTGGTAACGAGGAATGCAAGAGTGCTTGGAATTAAGGCACATTAACAAGTTCCCTGCCTTTTTCTCCCATCCAGAATTGCACTTCAGAGCTCTACCTCGTGCTCTGCCTTCCTGTGTTCCCCATCCCATCAGGCCGTGTGCCCTCGAGCCTCCGAGCAGCTTATTAGTCTTACAAAATGCATAGGATTAAAAGATCTTTAAGCTCTACAGGCTGAATTTTAGTCAGCATGATTGCGTGGATACAGATGGGAACAGACCTTGATTCTGGGTGCTTACAGTGCCACGCAATAGGCTTTAACACACTCCCTTGTGATGTAAGGTGGGTTTGATGAGGAGTAAGTTCATGTCCAGGTGCCCTTTCAGATGAGGGGTGAAGTGCACTCAAATGGGGAAATCAAAATCTTATCAGGGAAAATAAGTCCTTTGTTAAGGAAAAAGGAAAATTTCAACTTGTTGTTCAAACAAATGTGATGATGTGCGAGAGGAAGCCATGTAGATGCGATGATAGGAGGAATTGCACTGTGCTCTGTGGTCTGGAAGCAAAGCCAGGAATAACAGAGAGCAGAGAGAATCAGACAGACATTTACAGAGATCCTAGACTTTATTCAATGAATTATTGAAAGCCTATTTCTGATCTGGCACAGGAGTTCACTTGGTCTCCAGAAGGGAGTAATGGGAGCCCCATCACTTCTGCCGTTCAACAAACAAATGGTTGGAGACACCCAGCACAGAACAGTCGCTATTTGACTTTATCAGCCTTCCCTTCTTTGTAGCACCGCTGTGTTTGCAGCCCTGGAGCTGCCAGGCAGCCCCACCTTCACCAGTTCAATCTGTGCATCAGGGAGCATCGCCGGCGCTCTGCTGTCTCAGGGTGAAGTCACTTCATTTGCTGAACAGCCCCTTTATTCTCCGCTGTTTTTCATACCGTGGAGCTGCTTGCACCTCTTTCTACACTGCCCTCAGTTCTCTGTTCTACAGATACCCTTCATAAATCCTGTGGTCAGAGAAGAACCTAAAGAACAAACACGGCTTCCACACATTCACTGTGCCCCTAAATAACCACATTGCTAAGGGTGAGCGTGAACAAGCTGAGATATGTAGAGACCAAGAGAGAATGTTTGAGTTCTGGGCAAAGCAGACATGTGGGGTTTCTCTCCCTCCTATTCAGTGGCAGTAATTTCACCTCTCTGGGAAGAAGGAAGGAAGGCTGCAAGCATGAGATTATTACATTTGGTACATTTATACCCCGATAGAAGCTAAAAATAGGCTCCAGTGGTTGCTAAGTGCGTTTCGAATGGCTTTCCTCAGAGGTAAAAAGGGGATGTGATTCGAAAAGCCAAAAGGTGGGATTTGTAACATCTGGGAAAAGAGCTGAACAGAAAACCGCTGTTTGTCGGAACAGAGGAAGCAGGGAGTTTGTGTTCCCTCTGCTTCTCAAGGGCTGTTTGCAGGAAGGAGATTTGGGCATTCCTCTGAGGGCTGCAGAAGAATGCACGAGCATTCTAATGGCACTCTGTGATTGCTGATGGCTCTCTGTAAC
Organism: Centrocercus urophasianus; assembly: GCF_019232065.1. Taxonomy (NCBI): domain Eukaryota; kingdom Metazoa; phylum Chordata; class Aves; order Galliformes; family Phasianidae; genus Centrocercus; species Centrocercus urophasianus. The sequence continues at coordinate 2,028,087 of NW_024885000.1, forward strand.
TGCTTTCTGCTGGAGCATTTGGTGTGCCATGTCTGGTGTAACACAGTCACGTATGATGTTGTAGTGCAGCGTGAGGTCTGTTTGCCTTCTGTCTGACTCACACAGCTCTTCAGAGGACTGACAAACTGAATGGACAGACTGCCATTCTCATTAAAAGAACTGTGATTATCATTTTGTAATAAAGACAATAAGCCGTTAGAACAAAGAGTTGTAATTGAAAGACGTCTTATGTCAGAACAATTTCTGAGACACACTCCAGATACTAAGAGCCATTTCCTGCTGTAGTAACTGCTGTAGGAATAGGCAACCTGCTAATGTGCCTACCTGGCAGAAAACAGCCTCGAGATAATTAGAATTATGGCCCTATAAATAGTATGAACTATTCCAAGTGCTTAGATGCTACCAGACCTCATGCAGAAACAGTTGCAGGGGGACAGGGCAGGATGGAAGCTGGAGCCCAGGCACTGCAGGCACCCAGCAGACTGTGACCACAGCTCCCTAGTGCGAGAATTTAGGAGGCAGAGAGAATTTAGGAGATTAAATCAATGGTTCAAAGAAAGCAGGTGTTACATTAACAGCTGGTGATGCCTTGATGTGAAGGGCATATTGAGAACGCACTGAGGACACGGATTGGGCTCTGCCAGCACCCAGCACTTCCTGCCAGCAGTGGGATCCATCCCCTCCTTTTGCCAAAGGAGCAATTGGAATTCAAAATTCCAATTCATTCCCAAATGGAAAAGATAGAGGAAAGTCTATTTCAACAGAATGAACTTGCATCTCAAACTTCTTTTACACATCTGATGAACGAGAAGCAGGTAACTCAGGATAGCAGAATGCCTCTCAGGCAAAATCCCTGAGGTTAAGAGTCTGTGTTGTAAGATGACAAAAACCAGGCAATTACCAACTTGGGACTGAAAATTTATCCCCACCTGCCTCTGTGCAAAGGCCTCAGAATGTCGTTAATGACCCACTTTGTCAGCAGCTTCAACTCCATTTGTTCCTTTTTTGGAGAATGTGGGACACTTTAACCAAATTCTGGGTAACTCTGAGCTGTGATGAAGGTGACAGAGCTGATAGGGACAGCAGCCACTTCTTTCTGATGCACTAATAGCCAACAGGTCCTTCTCCTCCATACTCAGAAACCCTGCTAAAGCAAAGCTCAGCTACTTCAAGTGTCTGCTTTTATTTTATTTTCATGAAAACCACCGTTACTTTTAATTCCTGACATAACTCTACGTTGCAAATCAGTGTATGATAAAACAGCAGAATATTCGCTGGTGTCAAACAGAGGATGTTGGCAATGTTTCAGAGCAATGTGAGATATTGCTACAATTATTTCTCGTGTTCACTAAGTTAATCTTTCCTTTTCAAACAAAATCTGCAATGACTGCTATGACCCAGCACTTCCTCCCACCCTACATGGCCCCAACCCATTGGGTGCACTGCATCTGCATGACTTACACTGACATCCCCCTCCTGGGGGAACGGCTGTTTGTGAGGGTGGAGGGTGATAGGACATGGGGGAATGGTTTTAAACTGAGACAAGGGAGGTTTAGGTTGGATATTAGGAGGAAGTTTTTCCACCCAGAGGGTGGTGAGGCACTGGCACAGGTTGCCCAAGGAGGCTGTGGATGCCCCATCCCTGCAGGCATTCGAGACCAGGCTGGATGTGGCTCTGGGCAGCCTGGGCTGCTGGTTGGTGACCTGCACACAGCAGGGGGTTGAACTGGGTGAGCATTGAGGTCCTTTGCAACCCAGGCCATTCTATGATTCTATAATTCTAACTCTAACATGCTGACTGCCACAGCATCCCAGTGTTGTGGATGCAGCCTTGTAAGGCTTATTTCTCTCTGCTTTAGGTGTTTTGGCACAGAATAGCACGGAAGAGCTAAATTAAATCGTTACTCATAATGTCCAGCAGTGCTCAGGATGCAGATCTCAGCAGTGCCACAGGATTCACACTCAAGGCACAGCTTCCAGAAAAGCAGTGCTGGGTGAGCAGCTCAGTGTAGCAAAGCATTTCTCAAGGTGATTTGAGCCCATAAAAACATTTCTCAGCGTACGTTGTGCATTCTGATGGTTACCCTAAGCCCATAAATACTGTCCAGTGCAGAAAAAGCAAGGACAATTTTATTTATGAGGTGACCATCGGGAGGTTTTTCTCTGGGCTTAAGAACTGCCAGACCCTGGTGCCTGTGGGGCACAGAACATTTGCACAATGGACCAGAGCCCAACCAGACTTGTTTCCTACCTTTGGTGTGACAGTGCACAGGGCCCGTCCTCACGGCAGAGACACAGAAGTGGGAAGGGATTGGAGCGGAATCCAAGAGAGGATTTCACATCTCCCAGCAGATCCCTGCATGACCTGGAGACACCCATAGCTCTGCTTCTGTCTCTGTCACATCAGTGACTGCAGTGCTCGCCCCGTCTGACCCACAGCCCTGGCCCAGGGCAGCTCAGAGCCCCAGTGCTGCAGCCAGGGGTGGGAGGCCAGGCAGGGCTGGGAGCAGCTCCCACATCCAGCAGCTCTCAGCCATCTGACGCTGCTCTCAGGCGGCATTTTCTCACCTCAGACAGGGACAATGAGCCTAATGTGACTAATGTCTGAAAAGAGCTCTGAGGCAGCTGGGTAGAAGCGCTAGCATTATGATTAATTCCATAGACTCATGTGGATTATAATAAGCACGAAGCCGAAGCACTGCACAGAGGACGTACGATATTATTCAGCTGTGGCTTTGCGGGGTGTTTGCCTTCCAGCAGCAGTTCAAAACCAGCAAAGAGGGCTGCGTATCACCCTTGCAGGGCACACAGCAGCTCTCTGTGTCCTCGGAGGGATGGGCACATCACAGAGCACATCACAGAACCAATGCTGCCAACAGCACAGGGCGCTTCAAAGCCCGGCACATAAATGCCTGAATCACACCAAGGTTCAAAGCCAGACAGCAGAAACATGGTACTGATCTCACTCCTGTCTGTGTCAGGGCCGTGGTGGTGCAGGGTCACAACACGTTGTGTCTCAGTGCAGGCTTTGGCAGCATTGACATCAGAATGTGTGTGAGGGATCTCTGTTAGTCATGAAGCTGTTCCTTGAAAACAGCGCAGCCAGCAAACCTTCATCCCTGAACAAAACATCTTTCTTCATCCTCACACCTCACGCTCTTCTTGGAAGGAGGTGTTAAGCACAGAGGGGGCTTTTCAATTCAATTCAAACAAACAAAAGCAGAAGATTGTTGTGCAAAGTTATTTTGACATACAGAGTGCAGGTGAGCTCTCTGGCAGTAGGGTGGAAGCACCCTGCAGCCCAGAACCACTGCCCAGTTCCCTTCACTGCAAAATCAAATTGCAGCAACAGCAGAGGTTACAAGGTTATGCTCATGCACAGAACAGGGTTTGCAAGATCCACAAGTAAGCCGTTTGATGAGAGTCAGAAGAGCCGCATCCATTTGTAACTGGGTGAACTTAGTGCAGAAACTTCAGATTCAAAGACTTGTGGTGAAGTCCTGTACAAAAAAACAACAGAGAAGAGAGGGCAGGACACAGGGTTCAAGTCAGGTATCCTCAGGCTAAAACATGTCACCCCTTCGGCCAGTTAATTTAAAACAGGATTAATAATTCTTGCTTGATTAGGATTTTATGAAGCTTAATTAATTAAAGGTCATAAAATGCAATCAGGCTTGCCTATGACAGATACCAGATAAGTCAGGACCATCAGCATGGCAGCCGTGTCAGCAGCCCCACACATGGCCGCATGCAAAGCCAGAACGTGTGGCTCTGCTCTGCTCCTTTCTGCAGGACTTTTAATTCCTAAAAACGCTGCAAATCCCCTTAAACATTGCCATGTTGGGGTGGTAGAAGGGGCTGCTCTGGCCCTGAGGAAGGATCAAGAAAATAAAATGCAAATCTCCCTGCAGTTTGTGCTTATGACTAAGAACCCATCACACAGGTTCCTGTGGTAACACGCTGCTGACTGCATCTTCCAGCCCTCCTCACCTCCCAGAGCCTCTGCCCCGTGCTGTGCCCAGCAGCCTGCACTCAGGGCTGCTGCTAAAGAAGCTGCGCCTGCAGCACTTCCAGCTGCTTGTCAATTGGGAAAGGCTCCAAACCTCTTAACAGAGCACTTCTGTCTGGGTGAAATTATCAGGGAGGATGAGAGTTTAATTCATAGCCATAAAAAGCAAAACAAAGCCAAACCTGGCCTGAATTCGAGTAAAGCCACTCCAAATCCATACGTGTCTGGCTTCTCTTAGTGGGGGCAGGTAGTGATGGCCATTTGGGCACCCTGCTTCACTAAGAGCCCGGTACAAAAAAGCTTATATCCTGTGAGTCCATATAAATACATTAGACAGAGATTGAAAACCACACTGAGATTAGGTTTCCATCTCTTAACATCTACGTACACAACAGATGGGATTAGTAAATGAACAGACCACTGAAGGAAGGAGAGAGGATTAACAATGGAAAATAGGGGGGGAGGGGGAAGGTAGACAATCAGCAGCAGCTCTTTGGAAAAGAGACTTAGGGCAAACGGCACAGGCAGCTTCCATTTATTTACTTCAGCAAACGAGAGATGAGGAATATGAAAATGAAAGACCAATCTCCCTTCAACCCTGGGGGAAGCAGGGCTGGGGGCAGCCCCACAGGGGCTCTGCAATGCACTGAAGGGATCATCATTCCGGGGCAGCTAAGCTTAGAATCCAATTTCAGCCCCAGCTATTAATGCAAAGTTTTAATCCCCCTCCGTAGGCAAATCATTTCAGGGAATGATGGACAGATAAATAAACAACAAATTCATAAAAGTTGGGCTTGCACAGTGATGGAAAGGGACCATTTCTCATCAGCGTGAGTTTATGAACGATGGTCCACGTGAGGATGAACAACACAGGCAGAAGTTGTCCTGCTTATGCTGGCTTCAGATCAAGCCCAAATGCTGTACTCCAGAGAGTAAAAAGGAAGTGGTGTCTGCTCTACAGGGAACACCAACGAAGAAAATAAATAAAACAGTCTGTAGCCATCAATGAAAATCTCACCTCTGAAGTGGAAACTTGCAGAAGACAAATAAGCGAGTGGGGCAGTGTCTGATCCTGACCAGTCCAGTGTACAATCAATGGATATCAAGATGTTACAATCACAGAATAAACAAGAGAGTTAGGTGAAGTGGACTATGATAGCAAGAGAGAATAAATGGAAGGCTTACCCTTATGCTGGGCTCACCACAAAACACCAGAAGGGGGGATCTCCAGACAAGATCCTTCCCCACTGGCAGCCAGCTCTTAAATAGGTCTAGGAGGGGTGCAGCCAGGCTCCCCCCCTTCCGGCACCACAGGTGAATTGCCTTCACCTGTGCTCCTCTGGCTGACTCATGGCTCGTCTCAGGTGATCAATCAGAGGTTCAGGCTGTGACTCAGTAGTTCCCATACAGTCCAGACAATGTGATCCAAAACCAAAACCACACTCATTGTACAAAAGTCCTAAACATCTGTCTGGGTTGCAGCACTGACCTACAACAGATGTTTGCAGATGTTCTGTTCCAAGAGACAAGGCAGTGGCAGAGCAATTCTTCCACCAGCAGTGCCTCCCAGTCTCTAGCAAACAACAGGTCACGAATTTACAGACCCAGAGGCTGCTTCAAGCCACCATATTTAACCCAGCAATGACCCACGAATTCCTTTTTACATGCATTTCCACATTTATGCATCCTCAGCTCCTGCAGCCTTCACTCCCTGGGAGCCAAAATGAGAAGCAACCAAGAAAGAAATGCTAAGTGACCTGGTTAACATTTCTCACATCTCATGCATTTTTTTTTTTTGCTACAAACGTTGATTCAGGAGAAGAGCCATAGGACAGTCCAACAATGTGCAATCTGTGCTGTTATCAGCTTGATTGGATATCCTGGGATATCCATCGTTTGAATTTTAAGGATTCAGAATTTAAAACCTTTTCACCAAAAGGTCACTGATTCAATACAACGCAGGAAATTCAGAGGAAGCAAATCCCCCACACCCACCAGCAGGGTTTATCTGTTTATGGCACACCCAGAGGATGCATGCATCCAAATTCTGCTGGAAGGAGATCCATGTTTACCATCTTCCCCCACACCCACCAACTCTGCTTTGGAACAGCCCTCCACTATGCTGTCACCAAAGGGACAGGATGGGAACTGTGCTCTGTGGCTGCAGGTAAACCCACGCTGTGGCTCAGAATGTGCTGCTGGGTTTGGACATCTGCATGGAATAGACTCCCAGGCTGTAAATCCGTTGCCTTTCACTTACACTAAATCACTTTGCTAGCACCAAAAGGAAATTAAGAATGATTTTACACGGTCAGCTGTTAGCCCATTTACAATTTTCTGCATTAATATTACTTTTAAAACACACGCTCTCACTTCTGTCTAGACTGCAAAAAACATGAATTAAAGATAGTTGAAAGTTATTTAAGTCTTGTGCCCTCCGAACAGCTCCTTTAGAAGGTGAACCATTAAGTCTTGACCTCCCATTTGGAGCAGACTAAAACACTTTTGCTGCTTGTTAGCAGATTAACAGATGAGACAGAGGGGAGTTAAACATAGCCGAGGTGTGAGAAGCGAGGTATGAATCAGGCTGGGAATAAGAAAAGCCAGCATTAAGTGTCTGCTCTGAGGGTGAGATCTGTCTTTAATGGAAGAGGAATGCAACAGCTGAATGTGTTTCTGCAGCAGTTGACCTGAATCTCCATTTCCAAGTGAGTGATGGCACCCAGACAAACCTGGCTCTTCCCCAAGTCTCCATTCCCTTGGGGTCCCTTCCAACCCAAGCCATTCTACGATCCTCAAATTGCCTCTTTGCAGACACAGGCTCTGCAGAAAGCTGAGTCTGAGGTATCAGGGAGAAACCACTGCCCATTGCTGTTACAAACTCAACAGCCCAGCAGGAATTTGCTGGAACCACGTGTAGAAAAGTGCCTCAGACTGCCCTGCAGCCACCTGCAGTCACAGCACGGCTCCTTGCACCTCGTGTTGCATTCACCTGCTGCCTGCTGCAGTGCACTGCGATCCTAACCTCTCTGAGGCTGCACTTGGAGCTGCACTGTGAGGTGTCATCGCAGTCACCACTCACTGCCACTTAGCATCAGCAGGGGCAGCTTCTCATCACACCATGAGAACACAGCCAGGCACCCAGGCAGCTCCGGCTCAAACAGTGACCGATGTTACATGATGTGCCTGAGCAGCTGCTGTCATCTGGTTACGTTATTTACTGACTGGATGAAAACTTTGTTGTACTGAACTTCACGCATCTTAATGCAAATACACACCAAGGATGTGAGGGAGGCCATAAAAGAAAGCCAGTTTTTCCATCTATTGTGCATAAATGACTCCACAAGTTGCAGGGCTCTGGAGTGCCATTGCCTCTGGGTTGCATTCTCTACACCACTCCCCCAGCTCCTCAGAGAGAAAGCTCTAATGTGGGAATTGTATGGCAAAGAGCACCAGAAACAGAAAATAAAACAGCTTTTGCCCAAAAAAGATTCACCAGCATTCCAGTCACTAGATAAACATTTCTGCAGTGTAAGTGCAGCAGTTCAGCACTAGTAATTTCATCAGCCAGAGGTTATGACTTATGCATTTTTCTGGAGTTTATGGCTGATTCTTTATGCATGCACAAGAGCTAATTGCATCCAAGAGAGTTCTGTGCCTGTTGGTCTGGAGGTGTATTGCCATATGTTTGGTGTATACTTAATTAACACAGTACAGCTGCACTGCTTTCCATTTGTATTATAGATTAGATTTCTATTACACATCTAGGCAGGAGTCCCACAATTCATATTTATTAAAATAATTACCCCAAGATTTAGGTGGTTGGAAGCACTCAGTCAAGCAGCCCAGCACTACTTTGCACAAGGAGCATAAATCAGCTATGAACCAAAAACTGAATAGCAGGACTACTTAAGTGCTTGACATGTGAGTCAGAACATCAGATTCGCAGGCAGAGGGTAAAGCAGCCTGCTGAGCCTTTATCCAGGTGCTGGTTCTTCAGATGTGAAAGCTATTGAAGCGTGACTTGCTTCTATGTTCACACAGATCACATTCAGATCTTTTTTTAGCTTCCTGCAATTTTTTCCTGCAGGCACCAAAAGTTCATTTTAAAATTCGATTTCAGAACGCGCTCGCTGGTTTTTAGTGTCGGCTCATGGAGCTCCCATGGATCAAAGCCCACATATACCTGGGCATTTCTGTTTAAGAGCATTAGAAGCTTGAGTAAAGGTGCAAATTGCACTTCTGCATTTCAGTCAAGCATGCTTCCAGCATTATTTTCCCTTTGTACAAAAGCATTTCGCACCGAGACTGCAAGAACAGAACAGATCCAGAATGCAAGCACATGCATTAAGAGAGGCCTAATTGCTGAAATCCAGGATCTAATTCCAACTTCAAACACACTTCAAGGGTCTGGAATACTAGGACCTAGAGCTGTGCTTTGGGTTTGATAGAAAGGGAACATCCAGCATTTCATGTGAACGTTATTCTCTCATCCAACTCTGAACTGAGGAAGTAATTTGACTAATTAAAGTCCAAATCCACGCAATTATAGACAGCAACGCATGGCTGAGGAATAATCAAATTTACTTTTTTTATCCATTCATTAAGCCATCAATATAATTTTATAAGCTGGTTCAGAGCAGCATGTAGGAAAGCAAAGCTCTGCAATTACCTGCAGAGAACTGAGGCACAGCCTGGCAGCTCCAGCTGCTCTCATGCTCCGTTCAGAGCCCATGCGTGTCCAAGCGCCTCTGATCCCACCCCAGCTGGAAGCAGAACAAGACCCACAGTCATCTCAGACAGGCTGACCATCAGCTATCAGATGGCAGTTGGCACCTGGCAAATAGTTTGTCAAATTTGCTTTTCCCAACCAAAACAGGTGGCAGAAAATGCCTGCTGCCTGTCCTCCTGCGTAACGTGCAGCGGTTCAAAAACATCAACATGTTGAGGTCTCCAGATTTTACAGCCAGCCCCCAAAGGAGGTGTTGACACACCTAGACCACAACTTGCTGTGCTCAGAATCAAATTGCTGTCTGACTCAGTGCTCCCTGTGCAGCTGTACTGCCTGGCGAGGACAGAGGGCCCAGCGCAGGGCAAGGAGCTGAGTGTGCACACAGGGGTTCCTCTGGTTGGAGCATTCCCACCTTTGCTTTGATTATTTGACGAGTCAGAACGGTGATCTGAGGAGAAGCAAATTCCTGTGCTGTTCGAGAGCCGGATGGTATTTTGGAACAGAAGTTAATGGGGCTGTAAATCTGGAAGATGGGGAGAATTAACAGGTCACTTTGAATCAGTTGCTTCTGCAGTCCTTCTGTTCAGGCTTATTAGCATAGAAATTTCTAACTTTCCAGCTGAAGAGTTTTGGCTGTTTTATGTTTAGATTTGAATTACAATGGAGTTGCTATGACTGGAGCACAGAGATAGGGAGAGACCAAGGAAATATGCTTAAACAGCTGGTTGCTCCTTTTTCTCTTAGAGATTGTTGCCTGCTTTATGGAGTCTGTTGTCTGAAAACAACAAGAGCAATAACATAAATATTCAATAGAAATTCGAGGAGAAGATGCAAGAAAAGAAGCATGGGAGATTTGGTTTGAGAAGTGAAATGCAGTCCCACTGATCCATCTAGCAGCCACATGAGCTGAGGGCGCTTGGTGCATTTCAGCTTTACAAAGATCTCCAAACCCTCAGGAGGGGGCTTAAGGGACTTCAGCCATGTGTCAAATCCCCCAGTTGAACCTGAGCAGCAGGGTTTGTGGTTACTGTCAGCCCAGAGGAGAAAAACCAGATTGCTAAGAATAGCTCTTAAGTCCTCCCATCTTTGTGTCCCTCCTCTCTCTTCTAACAAGATCAGCAGCATCCAGCCCCAGCAGCCTGCAGAGCAGCCTATGGACGAGCAAGTAGAAAAGACTGTTGTACACCTGCCTGCCCCTCCTTAACTTTTCATATTAATGAACATCTTCAGCTGAAGTGGTGCTTTTTTTTTTCCTTCTAATAGAAGAAATAGAATCACATCTCTTAATGAAAAAAAGTATTTTGCAAATGGATCTAATCCTTTTAAAAGTTCCAGCACACGAACACGCACTTCTGCTGTCTGATGGTTTGTTTCGTGCCTGGCAACTCAGAGTCACGGTCACAAATCTCATGCTGTGCAAAGCTGCTTATCAGAGAAAGAAATGAATTACGATGGTTGAGAAAGAAAAAAAGAAAATAATAATGTTTATGTTATACTAAATAAGCATATGGGGTAGTTTGCTTTTCAACTTCAGGAGAGACCGCTCTCCTTGTGCTTGCCCCTCTGAATTACATCTGGCTCTGAAAGACATGGAAGTATAAACTAGGCTGCCTGTAGGCGAGGAGCTGATGGGGAAACTTTATAGCACCATAATCACCAGCTCCATCCCACAGTATCCACAGCAAGGGAACATTAATAAACATTAAAGAGGAGAGTAAGCTAGGCATCTCATTAAGAGTGGAGCAGCCTGCCAGACAAGGTCAGTCCCCAGATGGGGTTGAAGGGCAGTGTAAGATAAGAGAATAAATTCAACGTAAAGGTCATCTATATGGATTAAACGATCTGAGCAGTCATTTGCAGACCCATCTTCTGCAATTAATATTTAATTAAAAATAGCAACACTATAAAGTTTAGCTTTTAGCTGACAAAATTATTTCATGTCCCATAAAATCTTTAAATACGAGATCATGCATTCGTTCTCTCGCCCGACACAAAGTAGGCTTCTGTGGTTCTGAGTTACCTAATAGAGCTGACTAACCCAAGAAAGTGCATTTCAAGGACAGTCAGCCTTTGCACCTTAAAAATGAATGGAAATTGGCTTCCAGGGACCAAAGACAGGGTTTAAAAGTTGAGGGCTCCCTCCTGTCCACATTCAATCTGGAGTTAGCTGCAATTTATAATGGAATATTCATCAAAATTCATGGTGATTCTCCCTGGGTCTCTCATCAGGAGCACTTCCAACCTGTGGTTAGTGTGATTTTCTGTCTCCTATGACCTGGCAGCTCAAGAACTAGGCCACCAAGGCAGCCACCAGAGGGATGGCTGTTCTTCAGCTCTCCAGTCCTTTGCGACCTACTTCCAAGTTTGTAACCTCCACCATCAGAACGAGTTGGAAAAGGAGGTCCAGGCTCACCCTGTGAATGAACCCATCAGCTTGGAAGATGGAGCTGAGCGTCCATTTATGCTCAGTGTGGGGTCTGTGCATCCCCTCGTGGGTTGGGAGGTTGAGGTTCGGGTCTGGATTTGCCGTTTGACTTTCAGACAGGCGCACACCAATGGTTCCCTGCAGATAACAGGAACTTCCTTCTGCAGGAGCCGGATCTTTTTTTTCACAGCACTGTGAAAATTAGAAGTAATCAAGTTCCAAGACTTGTTTTTACTTCCCTCAAAGCCAACCGTAAAAATCCCTTTACTTCATGGGTGCAGAATCAATGCTTTTGTTCTTTAAATGCTTCGTAGAGCTTCCTGACTTCATTCCTGGAACCTGGGGTCTTACTCTATTTATTTTTTACCTGCTACAGGGACAAAACATGGGCTTTGTCACTGTGTTCAAGGGTACCAGAGATGTCAGTCAGAAACCTGAAGTTGTTAGCTTTCCTCACTGGCTCTCAGGGGTGTGACCTTCTACAATAAGCCTTGCTGGCTTGCCCACATCTTTGCTTATGGAAGTTTCTCAGGAAATCCTGGGCTGCTTTCTGTTGATTCCCTCTTGGGAAGCAGGGATCAAATCTAACTGAACTTGCATCCAACTGCAGGAGCCCAGCGATGCTCCCAGGGAAGGAGCAGCATCCTCAGTGTTTGTGTGAGACATCAGGGAAGAGAACAGCCAAGGAGAGGCAGTCAACTCCTCTGATATGCTAATAAGAAGGCACAATTAATTTCTTCACCTTTTGCCCACTCCCTGCTGCATTTATAAATTAAATTAGCATCTGTCCATAGACATGCACACTAACACTCTCTGATTTAAGTGGCATTTATAACTTCAAAATATAAAGCAAGAGGAAAAGCTGTTGAAGATAGGCAAGAAAAAACACAGGCAACATAATTTCTACGTATGTGTAAAAAAGAATTTGGGGGGGAATCTTTTAAAGTATCAAATATTATTTGTTGCTAATTCAGGTTTGCGAGCAACTGCCTAGCACTTCTGCTAAAATATGTCAGAGCTGTTAAATGCCTGCATAAATAATAAATGGGAAGGGCATGTACTAAGACTCAGGCCTCTCTGCATTGAGACATAGCACTATGTTTTATTAATAACAATTTGAAAGCCACAATGAAGTCGGAAAATGGTTCCTCTGCCAGGTTCCTAAATCCCCGATTCCCAACCAGGCACGGTCCAGAGGATAACAGTTCTAACTTTATCACAGGGACTCTACCAGAACACTCAGCCTTGTCCGTGCAGATTCAAGAATTACGATTATTTTTGGTTCCATAAGTATGTTGAGTGATGGGCCTTTGACTGATGGTGAACCAAACGCTGCTGGGTCGAAGAGAGACTTTCACAGCATCTGCAGAATAACTGCAAAAATCTTCCTCTGCTTTCTATCCGTGGTTAATTATGCTGTGATTATGGAAAAATATTATGTCACAGCAGTGCTTACGCTGAATATTTCAGGAGGAATAGTCTGGTGCACTTCTAAAAACAAAACCCCAAACTCTAAAACCCATTGGATACGATACGCCACGACAGAACTCAATGAAATGACACAAGCACAGAGTTCTTTCAAAGTAAGTCAAAGATTCAAAAACAGCAATAGAAAATACTTCCAGCTTCGTGAATCGTGTGCATTTGGTTGCAAAATCTCTGGTGATGGGATCTGATTCTTCCTACTTTTGCACTTCAGAAGATGCTTGTTGGTACACAGTCAGTGCACAACTCTTCACAGTTGGCTTTGAAGAACAATCAAGTTCTCAAAAAACAAACAAACAAACAAAACCCACTAGAGCTTCACCAATTTAAAACTAAGAGTTGGGGATCTTTCAAAGATTCCTTACACTTCACACGTTTGCAGCACAGCAGCTGCAAAAACAGATTTTACAGCTCCTTTATTTGCAACACCTTTGTTCTTTGCATTTACATAATAGCAATTTCTGGAGGGTTTAGCTCCAGTTTAGAGGCTCAAGTAATGCCCAGATATCCAGAACGTTCAATGTGCTGTGAGAATGCAGATGAAGAGCTGGGACCACATGCCACATTGCTGCAAAGTCACTGCGAGTCAAAGCAGCCCTTCAACACATTCAGGAACCTTATAGGTCTGAAACAGCCATGGAAGAAACCTTATGAAGTTCCAAATGACTTATTCTGCCCCCAGATGTAAACTGGAGATCTGAAACATCAAAGCAGGCTCCAAAGAACAGATTTTGTTGATATTTTGCTTCATTAAGGAACTGATCTTTGTTAAGCTACGTCTCATGTTGAATACCAGAGAATGACACCAAACCACCAAGCAACAGAGAGCAGAGCAGCAAGCTTTCCTTGCAGCTGCCTGATCCGTTATCTTTGCATTTCTGCAGTGCTGCTACAACTGCAAGCATCATGCCATGTCTGCTCAGACCTTTGCAGACATTAAACTCCACATCAGATGTGGGCCAGAGATATGGCTACACCTACAGTCTACACAACATTTAGCTTAATCTCGCAGCTCCCAGTGATTTGAACGTGAGTGTTTAGTAAAAATAAACTACTTGAAGTTTTGTTACTTTGAGAGCATGCATTTCACTGTTTGCTCAGGATGGAGCTGTGCACAGAGCGTGCCTTTCCCCTGCTCCAGCTGCCCTGTTACATGCCCAGGTCCAAAACAGAGCAGGAAGTCATAGCGACAGCCTGGGTTCACAGGAGTGCAAAAGTAGCACTTCTCTACTGCCTAAAAGCACCAACAGTGCTAAAAGCATCGACAGCAGCAAGCACTGAGCAGGTCAGGGTTTCAGCATTTCACACAACTGACTCCATTACTGCAAGCCACACTCCTGTCCACCTCTGACAGGTTGAGCCTCATCCACCTCCTGTCCACCTCTGACAGGTTGAGCCTCATCCACCTTCACTCCTTCTGGAAGGGCGAAGGGTAAAAGTTTGTTGGTAAGGGAGTTAAGTTGGCGACAGCCCATGATGGGGCAGGGAATTTCCTGGTGTCCCAGCTCAGGAGCCCTCAGGACTGGGAGATGTCATCACAAAGCACAGCCTGATGGGGCCTCAAGCAGCCAAAAGCAGAGCTGGGCACCCTAACACTGCCTTTGCTGCATCATTCCAAGTGCCTTCTAGGACAGCCAGGGGCCTTTTATTGCACAGGGCTTCTTGAAGGAACTCCTGCCTTGCTGGGTCAGTGAGCAAACCTTTCCTGCAAGCTTTTGTCACCTCCAAGGCTTGCATGATAAATAACATCCAACTGTACACATTTATTTTGCATCTCAGCCAAGCAGATGGCCTGGGAGAATGGGGGGGATATTAAATTAAGCTAAGGTGAACCTTCTGGGAAGATTCAAGGGGAATTAATTGTATAGTATTAACTTTTACCTGTTTCTCCTTTTTTATTTGGCAAATACTTACGAGCAAACTCGTAATGAGGAAGAAAGCACAGATGAAAGGAGTTTTTTTAACATCTTTAATCTGAAATCCTGCTGGTGCTGCATATTTTCCCACTAGAATGCTTAAAGGTGATGAGGTTACCGTGCAATTTTTTACTGATTACACCCCAGGCTAAATTAGCTATGGGATATGTATGCATATGTATAAAAACTTCAAGACAAACACCACATTTTGAACTCATCAAACAGAGCCCCCATCCCTCTGCGATTTGAAAGAAGAAATGTTTTACATCACACGCAATGCGTGCAGATTTATTACAGACCGAAGAGACGCTCACACAGACCTCTGCATTCAGTGGCATTGAACACCTGACACAGCCTCTGAGTTTATCTGGGATAAACTGAGGTGCAAGAGGTGTTAAATGATTTCCAGCAGGGTAAGTCACTGCAGGACTAGGAATAGAATCTCCCTGACCCAGCTCTGGCTAACTGATAAAGTTCTATTCTGAACAGATCCGCTCCAGTAGGGAATTGCTCAGTCACCTTGAGCCATGTAGGACTTGACGAGGAACAAACCTTTCTAGTTAACGGAGCGTCTTGTGTAAGGGCTGAAGTCTAATGACAAAGCATCCCATGGGAGGGGTCTGTTAATGGGAGATCAAGCCTTCTGTCTCCAGATTCTGTCTTAAATCTGAGCGATATTGGCACAGACCGAGAGCTGACGGGTTGTCCCTGAGAAGAGTATCACAGAATTCTGTATGAGCCATAAACAGAGATCAGCACAGCATCTTTTATCAGCGCTGATAAATATAGATACTTCTTACATAACAAGGGACATTCAGGTCATTGATTTTCAGCAAGAAGTTCTCATTGATTTCCAATAAGAAATTCTGATCTTAAATATTGTATAAAATGGCATTTTGATATTATTAATGCCATCTTCTGAATGATATGAATGCTTAATCGAAGTGTAAATAATGATTATGAAATTGCACACTGGACACCATGTCAGTGCAAACAGCCGAGTCCCTTATATAAAGAGCAAGAGAAAATGCTGAGGATTAGAGGAAAAGAAATAATATCTCCCCAGTTTTAGGCGGGGGAAGCGTGGAGGAAAGAGCTTAGTCAGGCTGTCCAAGGTCACAGGAAGGGTCAAAAGTCACATCCCTCAGAGCATCTGCTTGCAGCTTTAACATACCGTAGATGACATCTCTATGTCCCTCGTGCCAATAAATCTTCAGGCAAAAAGAAGCTTAAACTGGCGTGGTGGAAGATATGAGAAGCTGGCTTTGGGGAAAAGCCCATGCTACAAATGACAAATAAAGAACAAATACGTAAAATTTATCAACTGAATAAATCTTAAAATAAAAGGATTTAGGGACGCTGTAATGATCTCATTGCTTACATCAAGAGCAAGCTGTGCATATCTTCATATTGTATTTACTGTTATGAAAACATAAACTGGATTACCAGGGCTTAGTGCTTAAGCAGCCTGTTTCATTAGGAAGGCAAGGAACTCTGTCTGTTCTGATATTAAAGATGAGACAGCACAGAGAAAAGACAAGGACCAGGACGTTTTCCTGGTCAAAGGACAACAATTACACTAAATAAATAAAACATGGATCGCAGAACCTCACTGGTTCGTACCCATAAATCCAAAGAAGGCCGGACCAAGCTGCATCGCCCCTGTGAGATGCATGTGAGCTCTGCAAAGCCATTCAGAACTTTAACATCAGTTTCCTCAGGTAACCTGAGACCCACTGCACTCACATGCACGGCCACGGGAGCTTCGCCGTGGTTTCAGCACGCAGTGTTATTATCTGAGGCACAGTCATTAAGTGCAACAACGGGAATCGGGCTGGCTTCACTAGGAAAGAGCTGGATCTGTTGAAATAAAAGAATGCCTATTCATTCCTAACGTGAAATCATCGTGTTCTAAACAGCAGCAAGATGCCAGCACGTGTGTAAGCAGGGTGGGCAGGGGAAGGAATACTAAGAACTGCATTTCCTGCTACAGTGATTCAGTATTTGCAGTCTGAACGCACACATCCCAGCAATTTGAGGAATGGTGTCCTGCACTCCTCTCTCTCGTCCTCGCCAGAAGAAAGCAGGGCTCTGCACTCCTAAGAAACATTCAAATGCGAGATGTATTTATTCTCCTGCTCTGGGCAGGAGAGGAATGGTGCTGCTTTGGGTTTGCAGGGCTTATCTGCCCGGTGAACACAAAAGGAGCAAAACATAGCTTGAAGTTTGCAGAAGTCAAAGGAAATCCGTGTACTGAATTCAATCAGCAGAAAGGTCAAGCCAGAGATTTTTCTAAATCGGAATGAGTTCAAAATCTGGTCTGTTTGCCATTTATACAAGAAAACAAATTGAAACAAAACAAAACAAAACAAAGCCAACCAAAAATACCAGTAAGAAACAAAGTTCTGGTGCATGTTGTTCCCCTACCTGATTCCTCAGCCAGCCTGGTAAGAACTGCTCATAACTTGCATCACTTTGTATGGTTCTTACAGCTGTCGTACCAATCTGCAAGGAAAAGGGGCAGCAGCCTCGTTGCCAGACACAATATGAAATGCTGACAGATCCAAGTGGCACGCTGCACTGCTTTTGCAGAACATATTGTGAGACGTTTGAGTTCTGACATCTCTCCTTTTTCTATGGGGAAAACAGGAGTGAAAACGCACGCTGCAGATCTGGGCTCCTGTTTGTTTTGCAGCCTTTATGTTTTGTTTTGGCTTGGTTTTGTTTGTTTGTTGGCAAAATCACCTTGGGAAATGAGCCTGCTGGTACCAGTGCCATGGATGAATGCAAATAATGCCGTGTGAGGTGGTTTGTACCTGGAGGAAGTGCAGCAAATCAGTCATTGCAAAAGAGAATGATTTCATAGTCAAGTGTTTCTGTGAAGGCATCAACTCAGATTCACTATTCCAAGTCTGATACCTATAGGGAAAAGCTCAACTTTTCAAGGTGGCAATGAGAAGAAAAAGATACCGCAGGCAGAAAGTCAGAAACGCAGGCTCCTCTGCATGCATCTTCCTGTAACATCTTAGAGAAAATAGAAACTGAGGGGAAATGCAGTGTGCAAATCACAACCTCTGCTGATCTGGGGAAGAAAGGAAAGAGAACTTCTGCAGAAGATGTGGGCTTGAATCTCTGATTGTATAAATAATGCAGAAAAGTTTTCTAAGACAGAAAGGGAATTAGGAAATAACATCTGCTGACAGGGAAGCTGTGAATTTACCTTCTCTGCACATAGCGATGGGAAGGGCCAGACAGAGGGCTTAGATTTAGTCCTAGATCTAGGACTAGACAAAAGATTTACTACTGTGAAGTGTAACATGGAAATTTCACTGTGTCGTTTACAGAACACAGAACGGACAATCCAGGCTTCTGTTTTTCCTGAAATACTTATGTAAGGGCATAAAGATGGGGCTGGTCAAATGCATAAAATATAAGCTAAAGGCACCTGCAGAGACAAGAACCATTCTTCAGCTTTGTCCCAGCATGCAGACCACAATGATTTATTCCTGCAGTCTGTGTTATTCATGCAGTACTTAAACAGACTTCAGGAAGCAAAGCGGGGTTGGATTTTGGCGACTTTCGGTGCCTTTGTGTGCTAATAATTTTCATTAACAAGTTCATTTTCATTGCAAGCCTTCTGCTTTCTCATCTGGGAGATGAGAAGCCAAAAGTTCAACATCAACTTTCTGAGCACTGCTAGGGAGGGAAAATACTGTGCATGCTGCACGGTCTTGCAGCAAATACATCAGAACACAACCCTGAAGCTCAGAGCTAAAGCAAAGCATGCATTGCACACCCCTACACACACGGCTGCAGTCATAGAATCAGAACGGCCTGGGTTGAAAAGCACCACGATCATCATCTCATTACAACCCCCTGCTACGTGCAGGGTTGCCAACCAGCAGACCAGGCTGCCCAGAGCCACATCCCTGTGTCCCAAAGCTGCTGTGCTGCTCCATGTGACAGCACGGCTGGTGCAGCTGGCTTTGCAAATTGCACAGCAGGGAACGTCGTGCTTTGGCAAAGAGCCCACCTGAATCCCGGAGGAGTGAAGAAGGAGAAAACAAGTTTTGACTAGTAACACATACGGTGACACTATCAATCACTGGCAAACTTGGACAGCTCCAGTTAATTTTTGCTCAGAATGATAAAATACTCCAGTGGTGAGGAAAATAACAGGGAGCTTCATGCAGGGCTATTTTTCTTCTTGTTTTTTTTGTTCTATTTAGGAGAGAAATCACATTAAACCCGCAGCAGTCTTAATCAAATACAGACAAGGGAAATGGAAGTACCCACAAATAAGCCTATGCTGCCAATTGGCTTTTGTTGCTTTCAGTTAAAAGTTTATGGTTTGTATATATATATATATATATATATATATATTTTTTTTTTTTTTCTAACAAATCCAAAACATTTCAAGAGAAACTGATATTTGGGAACGTGGTCCCTTAGTCTGCCTTTGAAGAAAGAGGAGTCTGAAATAGAACAGAATTATTCAGCCAGCTCTAGACTCAGAACACTTCCCTGGAGGCGTAGATCTGGCAGCATGTAGGTGAATTTGATTTCTTACTCAGAAAAATTATCTACGCATTATTAATATTAACACATTCTTAGAGGAGCAAATGTATAAGATATTCTAAAATGCAGATAAAGATGGATCCTGGAGCTTAAACTGCAGGTCCTCCAAATGAAAACCAACCCAGAGGGGCAGAGAAGAGGAAAGGTGTCCCGGCCAGAACCTGGGCACCAGCTGCCCTCGGAGGGGATGCTGTTTCCTCATGGCACACTTCTGCCCTGGAAGCAGCGTGGGGTACCTGTGTGTGTACACACTGCTGTTGTTGCACAGGGCACAGCCAGGGAAACAAGGATTTTTTCTCCCATTCATCTATCCTGCTCCAATAGAATGGAGTTTGGATTGCTATGTGTTGTTTAAAGCTCATCAGTTTTCTTTTAATAAGGCACTTGTTTGGAGAAGGCAGAAGAGCAGCTAGCATAAAGAAAAGCTCTTCGTTTTTACTGTCTTTTGCAGCCATTTTTTGCTGCCCTGCCACATTTCATGGGGTTTTTCAGTTATTTTTGTTTACTATGGAGTAACAAAATGAGGGGAAGAGACCTAAAGGCTTCCAAAGAACCCAAATGTATTTGTAGAAAAGAAAGCAGAAGGAACACTGAGGAAGCAACACTGAAGTCATCCAGCTTGCAGTAAAGCACAGAGCTAGCTAGCCACAGCTGCTCTTCACATCACAGGAGCAAATGAAAGCATGATGAATAGAGATAGCATAGCAGTTCTGCAACCATATCACAGCCCTTTCTGGAGCACACTTTGCATTAAAAGAGGTGGGGGGGTGGAGAAGGAGTCATTAAGTATCTCAAGGAAGGCGGAATACAGCACGCCCACACCAGCAGCCTTCTGCAATGCAGGGGGAGCACCCCAGCTCTGCTGAGAAGAGCTGGGCACCAGTTCTGGGGACAGCCTTCCCACATTTGGCTTCCAACTCCTATGAGTGTGAATGAGAATGCATCAAACCTGACGTTGGGCAGCAGGAGACACAGAGGCTATGCTGAGCACTATGAGAGCACTGCTGCTGAGCTGACGATGCTCATCTTGTTCTTCTAGCCCTGAAATGCCTCTCAGTCACAACACTTGCCTGATCCAAAAGCATTTCTAATCCCTTTCATACCTCACTGTTTGATGACAAATGCTGTGTTACTAGATAATGTGTATTTGGAATGGACAGGAGTGTGTATGTAGAAAACCAGCCCTCACACAGCATTTTACATCTGCAGAAATGGGAAACATTCATGAGATCAGCGTAAAACCCACCAGCATCCTGATGGAACTTTCCATTGGCTTAAACGATCTGACTTTCCTACACCATGATCTGACTTTCCTACACCACAATCTGACTTTCCTCCACCATTATTTTTAAGCAGATATATTTGCTGAATTGCGTTCATTAAGGCCTCTATTTCACAGAGCTAATAGGATGGACAGAGGAGCACACAGCTCGTTATCTTTTAGACACACAACGTACCTTTCACCTGTGGCACGTCTCTCACTCCAACAAACCCAACTTACTTTATACACTTCAATATTTGATCATAATTGCAAGGCTGTTGAAACAGAACTTTTGATCAAGAAGAGTAATTCTATGCAAATTTACAGAATCATAGCTATTCTTTAATATAAAATAATTCAGACTATTATTTAAAGAGGAGCTTGGGCGCTTAAATATAATTAAAGAAACCAAACTTCTAAGGAGAGGATCAAAATTAAAACAGCTTTACTCTTACAAAAGCAGCCAAAAAGCCATCCTGCAGGAACTGTGAGCAATAGGTTGGCTGTGCATCTGTCATTTTAGCCAGTGCTGATGAGCTGCCACCTCCACGCGGAGGCAAAGCTTCAAATGCTGCAGCAAGAGAAGCTCCACACAAAGACAGCCGCCTCCAGATGGAGAGCATTGGCCGCTCCTTGCTGCAGGGTGAGCTGGGGTGGGCAGGTCTGAGTGCTGCACCCCAAACCAAGCAGCACAGAACCCGAGGCTCCTGACTCCAAAGGACGTGCAAGGCTGCAGTTCTGCCCATTGCACAGAGCTGCCACAGCACTCTGTCACAGGCAGAGTGGAGGGAGATGGACGAGGCTCTGGTCCCTCTCTGCTCGCCCTGCAGGTGGTGAGGGCAGTGCAATGTTGTTTTCCCCAAGGGGTTTTGGTGTGGGAACAGTTCTGCGTCCATTTACTGACCTGCAGAGTGCTGGGACATGCAGTTCTCCACTACAACAAACTCCTGTTCACTCCTTCAACCCTTTGAAACTATTTCCAGTTCCAAGTTCTACTGTTCCAGAAGCTGAGGCTTTCAAAAAGCCAGTTCTTAAAAAGCTAATTAATTCCCCATAGGCTTCCCCAGCGCCCCGGCCCCCCTCTTTGACTTGGTAAAATATCTCTGAGATTGCTTTTTCTATAATCACTGTTAGCAGCTCATTAAAATGCACAGTATGTGTATCGTTTTGAATGTGACACGGCTCAGCACGGACGCTCAAGCTGCTTAAAAAGACAGAAAAGAAACAGGCGAGGATAACATGAAAGCAGAAACCCAACATTGCTTATAAGTTGACACCGGAGTTAAGAACTTGAGAGCAGGGAGCCTTCAGCCCAGCGATGAGGAGAGAAGCCTGAGTGCACAGCATCCCAACCACTCAGTCCAGCCTGCAGATTTCCAGTGAGCTTTCTTTTTTCAGAGGGTTTTCATGTGCTAAAAAAGAATTGATTCCGCTATCAGGTAATTGTACGAGGTTTTCACTCCCAATAACATGAGGATTCTTCTCGAGTTGATAACGAATGAAGTAAGTTAAAGGCCTTCAGCATCTGTAGTCAGAAAAAAAAAACCAAAACCAAACAATACCTTAATCTGGGATGTTTTATTTTCCATTGAAACAAAAAACACTTCTCACAAAGTTGCTCACGTGCAGCTGCACCCAGGGCTTCTCACACACAGACACGCTCAGTCTCCTCTATTTCCTGAGCATCCTTTGTGCTCTGTGGTGGTGAGAAACAGAAAGGTTCAAGGTGTTGTTTTGGGTCCCAGTAAGAAAATCCAAGGTGAAGGGATCATTTCACTAACAGGTGCCTGCAAAGCTGTTGTTCCACATTATTTAAACGCCCTTAATTCTCTGTTGGATAAAATGCACCTCTGCTCATCTGCAGACAAATTGCAAACAATTGGAATACCAGGAAGATGACCACAGTGCTGCATCATAACTAGATGTGCTCCCAATAACTCTGCTCAGCATGCTGCCATCCTCCCATGCTCACAGCACCCTGAGCAGCACTGCAGGCTTCCTGCAGCACCTGTGGCATGAAAAGAAACCCATAAATAAAAAAGGAGCAGAGCCCCATCGCAGGCACCGCCTGCTGCTGTGTGCTCTCAGGGCCAAGGGGAGCCCCGCACTGCTGCACGGCCTGATTCTCACTGCTAAGTTTGAGTGCCCACATTAGAATTTAAATTAAATTAAATATTGACCGAAGACGAGCAATCTGTTAGTTTCAGGGTGAAAAGCTTGAATTACCAAGGCAACAGGAGTCTGTAGATATAACATCATACTTTCCCCATCAGGGAAAAATCTTCTGTCTGGAGATACACAGCCAGGGGTGGATGTGTTATCAGGAAAGAAAGAACCCAAGGGTTTTTTATTGTTCATGTATGACAAAAAGTCCCCACTGTCACAATACAACCAGCACCCAGCAGCCACACCAAGCTCTGTGGGGGCTCTTGGGGCATCCCTGCATCCTCAGGACTGACAGAGAGTGGAGGATCAGAAGCACAGGGGACAGCTTGGCTGCTCGATGGCGCTTGAGGAAAAAGAAAACTGAGGTCACTTCTGGCTTTGTGAGAACCAAAGGGAACAGAGCCAAGAGAACATCCATTACTGACAGTGAGGTGTGGAGGTTAAGATGGGGGCATTTTCTGCAAAGGGAAATACAGATCTCCCTGTGCTGGTTCTTCACCGAAGTCAATTCCTTCTTCTCTCTACAACTGTCAAATCAGCAGATTCTGTGTTCCTTTTTGTGGAGCAGCAATTTAGGTTCTGTGAGGTGGCTGTACAGAAAAGCGAGATATCATACAAAAAAAAATACATATATATATAAAGCATATATTCTTTGATAAGATGTGGTGACACAGCAAAGTGCTATTCCTGTTAAGGAGTAGACAACCACCCTGCATGAGTTCTGAGTTGCACAGGCCAATGGGAAGTTCCAGGCTTCACTTCCTACTCCTGTCACCTTCTGCTTTGGTAATGACAGCCAAAGAGCCCCAGGTCTGTCATTGAGGAGAGCCAACAGAAGCTCTCTGCCATTAGGTCTAAGAAGGCAGAGATGCAAGCACTTCTCCATTCAGAGAATGCAATTTCCAGCAGGAGTCTGGAGGGAAAGAGAGGAGTAGTGACAGCTTGGATTTGCAAAGCACAAAGAACAAATTCATCTTAGTAACGTTTCAAAAGGTATCTGAACAACTGTGGTATCATCTTCTCAGTGAACAGGAAATAATTATGTGCTTAATATTAAGCAAGGGCTGAAGCAGTGTGCTGAACTGGGGCCTGCATTAGCTGGAACATGTTCCCCATTTGCTGTGAATAATCCCTGCTGGCTACAATGAAGGGGTTTTAAACAGCTGGCACATGTTTGAAAGAGCAAAGAAATTGCTGGCAGAAAGTGTCAGGTATGGTGCAAGCCACGATTTCCAGAGGCAATGAAGTTACAGAATCTGAGTCAGGTGGATGACAGAAATAGTGTGGAAGAGATTATTAGCGTGAAGGTGCTAATAGGGGATATGCAAAGCAGCTCTCCCAGCACCCCTGCAGCCAAGGCAGGAGATGCAGCCGCTCAGGGCCCCGTGTAGAAATAAATGTCTGTGCTGCAGCTGCCCCAGCTCAGCAGAAGGCAGTGGTGGGTGCAGGGCCCTTGCAGGAGTGGGTGCTCGTGCTCTCATTGCAGCCCTTTCTTCTCAGGTCTCTGACATTCCTTCTCCTGCTCCTTTTAATGAATGGCAATAGAGAACACTTGATTAGAAGCCTTTCATCAATGTAGGAGTAGGGGCTTTAGCTTTCTGACCTACTTTCCTCGCCAGTGGAATTCTAGTTTTAGCTTAAACTCAAGGTCTGAATGTTACCCAAATTCAGACCATCTGTTTTAACAGCCTACAGGCTGAGAAGTCGATCCAAGCCAAGGAGAATAAATGGAACCAGTGTGTGCATATATTAAGTATTCTTAACACTCTGTGTATTCAATAACTGACTCAGTTTATTCCTGAGTCTACATAAACATTCCTGTTGCTTTAGGCAGAGAACGCTGCTGTTGTAAGGAACGTTTGTGCCACCAGATGCTACCAAAGACCTCCACAGTTGGGTCATAGTTCTGGAGCAAGTACAGCAGTGGGCAGGCTACAACTGACCCAAGTCCACCTAAGGCCTCAATATGGCTTTGAGGAGGGCTGGTGTGGGCTGTCCAGGGGCAGAAATCCCCCCCGTGCTCAGTGCAAGCCATTAGGGAACAACCTGCCCTTCTTCCTCACTCCTACTGGTAGAGAAGCAGCAGAACTTGCAACTCGTCAGAGCAATTATTTTCAGTGTTGACTAAAGTATGCACACAGTCTCAGTGCTGACAAAACTGCCACTGACCAGTCCTTTCTTGACTCTAGCAAGTTCCCCACAGTTATCTTGAACCAGTAGTTCCTACAAAACAGCTTGTGGCACTGTAAGGAATCCCTCTCAGTTTGAGATGCCCTGTCTTCTCATTTCATTGCACGTTCACTCTCATTAGAATGAGAAAAGGGCTTAACAGCATCAACAGTTATCAATCAGCACGATGTCAGAGCCTCCCACTAAGCAAATGCTGACCACAACTCTTCACAAAGCCCAAACCAGCCTGAGTGCTGCAGATGAGCTCCTGTCCTAAGCCCTGATAGGCATCTACAGAACACAGCCCCTCACAGCTTGGCTGCTGGATGTAATTTCAGCAGGATATCCAGGGAGGATGAGAGCATCCGTGTAAACATTAACAACTAAAATATGCTAGAGAAAAAGAAAGCAGTAGCATAAAAAAGCAAGCCAAATATCACAGAAGTTGAATACCCAGCTGGGGAGCTGCCCAGCTCAAAACAAGGCAGAAAATAAGTATATTTAATGTAAGAGAAGCCTAGCATGAAATCACTCTGCACTTCCCCAGACACAGCAGACTGCCATTCCAGTCTGTCACTCGACAGCCTGCTCACAGTCCTCGCATGTTGGCTGCTCAGGTGCTCAGCAGTGCATTGCACCCTGCCTGCGTGTCGGAGGCTGGAAAAGCTGACATGAGATGCGCCACGCTGTCCTCACTGACACCCCAAGGTCTGCGTCCACCAAACAATTTCCAAACAACTTCATGCTTTGGAAATATCATGCCCATATTAACTAATTACACAGCACTTGTCTGAGACAGCTCTGAAGGGATACGCTGAAAATGGCAATAGCACCTTTAGAGATCTGGAATAGGTGACAGGATAAACACTGCTGGGGAGGAACGTGGCACAAGTGAGCTCTGGTTTTGATGGGTTACATCCAGCAGGGCACATGAAACCAAGAACGGGGCAGAGGAAAAGGGAATGAAACCCTGAAGGGAAGATCTGACTGGCACCAGCCCTGCGTTGTAGCTGTTAAACCCCTGTTCATTTCTCATGGGCAAAAACAAGGAAGGAATGAATAATACTTGCCTTTGTTTTCATTGCATCATTGGAAGTGACACGATCATTATTTCACTGGAGGTTCAAAGAAACATTAGCATAATTACCTTGGACTTGTACCTATTAAACAGAGGGACATCAGCTCCTCTGAGCTGTCAAATACGACACACAGCCTCACAATGCAACTGAGGCTTTCTGGCTGTATTTTAGACGTTTTTCCCCTTTGTGCAAATCAAAGAAGGACAGAATGATTTACTTGCAGTACCTGGGAAGCTACATGCTAATTCCATACTTTATTCTCTCATGTAAAAGACGTTCCAAATCATTTCCACAATGCAAAACATTGCATTGTTATTCTGTCCTTATTGTCCTAAAAGCAGAAGGTAAGAGCTTGAGGGAAACTGACTTTTTGACCTTAGAGCACTGGGCAAAAGGTTGGAGAGAAAGAAACTCTCAGAGAGCTGTTAATGCTGGTACGAGGCAAAATGATGTGAAGCAGCTTTGCCAAGAGAGGTGTTGGGATACAGGCTTACCAAACAGCAACTGTACTCTTATCTCTTCTACATCACAGGAACCAGCAGAAACAATAACTG
The DNA here is from genome assembly GCF_019232065.1 of Centrocercus urophasianus. Classification (NCBI taxonomy): domain Eukaryota; kingdom Metazoa; phylum Chordata; class Aves; order Galliformes; family Phasianidae; genus Centrocercus; species Centrocercus urophasianus. The sequence goes on from NW_024885000.1 coordinate 2,054,461, forward strand.
TACAATAATAATATTTTATGAACATTAAGGCCCTCCCCAGGCACATGCCTGACATCCACACTGCCTGGAAAGCTGGCATAATGGAGGGGCTGCTGGAAAAGAGCATCCTCTGCAAAGCTCCTTCACTGTCCCCACAGTGCTGTTTCTTACTACAAATCCCTGTTTGTAGGGCTGTGAGCATCGCACAGAGAGAAGAGATCACCAGAAATGCTGCTGAGAGTCTATTTTTAGAGTGAGTCATTTGATGAGCTGTTCAGCACCTTATTTATTGCTGTCTCCAGCTGGAGGAGCTAAGCGGCGTCCAGGCACCTCTGCTGCTAAAACCAGAGCTCAGAAGCAGTGACCTCTATCTGAAAACATTTTCTTCATTGACAGAGAGAAAAACAGCAGCGCATTATGCTGCCAGGGCTAATAGCTGCTAATTAGAGTGCATGCCACATAACCCCTTTTATACTCCAAGAACAAAGACGTCCCAAAACAAATAAATAAAATATTGATGCTCTATACTCACAGCCTTTTCCAGCCTACAGACTGAGCACTTAGGAGTGCTTTCCTAACGCGTTGCTTCTTGTTTGTTTGCTGGGAGGCTTCACTTGAATTTTACACCACGCGGACTGTGGGTGTGAGCCTCGGTGCTCACAGAGCTGCCTGGGAAGGAAACGCTGCTGTGAAGGAACACCAAGAAGGGGAGCAGCCCTGCCATGTTAAACATGGGGTAACCATGCTGAAGTTGCAGAGCACCTGCGGGTCGCACACCTCTGTGAGCAGCAGCACACGGCCGCAGGTGCAGCACAGCACAGGCAGTGAGCAGAACGACCAATTCAGCAGCTGCAAGCTGGCCAATCTGCTGCCATCCAACTGCATTTCTGGCAAAATAAACAGAAAATATGTTTACCTCTAGGCATGTTCCACTTCAAACCTAGCCAATTCTCAGCCTTTATCTCTAGATGTGCCCACAGCCATGTGCAAGCTGTTGCCTCCAGCTTTCTCTGCAATGCCTTGCATTATTAACACTGGTAACGCAGCAGCACTTGGGGTTCTGCTGGCTGCCCTCAGGGCTTGGGGCATTTACAACCTCACCCAACCTGGAGGGCAGAGCAGGCAACCAAATGCCATTTCAGCAACGGGGAACTGAGGTCCAAAAAGCTGATGTGATTTACGAAAGGTCACAGGAAAATCTGTTGAATTTGTGGCCTCTGTTGCTTGCATTAAAGACTCGAGCATCCTGTTAGACCCCCTGAATGTTAATCATTACCTCGCTCTTCTAACATCTTACTGCTCTAATGATGAATATTATTGATGAATTACTTAAAACACACTTTCTGTAGAATTTTCTTAGGTGAAAAGTTGCCACGTACTAAAGAAAAGAATGGCAAAGTTGGGTTCTTCCATTCCATTAAAAGTAAAGTTTGGGTTTAAAAATGCTCAATTAGTGCTAACAGAAATCCAATACTTGAGATTATTTGGCACTGTCTTTGGTGTAGGGAACCTGCTTTGGCAGGGGGGTTGGACTCAATGATCTCTGGAGGTCCCTTCCAACCCCTACAGTTCTGTGATTCTGTGTTATAAAGATGCCCTGTGCTATTAATACTGTGTACTATTCAGGACAAAAACAAATTGTCACTCAGTAATTAACACTGCAGAAGCCACCTGTATAGCAATATGAGCAGTTACTGATTCCATCCAAGCCCCAGCCCAGCCCCAGTTAAAGGCAGGCCACTGATGTTCACACAAACACCTTCCTCAACAGGATGAGATGCAGTGCAGTTGCTGCCGGCCCCAAGCCACCCCTGGCAGCACTCATCAAATGCAGTTCAGGTCTGCACACTGCCACAGCTTTGTATTCCACCTTGTTCCTCTTCCCTTATTAAAAGACATGGAGAATATACAAAGAAAAACAAAAAAAAAATGGCCCTGCAGATGTCAGAGTAATGCATGAACTCCAAGCCCAGCATGGCAACAGTGCCGAAAGGAATGCACACCTGGAGCTAACCCAGAAACCTTGAAGGTCTGAATGAATTTTTCTTTTTAAGAATGGGTCATCTAAAAATGGGCCCAAGTCACCAAAGCACAGCAGCACTGCGCTCTGCTCACAGAGCTGGGACGTGTCCCACTGCCGCTGACACTTCCCTTGTAGGTCAGTAGCCCAGCAAAGCCAGAGAACGCTGCTGCAATGTGCCCCATACAGCCCAGAGCCCCAGCCAACAGTGATCCCTCTGCAGGTAATTCTGCAGCAGATGCGGAGGAGTTGGCACTGGGAGGAGAAATTCTCACTCCCACGCCTGTGCCACCTGCTCCAACCAGTGCCAGATTTCTCATCGCCGTATCTCTCATAATGGTTTTGCAAGCAAACTTCTGCAGCCTCACAGAAAAATCCTTCTCCGTATTCCCAGATCTTCCCTGAGGGTGTTTAAAGCATCTGCTCTGAAGTCACAAGTAATGAGGAAACTCAGCCTTGGGTGTAAGGAGAAAACTCAACGAGACTGTGAGCCAAACGCTGATCATTATACTTTGTACAAATGCACTGGAAGGCTTTCTCTCAGTACTCCAGGTCACCAAGATCATGTTTGAGGCATATGATTAATTTTCAGCCCTATTGTGTTAAGGGGCAGCAGGAAAAATGGAGAAAGATTTTTTTAGAACAGTGTTAAATGAGGTAGAAGACCTTGTCACTTGGCAAGAGCTTCAAAACTATCTTGGCATAAAGCAGCAGCAGCTAGAAAGTTAACAGACATAAATAGCACGTTATTGATTTGTGGTATCGCGAGGGGTTTTAGTGCAGTGAGTGCAGGTGAATGCAGAAGGATTCTGCTTGGAACAATTAAGCTTTCACGAGCAATGTCTGAAAAATAAAGCCCCTGCTATAAATCACTTTGCTTTTCAATATTTGCTCCATCTAACTCCGAAATATCCCAAAGAAATCCCAAATGCCATCTGATAGCATAGAGAAGCCTCTCGTTGCTGCTCGAAGGTTCCAGCCTTTACTTCTAGCACTGTTTTCCTGCTTCCTACAGAACTTCAGCAGTGCTTGCAGTGGGGCAGCAGCACAGCCTGACCTCCTGAGCCACAGAGGCGCTGTGGGAATCCATGCACTCCAGTGGTTTGCAGGTGGCCATTTCAGTGCCAAACCTATTTTTTTCTTTTTTCTTAAAATAAAACACCTACTAAACGGCTCACTGAAGGCTTCAAGGCCAGTGAATTCAGTCAGTGTCTGTGAGAATCGTGCTCCTGCCGTACTCTGGGGGCATCAGGCTCCAAGGGAGCTGTTTGCTACACGATCAGATCGAACCTCCACTTTCTGAATGGGTTTCCATGTGCCCATCAGCCATTTGCAGAAGAGAACTTTGAAGTCCCTCGTAGAGGGCTAACTGCAGAGGAGAATGAGCCTCCAATGGAGGTTTCCATTGCACAAGCTGAGCTCAGGGCAGCAATATCTGTACTGCCAACCTCTAGTGCCCACCTGGCTATCAGGAGCTGGGCTGTGAGGTGCAGTTGGTCACAATTAAGAGGCTCCATCACCTGGGATGCCACACAGGGATTCTATCAGGCCAAACTGTAAATCAGACGTCAAAACCCCAATTACCTTTGCCGTCACACAGCACCCAGTGAGTCAGGGCAGCCAGGCACATACCCAAGGCTCAGAGCAGACTCAGCACCATGTGTTCTATGGAGGGACAACAGCCATGCTCGTTCCCATTGCACTAGTGAGTGGCCACAGTACAAAGCACATTGGATTTCTCTACTTAAAGCTGATATCAAAGCTTTAGTATCAAACTCCTGCAGAAAACTTTTGTAATTTGCAAAATAAAAATCAGCACAATCTTCTATCTGCACAAAAAGGGCTCTTTCACCTCTGATTCTGCTGGCAGTATTTAGCATACAAGTTACAACAGTCAATGAAAAGATTGCTGGGTCAGACTGCACAGAAGTTTGAACATTTTTCACTTGGATTTATTCCTGAGGATTCATCTATTCCTGAACTCAGGCTTTGAATGAACCTTCCCTTCTAAGGGAACTGGGGCGTTCAGAAACAGAAGTGTAAATCAGTCCTCATTCGCAGCTTGATACAGGGAATGAAAATATATGAACCTGGTCCCAGGCAGACACACAGAGTTGTTAGGGCTCATTTACACAGGGAGGTGGGTGCTAACAGAGCAGGGCTGCGAGTTGTTGTGCTCAGCAGCTCACATCATTCTGCAGGCAACCTCCATTGGTTTAGCTCAAGTTATCATCAGAGCACCCTGAGAGGCCACTGCAGGGTCAACAACGTATGGGATCTGTTGCTTGTCTAAGCTTTGCTGTCTGGATGCTCACAGTGCTGCTCACAGAACCTGAAAAGGCTTTGGGAGCCATTGCACGGGTCTGAAGGGGGAACCTCCCCTTATGTGTGTTTCTCCCCAGCTACGGCGACATGGTGCCCAAGACCATTGCTGGGAAGATCTTCGGCTCCATCTGCTCGCTGAGCGGGGTGCTGGTCATCGCTCTGCCCGTTCCTGTCATCGTCTCCAATTTCAGCCGCATCTACCACCAGAACCAGCGTGCTGACAAGCGCCGGGCGCAGAAGGTAAGCAGCTCTGCTGGGCACACGGCATGCACACAACCACGGGTGACATTGCAAAACAGCTCCAAAAACAGCTCCAGATCAGTGCTCTGTTGTATCCCGGTTCACTTTTTCCTTTATTCCTTGGACCACATTCCAAATGATGGCAAGGAAGCGTAAGACCAAGGCTGATGCAGATATGATGGATTGCGGCTTTTATAAGGTCCGCTATATTGACAAGCAGTGTATAATTCCCCCCATCTGAATTTCTAATTCCCCTGATATCAGATTAATTTCTGGGCTGAGAAAGTTTTCTCAAGTCAGAAGTGTGACTAATTTTCACATGAATTTCACTGCATGAATACTAAAGAGAGCCAACAAGCCAGCAGCAGGCGGCCGGCCGTCTCTCTGGGGATGGTCAGGACGTACACAGGCGAGAGCAGAATCTGCTTTGGTAACAGCCTTGTTCCAGCATCAACCTGCAGTGATTAAATTTCTTCTGTGGGAATAGAAGTTTAGTAATAGTTAGAACTCTGTCCCCATCTAATTAAAGTCACAAAGACATTTACGTGGCTTTTTCAGGACGGCTGGATACAGCTCACTGCGCTTTCTCAGTCCTTGAATACATCCCCCAGCTCGTTATAAGCAGAGTTGAGGACACACAGCTTTGAAGAAGTAGCACAGACATCTTTCCTAAGTTCCCAGCGTGCTAAATAAATTCTTTTTCTCTTTTAATTGAGGATTAGATTATGTTATTATTATAAACTGAACTTCTTCCAAAGCACTGATTCCAAGAATCGTAGCTGTGGCGAGTCTGAATGCTGCCCAGGCTACGGATCATTCTGCTGCTGGCATGAACTCAGATGAAGTTGTCCAGTGAGAAATAATTGAGCCAAAAGCATTACAAGAGCGTCCAGTTGGAGGGGGATGCTGAGAGCTGAAGGCTGGGGTGTGAGTAAGGGGATGGGGGTGGTTGTTACAGCAGCCAAGGAGAAAGGTTCCTTGAAAAGAAAGGGGGAAGAGCAGAGAGCGAAACAAAGCCACCACCAGCAGTGATTTAGTCAGCTCGGAGGTAAATTATTCCTTGCCAAACCTGCACTGCAAGAAAATTAATTACGGGGAGATCTGGCAATCTTAATTTATTGTGCTGTGTCATCAAGGTTTGTTCTCTGGAAGGCAGCAAGGACCAGGTCACTCTGAATGGGAGACAAATTGATCATGTCTGACAAGGTTCACTTCAGTAAAATCGTGTTGGTTTTTTCTTCTCCCAAAGACTTTTTTTTTTTCCCCTTTTTCACTGCCGTGCTAAGAATAGACCTTCCTGACATTGAAGTGATGCCGTTCTTCACCAAATGTCACAGCCTCTGGTTTTAAAGGAGAATTTGACACTTAACAGGCTTGACAATTGCATGACTTTGTAATTCAGGTAGTGCTGGTGCCTCCCTCGCTGCACTCAGCTTGCAGTGTGTCTGGTGCTGGTCTGAGGACGGCTGCTCGTGCCTTTCTACCACAGAGAGAGAAGGCAGAGCAGCCAGGAGCAGCTGCAGGGCATGCTGCTCTTTACCAGCAATAAGAAAACCCAAACAGCCTATTGCTAACAAGTTAGAGACTGTGCAATTAACAACCCCAAATGACAATGTTACTCCCACCCGAGTGGGACAGTAAAGAAGTGCGTGGCTGAAAGATTGACAAAAATATAGCTGTAAAAAGAATAAACATGGCCAGAGAGCTGGGTGCAGCAACATCCCAGAAGGGCAAGTGGCTCTCCTAAGGTTTGCTGCAATGTTCTGGACTCTGAAACTGTCAGAAGTCCAGTGAGGGTCATCTGCCTTGAGCAGACTCCACCTGCATTGGGGTAAGACCAAAATCAAACCAGGTCACCACAAGAGCTCCAGCAGGGGCCTCTTGCACAATGAAGTATGCTCCTCACATTTGTGCGGAGGGAGAGGAAGCAAGGTAAAGGCTAAAGCACTGTGGAAAACCCTTTCTGAGGTGCATTTATTCTTTAAGAGATCCACAAACCAAGCCCAGACACTGGAATGGCCGATGATCACAGAGGGATCAGCCTGGCTACAGCAGGGCATTCCGTGGGGCTGAAACTGAAGCCACCTTCTTCCGGGAATACAAAACATGAGAATTACAGTGCTTGGTTTCAGATCTGCAGTCAAAACGCCCTTGAGGACTCTAATTTCTCAGTCCATCAGATTCATTTTGTTTATTACCTGGCGCCCTCTGATCCCATGAGAACAGGCACTGTACGGCAGAAGCCTTGAGAAAGCCTTCTAATTTCATCCCATAAGCAATACATTTCCAGACAAGAACTGAAGCCCCCAGTTTAGGCAAGAAAAGGGCTACGTGGGCAAAAGTGTACTGCAGAGCAGCTCTCACATCCAACTACAGCACGGGACTGAAAGCTGCAACTTCGGCTGTCAAAAAGCGGACGTACAAATGAGGCGAGGCAGAGGAGAGGACACATTGCCTGGTGGGTGAATTAAAGCGTTCCATCACACAGCCAATAGCAGCAAAGAAAGGGACGTGGGGCAAGAGAAAAGCCATATCTTCTCAGATGGGAGTTGACAAGAGGAAATAGATGGAGGAAGGTTACTCCAGAGCACAGAGCTCCTCGTGAGATGGTTGCGCACACGCAGCCGCGACTGCAGGCGGATGCAGAGGTAACTATGGAGATGCTGAGAGGGGCTTCAGCCACGAGGAAGGGAGAGTAAGGACGCAGATAGCTGAGTGAGGCATGTTGGAAACAGCCTGTTCCAGAGCTGCCGTCGCTCCCAGAGGCACAGGAAGCAGCCACAGCACTGCCAAGAGGGAAAGCGGTGACGAAGAGAATGCTCAGTCCCAGATTTGTGTCATCATCTCACCCATGAGAAAGACAGCCCACGCAGCCGTCAGTAATAGGGCCATTATAATAATTGATTTTCTACAGAGCATGGGAGTCAGCTTTGAAACGTTCTGTTTCTCAGCTGACACCCTAAATTTTGGAGGTGGGTTAGCGAGCTTCATTCAGAGCGTGGAACAGAACGGCCAGAAACACTGAGCAGAGCAGAGCTGGGAGCTCAGCGACAGAGCATGACTCAGTCCCAGCAGGGGATGGGGTTGGGAACTTCAGGAGGGAGAGAAACAATAAGGTTAAATCTGGAGCTGGCTGACATTTAAAAAACATGGTTTTGGGTTGTTGTTGTTATTTTTTTTTTTTCCTCCCCAACCACAATGAACCTTCACGGAATATGCTTTCGTTGTTGTTGATATTTAACAGTTACTGACAGGGAGAAAAGACTTCCTGTTTTGTTTTTGTTTTGATTTTTAAAGAGAGATTTCAGTTTTCCTGGGATGGGTCAGCGTTTGCTGCATCCCCCATTACAGCTCAGGGGGAGGAACAAAGCAACCAGGAGCCCTTCCTCACCACTTGCTTTCCCTGGTGTTATGAAAGAGGAATTTTCCACCAGTTCAGCCAGTTTGAAATCCCTGGGTGCCAAATTACATAAGACGACAAGCAGTCAGTACCCCATCCTCTGAAAGCAGCGATTGAAATCAGCAAGCTAGAGCTTATAGGTTTAGCCTGCAAAGCAAGCCCATTTACCTAAATACCAAGCCTGTTGTCAATAGTGGCCCAACGCCCAGCTTAAATCATACCCATGGATATCCAGAAGCTTTCAAGCCTTGAGGCCCTTTCACGTCACATCTCAGCCATAAACAGGTAACAGCCACGATGCTCAGGAACCTGATGCATCCATCCAGGGGCTGCTCCTCGCAGGAGGTACCCACTCCCACCTGTTGGAGCTGGGCTGTGCAGCAGCTCTGGCCAGATGGTTCATTATGTAGCACAGTCGGTAGGATTTGTAATGGCTGAGGTTGCCTGCTTCATCCCAGATGTCTGAATAAATGCAATCTGAAATTGCCTTGTCAAGGAGACCAGCATGCAAAAGCGTTCAGCCAAAACTGTCATCAAGCTTTGGATGTGGGTTCTGGAGATCAGAATCTTCGCCGTTACCTCTGTGAATTACTTATTTTCCTGTTGCACTTAAGTAATGCAGAATCAAGTGTACTGAGGGCTGTTTAGCATCCATGCAGTCCCATCTACGCACATAACAACACCCCTGTGCCAACTGCAACGCGTGGTTATGCCTAGATTAAGGGACATGGATGTATCCACAGGCAATAAAGTGGGTAGCAATGGAAGTAAAGCTCATTACCATTGCTCATTTGTGCCATGCCAGCAATTAGCAAATGAAGAGCAACATTTTTCCTCAAGACCACAAGGTGCTGAGATGGCAGCAGAGGTCTCTATGCGCCCTGGTCTGTCAGATGGACAGGAAAGCCCTGCAGCCTGCCAGCACGTCGCTCAGGTCCTCTGCAGCACTCCTCTGCAAACTCTCCCAGATGTCTTTCACAGGCCAACTTGAAAAGTCCCAAATCTCAGTATTCCACTCCTCCCACTCCACCCAGCAGCTGCGGTCTGCAAAGTCTGACTCAGAACACATCTTTGTTGCTTGGAGGTCATGAAAATCCAATCAACCAGTAGCAGAGGGTATCTTCAGCATCACATCAAGCTCTCAACCAGCACAAGGCAGACCCTTTCTGGGCACCAACAAGAGCCTGCCACTCTCTGTGTCTCCCCATCACAGCCCATCTCACTGTTTTGACAAACACAGATGCTGCAGCATCACCTTCCCATACCTCCCTCATTGTGACTCAGGTTTCCTTAAGCATAAAACTGGGATTAATCCACTTTTCTTCCTGGCTCAGTGGCTTCTCGCCATTTGTTCACGTGCACATACAGGGTTATAAAACAAAACCATCTCATGGCAATGCTATCCACAACCACAATTTTACATTCATAGCTTGGAGCTGCTGCACAGCAGTTCTCCCAGCCATCCCCAGCAGCAAGCAGAGCACCAGGAGCTGCCGGCAGTTTTCAGAACACTTTATGGGGAAGTCAGGGCCTGCCTGCAAGCATTGTGCAGGAAGAAAGAGGAGCTCGAGTCACCACACAAATTGCTCCTTTGGAAATAGTTTCTCTCGTCTCTCTTTGTCGCAGTAGAGCAGAACTCTTCTATTTACTATGCAGCCCACTGCCTGCCAGTAATTTGAGCCACCTGTTCCTCATGTAAGCGCAGCCATTTAGACCGAACTCAGCATTAACTCTGAACAAATACAATAATAAAGAGTAATTCTACGCATTGTCCGGGAGCTCCAGCATCCACAGCCAGCGCATTTCTGTCCACATAGGAAACATCCAACATCCTTTGGTCGGTAACTGAGTCAGGACAATTAGGAGCCATTCTGATAGGAACGTGCAACAATGCTGGAATGCACAAACAAGGGCCAGAGCAGTGAGTAACCATGACAACTGCAGAGCTTTCTGCTGACAAACCAGAGAGCGCTCCAGCACCCGATATAGCACGAGAAGCAGGTTTTTCCCTTGATGTTTGCCAAATCAAGGCATGTAGCCAATGTTTTGTGGCTGTCAGTGTAAAGACGTGAGCTGTGACACACATTCTTCTGTAAGCCTTCATTTACCAGATGTGACCACGGGATGGGTTTGTGAATAAAGAGCAGAGACAGGAAAAGGAATGGGGCTACGCTGAAAGAAAACGTCAATATAATGGCAACTAATTAAACCTGGTGGTAAATACGTGCAGGCTGGAAATCAGAAGACATTTTCGAAATAGATGAATGAGGTTCTAAAATAGACGCCCTGTAGGAGTGAAAGCTTCACTCACACTCAACCAGAGCTTAAGTTCGTCATGAAAACGTACAAAAGGAAGTTGGCAGCAGGAAGGGACCAGCCTCAGTGCTGCAGGGACTTCCCAACCAAGGTGTGTGTCCCAAGTCAAGTTTTGCATTATTTGGCTCTTTCCAAAGTTCCATTTCATCAGCCAGAGTACCTAAGACAGTCGTTGAGATCTCAACCAGAAGTTGGGATCATTAAGCTCCATATTCTGTGCATCGTTCTGTAAATAGGTTGAACATCACCTTCAGCACTGGAGAAGATTAAGCAACAACTCCTGACATGATGTTCTGTTGCTTTAATGGTACCCAGGGTAAGTTATGATTAAAAGGAGAGCCAAAGAGTTGGGGAGGGGAACATTTCATCTCTGGTTAGTAATGAAGAGGTCCAAAATAAGATCAAGGTCTGATTGTAAGAGGTTCTACCTAATTGTACAGGAATATAAGGAGTTCTACACAGTCTAGTTTTCAGACGTAGCTCTTCAACAAACCCCCCAGAGCACGTGGCAGAATGTTTTAATGCAAAGATTTGGAGGAGCAAAGTCCAAATGCATAGAATTCCTTTATTAAAAAAAAGTTGAAGTGACAGAAGGATTACCTGCAGAAATCAACATTTTAACTCTGCAGTAACTCCAGTGCCTGCCTATTGCAACAGCCAGACGGAACGAAGGTTAGCAGAGTAACCACTGGTACTTATTATATGGGCCATTTGCTTCTTAAGCAGCTGTTATTCACACACACTTCAAATGCATGTAATGACCTGAGTCCTAATCTGGCAGCCCAGCCTGCTTCCAAGCTCTGCTGAAGTTGGCATAGCAGCTTCCCAGAGCCCTAAGTAGGACGGATGAGCATCACTTGGCTGTACTGAAGAAAGCACTCTACAGGCAGTAGATTCATTTAACTTCCTGACAGCTTTAATAACAATATTTAAATATATATAATTATTTTTTAATAGAATAACTTCATTTTCCACGTGGCAAAGGAAAACTACTACAGCAGCCTGAGGGGCTAAACTATTCTCCATCAGATGAAGGTGTAATCCATTCCCTTCCTAAGTACTGAGTTCCTGTTCAGAGATACAAACTGATGTCATTGCTGGATTCCTTTCAAATTTTGAGCTAAAACTAGATCTTTTCTGGGGTACCTTTGGCTCGTTTCAGGAAGGTGAGAACATCACTACAAGAAAATACCTCCTGCTATCCCATACGCTGAGCCCCACTGTTAGGTCTGCAGGAACTCCATTTCAACCATTCCATATCCCAAAACTCACTATGTGCTTTCCATCGAGAAGTGCAAACCCAAGGTAGCCACACACACAGACAAATGCCAGAAAATGAAGCATTTGCTGCGTGGCTGTGATATTAGACCTGAGAAATAAAATAAAAACAAAAGGATTCTGTTGATTACTTTGGAGAATAGCTTCATTTCAGCCCTCTGAGCCCAGCAGCAGGCACACATTGCACCACTGGACTGCAGCTGTCACCAATAGCACTACTACTCAGACTCAGACTACTAATAGCTTAGGAGGAAAACCACAAAGCACTGTCAGCTGCCCAGCACAGTGGCACTTTCTGCCAGGAATGCCGAGCGTGGCTTTAGCAGATAAAGTGAGATAAGGATGATGCTAACAGCAGGGGCAGCCCAGGGAGGGAGCAGGGCCTGATACATGCGCTCCATTGCCTTGCTCAGAGGCACTGAAGATCTGGAATGCTGAAGATGTCTGGCAAACGTGAAATTATGTCATAGGTTGTAACTTAATAGCTTATAATACCACATAAATCAAGAGTGAACATCGTCTCCATAAGTACTAGATGAAAATCATTAATAAATAATAATTAGCTGTTTCCTGGGCCTGCCATCTGGTAAGCATTTCTCCTAGCCTGCAACTCCTGCTTCTTTCCTGCTCCAACGTATCAGAAGATGAAGGCACGCTATTCTTTCTCTCCTTCATTAGTCCCTTTGGGAAGTGCAGTACCCAGGATGCTGCCAGCCCCCTCCCTCACATGCACAGGGCTTCACAGCTGCTTATCCCAAATCTCCTTCCTTACAAAGCAGCAAAGAGACAGAAGTTACAGAGACCTGCCTTCCATCCGGCTCTGAAGAACACACGTGCACCAGGACAACCAAATTAATCACTCGAACCTGCAAGTGGCTGTCATTAGTATTATTATTTTCATCCTAGAAATTATCTCCCAGATTAGGTCATATACATTTTGAGATCCTGCTGTTTCCTAGCAACTCCTCTTCCCACTTCACATGCAGACACAGTGAGCCGCTTTCTTTTCCATTTTTAGACTCTTGGTGCAAGGGTTATATTCAGTAACAGTGAGCTCAGGCCTGGCCCTGACGACCTTTAGTCTGCCACATCTGTGGGTGAGATGCAGAAAGCAGCCATCCCCACCAAAGACACTTGCAGCAGACTGTCAGAAAACCCAAAGTCCAGCACTTACGCCCTGCAGAGCAGAAGTGCTGAGCAAAGAGCTGAGGTAACCAAACTGCACCCTCAGGTTTTACAAACCGGCACCGTTTAGAGAAGTCCACCAGCCTAATGCTCTAGGTTAAATGTGGGACAGAGCAAAGTGAAGAGTTCCCTATAAAACACTGCTCAGCAAAGCTTGCGTGGGGTGCCCTAAGTGCAAGGCTTCAGCTTCTGTCATTTGCTCCTCACCTATTTGTCAGGGCACACCTTTACTCTCAGCTGCAGTCAGAATCCTGCGCCTTGCACCAAGGTGAAGGTGAACCTGAACATCACTGAGCTTGCACTGCTGGGTCGGCATGCTTTCCAGGTAACACACTTACACAAACAGGTTTGAAGTATGGCTTTCGTACTGATTCTAGTCCAACTGGGGAAACTGTCTGGAGGGCCAAACCAATTTTAGGCACCAATTTTAATTAACTTCTCTAGCTGACTTAATCAAGATATCTACCAAATTTAATCACGATGCAGGCACGGTTAGGTGATGCCACTCTCCTAGACAGCCTTCTGCGTGAGGAAAATAGGATTAATTCCTGCCCTGCCCCACTGACATTTTTTAAAATAACAGCGTCTGTTCTAAACTACAAAAGCTATGGGGTTTAATTATTAAGATAGCTAGTGGCCCTATTTCAAAGAAGAAAAGAGAACAGACCTCAGAAACGAACCGTCTCCAGTCCATGTGGAGCACAGCTATTAATATTTGATCTCCTGCTAGCCTGGAGGCAAAGGGAATAATGTTCATTACAAGAGCCTAAGACTGAATCCACTTTAACAATTGACTGAACTGATGATGATAGCAACCGAAGGCGACGATGAAACCATTCCCACTGTGTGTGAGGTGCCTAAGCTGTGAACTCGTACTTCCTGCAGCACAAGGAGCTGATGTTCTGTCAAGCCCAGAAAGGAAAAGGAAAGGAAGCCTTCTGGAAACAGACAGACTTCTCACATCTCTCCATCTGGTACTTGGGCAGCTGAATCAGAAGGCTCTTCTGGAGACAGAGGTTTAAGTTTGGAATGAGCCAACTTAAGGAAGGCAAACTCCTCAGCTCGAGGCTCAGGCAATGCCTGCCTGCAGTCCCTGCACATTTTCACGCAGAGGTCAGCCTCTGTCCAGGTCCCAGAGAAAGAGCAAAGACCTCAGAAAAACAGGAGAACCAATCTCCCGCTCTTGTTGCATCTTCAGTACAGAGCAACTTTCAGACATTGCACTCTCGCATACTCGGAGAGTTAACATTAAGATGGGACCAATGAAATCTAGGCGTAATACAGAAAAGAAATTCAATTTTGGCCGTCCCCATTTTGGGGTGTCAAAAACCATGCCTGTTTTTCAGGCTGGTCGTAACCTGTGCCTCCAAATTAAGGCTGCCAACCCATATCCTGCACACGTTGTCTCCTGAGAAGCTGCCTGCTGAAGCAGGTGCTCTTCAGGTTCAACAGATCTTCCAAATACTCAGCCAGAGTCACTCATGCACGTACAGTAATAGAGCTCATGGAATTATTACACTCTCTGGACCCACGGCAGATATTTTCCTCTTGGCTTTACTCTTTGTAAAGCACATACCCATTAGCACCTCTAATTAGAAGGGAAAAAAATCACGAGTTCCATGTTATTTAAAAGATTATGCAGCATTTTAAAATACAGCACAATGTAATTATTTTTAATAGCCACAGCTATTTCATGTATTTACTTTTAATGGTGTTTGAGTCATAAATTAACAGTAGAAAAGAAAAAGGCAAATCAGCACTTGACAGGGAAGGAGACAGCATTTGAAAAGATTAACTGGGAAGCTGAAAACCTGAGGGATCAAAAGGGAAGAGGGCCTTATCAGCTTTTCTTTCTTGCTTTGTTCTGGACTGTTTTATCATTTAACTTGTCCCTCTGGAGGTCAGGGATAAATGAAAGTGAGAAGAGCGTTGATGCAGAATGACTTCTGTCAGTTTGCAAAGAGATGCATGTTTTTGTCCCAAGTCCTGTATTAACAGCTAGCAAAGTTAATGAACTAACAGTGCTGGTGTAGAGGACAAAAGGAACAAATAAAGTGCCTTTCTGTGCTGCAGGACGAGGAATGCAGACGTTTTGATAGTATTTCCCAGCATTAAGCCAACAATCCATGCTATTCAGGTGGAGCAAGTTAGCAAATATCACTCAGCTCAAGACAAGCGTCTTAATAAGTTGCTGTGCATGTTACCCCCCACAGAAACGACTAATAACTTTTGAAAGAACAAACATATCTGCAGGAACCTCTCTCCTAACCTTCCTCTTATCTCTGGAAAGGCCGTTTGCACTGGCAGATCGTGCACTTCAGCTATTTGTACTCAGGCAGGCAGATCTGCACCAGCTGTTCTCAGCCACAGCCTCATCCTTTGAGCCCCCGCTTCTCACTCCCAGGACTTTTCAAGTACAGAGAGAGATCCTGAGATGTCCTTTGCCCAGATACAGCCAGCACAGCTGTGCCAATGTGTAACTGAAGCTTGTTTGTGCCTCCTGCAGAAAGCTCGGCTCGCGAGGATCCGCGTGGCCAAGACAGGCAGCTCCAATGCCTACCTGCACAGCAAACGCAACGGCCTGCTGAACGAAGCCCTCGAGCTGACGGTGAGTGCAAGAACCCCATCCCTGCTCCTCCAGGCTCCCTTCTCTCCCCATTACCACCCAAATCACAGAACGGCCAGGGTTGGAAGGGAGCTCAAAGATCACAAAGCTCCAACCCCCTGCCACATGCAGGGCCACAAACCTCCACATTTCATAGCAGCCCAGGCTCCCATCCAACCTGGCCTTGAACACCTCCAGGGATGCACGGGGCATCACAGCCTCTCTGGGCAGCTGTTCCAGCACCTCACCGCTCTCATAGCAAAGAACTTCCCCTGACATCCAACCTCAATCTTCCCTCCTTCAATTTAAAACCGTTTCCCCTTGTCCTGCTGTTATCTCCCCTTTCCAAGAGTTGATTGTACAGGACAGGAAAGCATTCCCTAGCTCCTGTTTCAGGCAGATTGGTGGTAGGTTTATTTTTAATAGAAAGGCATCTGGAGGCTAATATTAGCTATTCAGGAGGAAAAATCTAAGTGCGTCAGATTGCTCAGCAGAATCAGTGAAAAGGAGGGGAGGTTATTACATTAAGCCTGATCAACACCAGAGCCAGTTTTAGTACATTTCATGGATTCCATTTCAAATAAATCAGCCTTTCTTCCATGCAGGGAGCAAAGAGCAAGATGAAGAATGTCTAATTGAGGCCCCCTGAACTCCTTCATGCATCCTTACTCGGGGCTTAATCCTTCAAACACCTCCTGCTTTCCCTGGCATGCATCCTTGCCAGGGTGTTGGCATCTGTAAAACCAAAGCTGAAAACCCCTTTCAGCTCCTGGTGTTACAAACAGCTCGTTAGGACCCGAGCCCACTCCTATGCAGTCTCAGTGGCACGCAGAAGCAAACCGTGCATCACATGGGATGCTACTCTGTGCACACGTGGGTAATGGAGTTGGGTCCTTTGCAACCAGAAGTGCTTTTAAGCAGACCCTACAAAAGCACTTTACTCCAAGCACACATTTGAAAGGCAGGATGCCTGGATCACTTTGTTCTCTCCTCCAAAACACGTCCTGACTGCACATCCACCATCTCCTGCTCAACACTGACAGATCGGCAGAGCTGCAACCATATGCTGCTCTCAAGGAAAGTTACTACATTAAGAATATTTTGAGACCAGAAAGACAGGTCAGCCGTAGGCCACAGCTTTATTCCCCATACAAGAAAGGCTCAGGAGCAGGACAGCTCAGACACCTATTTCATTCCCCAGGAACACACCAAAATAAATTGACTACTGAAGCAAATTTACTGCCAAAGCAAGTTTAAAACTTGTTTTAGTGCTTTACATTCCTGCTTTTTAAAAGTGCCAGAAGAGATGAGCGTGGACACTCGGTTTTCACTTGATCTTCCAGACTGTTATCCCAACATGAATCTCCTCCCATCTCTCACTAACCAAAAATCCCTGCCAAGACCACTTGCAGAAGAGCAGCTGACACACCAGTGCTTAAATCCAAAGCGCACAAGGTTACAAGAAATATTTGGCTGGATGGCTTCATTTCCTGGCACTTGTCCAAAAATAACTGGAAAAAGGGGTCAATTTTTATTTTATTTTTTTTTCCCCCCTACAAAACTATCATACACACAGGGAGGATGACAAAAACATTTCTGAAGGGGCTCTGGAGGATTTATTTTGCCCATTAAAAATTTCAGATATCTAGTAGCACCTAGAGCACTTTGCAAGCTTTCCTGGGTGCAGCTTGCTTTCTGATGGGCACACAGCTCTAAATGCCACCACAACTCCCCCACAGTCCACTGAGATCCATGATTTCCACTTTGAAAAGCACTGATGGTGCAAATTGCTATTATTAGTATTATTAATAATAATAATATAAGACAATATTGCCACCCTAAGGAACTTCCTGTTGAAATAGCCAAAAGCAAGGGCTAAGAGGAAGGAAGAACTGCCATCTGCCTGTGACTTACAAGAAATAATTTACTAGAACAAGAAACCTGCCAAAGCCATGCCTGGCATCTGCATTACCACCAGGAAACAAGCGTGAGGGCCATGCTCACACCCAGAGCACAACCAAAGTCATGTTCTCCACCCAGAGACAGCAGCATCATTTCCACTACAGAAGATTCTTAGCTGTAAAGGATCTTGATTCTCACTTCAGCTCCACAAGGCAAGTTTTATGTCCTTCCATTTTACGGCAAGAGAACAAACTATTCTTAAGAGAGAACAAAAAGTGAATGACAGCGTAACCCAGCCAGCCACATTTTTAAGCTGTAAAAACATGAAGGAACGTGACTTCTGTAGTTGCTGCATGAGAAGCCAAAACGTTACCTATATTCTGTGCATAACCCTCAGCCAAATTAGCATCCAACTGCTTTGCTGATCAGGTACACATCCCATTTTGATCCCTTGCCCAGGACTTGTGCTAGCTGTGATGGCCTTTCGTGGCCAGACTGCCATAAGGCTGCTTTGTTACCCAGCAGTGATTCCAACTGCAGTTATTCTATGGTCACGACTGGATGGTAGCCCTTCCTTCATTAGCAATCACAGAATACCACAATCTAGGTATAATTTCTTTACACAATCACCCTGCAGTCTGACACCTCGAGGGTTTGACCTACAGAAAAAAACAAACACCTGCCTTGCCCTGAAACGTATCCTGGCTGTGACTCTGCAGTCTAAGTAATAAACTGGGGAAAGAAAGGCTGTTCAGGACTCCAGAACACATACCACAGTTTCCTTTCATTAGCACAGAATGAACACACTGACACCATCTTTCGAGGGAACAGCATGTCTTCATCCTGTGGCCTTCCATCAGAGCAACGAACACACGAAGGCAGGGATTGATCCAAGGACAGCAGCAGGAGGAAGTTCTGCTGCTAACAAGAACACAGACTCTTGCTTCAGAAACGTGGATTTGTAGCATTTTGCATTTGCCATCTAGACACAGAGTACTCAGAGCTTTTTCTTCTCATTTAGAGAGCTTTTTAGTGGGCTTTATGTCAGAAGCACTCGAAGGACGGTGAGCTTCCCATGGCAGCAGCCTACATATCCTCTTAGCGTTAATCTCCTTGTACAGCTAGCTGAAATTCCCTTTTAGCTAAAGAGCTAGGCTGTGTATATCCTAGGAACAGTAAGTTGTGGGGTCTTGTTCCTTTCCACAAGCAGAATCTCCTAAGCCATAGATAAGCATTATGGTCACTCCCACAGCACGGGCAGCCTAAGCACCAAACCTGCCCATCTCAGTACACCAGAGTCCAATTCTGTGTGCTGAAGCACTAAGCAGACAGTAAAATAGAAGTATCTTCCATATCAGAACCAATGCTACAGTGTGTTTCAGTCTCCCTCGAGGCAACCAACAGCTCATGAATGCCTCCCAAGAACAAACTGAATAGCAGCTGGCATCAAACTCTTGTAACTTTACCACCCCAGCTCAAACAGCAAGCCACCCCCCTTCTCATTACAGAAGACTTTTCTAGTGAAGACACAGATTTTGTCTACCTGCTGAAGTGTGGGTACAAGTAAATGCAATCTCTATAGGTTCCACCTATACTACCTCACAGTAGTATCAAAATGTCAACTGTTTCTGCAGCACTTGGCATCGCTGTTCAAGGGGCGACAATTCTTGCAGACAAAAGGTTGCCCTTAATGGTTTCTGTTTCTGAAAGCACTGCTTTGGCTGAAGAAAGGAGAAAAAAAGATAAGGAAGAATCATACTCAGTGATACTACACTTTATCCTTAGTCGCTGCCATCCCTTGATCCATTTCTGTCTGTGTTCTTGCAATGGAAGACAAAGGAAGAGGCTGAACGTTGCCACCAAAAATCTGACATTTGGCTTCCTTCTGTCAGGGATTGGAAAGCTTTATATGAGGATCTGCTTGAGACAAAGATGCTTTTGCAATGTGTGCTTTTCCACTCTCATTTTCCCGTGTTTTAGTGCAGCCTCATATTTGCTTTAGGGCTTACAAGGACCTCTTTGGGAGATATTCCAACACAGACTTAGCAGAGTCAGTAATCTCAGCAGGGTAGGAACAGGAGCTGCTTGATTTGTTAGTTCACCAGAGAATTGTTAATAAGAAAAAATTCAACCGATTTGTTTTTTCTTAGGCTACTCCTAAAAATGCTTATGGGAACGCTCAACCTTCCAAAACAACAGCAACAAAAAAATCCATAACCTGCTAAAGAAGCATTCCTATAGGAACCTATTAATTCCATGCACAGCAAGTCACTTTATAAATGTACCAACCCAGCTCTGTTTTGGCATCTGTCAGAGACAGGATTTTTCCTTCACTTAAGGATCACAGAACCATCCAGGAAACGGCATCCAGAACATGTGTTTGTGGTGAATCAGTGGGACACATGGGTGTAGTTAAAAGCAATGCCTTCAGCACAGCTGAATTTGACCCCCCTGAGAGCAACAGACGAGGCTTGGCACTCCTGCTAAGATGCTCTGCTGCATCTCCCATCCCACCTGCTTTCTCTCCCAGCAGTAGAATGCTGCTGTTTTTGTCTAAGCAGAGACTTACACCCGTTTTTGACTTTCAGATTCAGGCGCTGCAGGAGACACCAGGCAACTCTTATTTAGGGAGCACAGGGAAACATTTCACAGCATCTAATTGCCATTTTCATGCATTTAATTGTCTTTGAAAATGCTACTCATCAAAGACTTGCTCAGATTGATGTGTCACGAAGCCACAATGAATTTTAACACTGGGGAGTTTAAATGGTGGCGGTAAGAGAATATCTTTAAGAACCCAGATCTTAAATCTGCCACTGCAGAACAGAGGCAGTGAGAAAAATTATCCTGGCTCTTCGGCATCACAGACACTCTCTAAACAACCCATCTCTTGCTTCCATTTCTGAGGTGTATCTGATCACAGTGGAAGTGACAGATGCTGCACTTTGAACACAAGCATCTGACTGTGGATCAGAAGCACAGAGCGCTGCTTCTCCCCCCACACCCAGCTCAGTTTGCCCATCTACTGCTGCTCTGATGAGTGATCCTCAGCATTACCTGCATACTGGACTCCAGCTCTCAACCTCTCATCCACACCTATTTCAGATCTTCCTAGCAGATCAAGGAGATTAACAGAGACGGGTCCAAGATCCACAGCTTATCCTAAGCACTGCTAACACCACAGCTGAGCTGTCCCTACCCCAAATTCCTGCAAGCACACAGCCCTGATGCCAAAGCTGAGCCATCAGGACCTGCTACCAGCTTCCCCCAACACACCAAGGCATTGCTTCTTTTTCTCTTTAGCTTTTGTTTCCAGAGCCTCCACATCACCTACCTGCAGCACTTCCTAGGCTTCCTCTGCAGCTACAGAATGACTAGAAACACACTGGTTTGGAATCAGAGCTCGTTTGCTCACCTGAGCTTACAAGCCAGATCACTAAGGGGGGAAAAAGAAGGAAAAAAGAGGTAATCTCATGGGATTCATGAAAAAAACCCGAGAGAAGCCAACATGGAAATTGTTATCTTTATCCCCGTGAAAGCTGATGCTGGTGGTTCTTTTTGTGATTTTACACCTGGTTTGGGTTTTTTGTTCCCCCCTCTTTTTCTGGCTTTTTAGGGATCCACTGAAGATGAACAGCATACGACTAAAGGCACCTCCTTAATTGAAAGCCAACATCACCACCTGCTGCACTGCCTGGAAAAAACAACTGTAAGTAGCAACACAACCCTTTGTACATCGTACAGCCCCTGTGCCCGGCCCAGGCTCCATGCAGAAAAGATGTGCACGCAATATGTTCTGAACTGGCCCTCCATAAGACATAAAATATGGACCTACAAACCGTGCCAGAGCAGATTGATGCTCAGGTTCCCAAGAACACTCTGCCATGGATTAAACGCATTTAGATTTCATTATCTTTAAGTTAATAAATCACTGTACACAGGGAGAAGGACATGATGTCTGCTGCTCCCCAGGCACCCACACCAGTACAAAGTTAATAGCAGGTCGCTCAGTTCACCTGAATGCAAATCACCTTGCAGCAATTAGTTAGGAAGATCCTGCAAACGAGGTGCACACTAAGTTTCATTTTTTCAGTGCTTTCTAAAAAGAAAAATACTGTGTTTGTCTCGTGCTGTCGGTCACACATCATATATATTTGTTGCTTGTGCTAATTAGTAACTCTGGACAGTTCTGCTGTCTTAATTGGAGGAAGCTGCTGTCGCTGAAAGCAAGCTACATGTGGTCTTCAGTGCCAACAGAAGACTGAGTTGGAAAAAATAACCTTTAGCCCTTTATATGGAGCAGAGCAGAAGGGTTTAAAGGTTGCAAGTGTTTTTTCTCACTACAAGTTCTGGTTACAAGAGAAGCTAATTTATCTCAAAGCCAGTCGAGCAGCTTCTCTGACAATGATTTTCTGTTTGTGCCATGCAATGTGCTGCCAGAGAGAGAACTTCGTTTCTCACGAGGTTATTCTGTATGCAGAAGTCTCTTGGAACATTTCAGATGTTTATCTGGTACATGTGTTTTACTTCCAGGTTTATATAAAAGGTTATGCAGTAAAGGCACACATAATATACACCGTGATTCATTCTAGAAAGAATGAAAAGAGGTCAACATTTGAAATATTCATGACTTTTTCTATCTGCATCCATCATCAAACGTACTTTTGATTTCTGACTTGCAAGAGCTTTCTTTTAGAGAAATCACCTCCACTTCCATAGTTTGGCTTATGCTGGAATATCACTTAGGCTTCAGCGATACACTGGAAGATGTCTGGTTAATTGCAGTGACCTGCTGGGTTATCACACCGAGCTCTGAAGGTCACCATTCTAAGGACTGAGAACTGATTCTTCCTGTATCAGTGACTGTTGGATTCATTTGATAAGACTCATCTTGCCTCTGTTTCTAGCAATTCTGGATGTTCTATAGAACAAGCAGATATTTCACAATCTGACTCTTCAGTTTAGAGCTTCGTGCTTAAAGGCTCTGCTGCTGTGACCCATATTTCACATGAACACCTCCATTTGAGAGCTTTAACAAACAGCCTGAGGCAAACAGGAGCTGGCAGCCATCCCTGCCCCAGGGTCTGCCCTTGTGAGGCACTGACCTTGCAAAGCCTTGCAGACATTCTGACCTCTGCGTGGTGTGGAGAGCATCTCACAGAGCTGCATGAGTCACTCTGCTGCTAACAAGCCAGCTAGGCTGCTGGAAGTAACGCAGCCAAAGCATATCCTCATTTGTGGATGTGTCAGTCTGCCATAGTAACAAAGCCTCCAGCACACAGCCCTGCTCAGACAGTGAGTCTCAGTGGTCCAAAATGTTTCAGACATTGCTCTTTTTTTTTTTTTTAATTATCATTTTCTGCAAAGAGTGGCGATAAGAAATCCCACGGCAGGTTTGGATTCTAAAGTTCCCAATCCAAACGCTGCAAATCAGCTTCTGAAATTCTAGAATTCACACAGCCTGATGAGAAACCACGCCACGCTTCTCCCCCTGAAACTGTAGGAAAAGAATTTTTAAACACTGAAGAGTCATTTTGTGACGAAGTCGCAGGAATGGAATGAGGAATGGTTGCAAACTTGTTTCAATGGGCAATTCACCTCTCCCCAGAGTGGGCAGAAAGAGCCCACAGGTTCATTATTTACTGTCGTGGCATCTCCAGTCTCGTGAGCATACAGTCTTAGAACTGCATGGCTCAAATCCGGTGTATATGATGACAAAGTGACTCTAAATTACTTGCAGCTGCCTTCATAAAGGCTACTTTGTCATATTAGTGCAACAGATGGAGTTTGCTCAAGGAATTTTTCCTTTCCTTCTGATCCCTGGATGGAATATGGATATTCCCAGGCCATATTTTCTCCAAATGCTGAATGCACTGAATGCAGTCTTTCAACTCAAACCTTTCATCTGTGTTTCCAAAGAGCACAACCAAAACCCAAATCCATTGGAGATCCAATGGCAATGCAATTCCAATTGGTTACCTGAGAATCAGAAGCTGAAACTTTGTTCTCCTTTAAACCTCAAAATAAGAAATTTGTTATCAGAAACATGAGAAGGAAGGAACAAAGGGGTCTGATTCAAGCAAGGTCTGGCAAAGAGAAGGTCTAGTTGCCCATTCAAACTTGAACAAGCCGGCTGGAACGCTGAGACAACATTTGCAGTGCTGACACTAAATTTCTGAATGCCGGAATGGACAATCAAATGTGTTTTTATCTTTTGTTGGCATGTTGTCCCGTAGGGATTGTCCTATCTTGTGGATGATCCCCTGTTATCTGTACGAACTTCCACCATCAAGGTATTTCCTTTTTAATTCAATTTGTTTTCTCTATGATCTGTGTGATGTGTCTCGAGAGCGTTGGCTTCCTTTCTCGTTCCTGGTCTTGTCTTGGGGAGTTTGTGCACGTGGCTCTTCCTGCTTCCCAGTGCTCGTTTCCTTTGAGAGTTGTTAGTTGCTCCAGTGAAAACGGGTGGCTGCTTTCACCATGGTTGCTGTTGTTTCCCCATCTTTCCTGATGCTGACAGGGGCTGGATAAAGTATGTACACTAGAACAACCTGAGTGTTCATGTATGTGCGTGAGAGTTCTTTCTTGCAGGCTGTATTGTCCCCTAGCACAAAAACTCCTTACAGATGCAGCTTTATGAATTCCCTTCCCTCCTCTACACGCTTCCTGCTCTCAGCTGCCGTGCTCATTTCCACTCAGTTAATAGCAGCTCCTAACGAACTGCAGGTATGCTTTGCATCAATACAAGCCGCATCCTGTAAATAATATGTAGGTAAGATGGCCCTCCCAACCCAATGTGATCCAGTCCCCATGCACAAGAAAAGAAAAAAAAAGGATCCTGAATCTCCTCTCCTCTGGGGTTTAATAATCACACAACACTGCATACCACCGCTTCCAGAATCCAGACACAAAAATAACAGGAAAATCAGACAACATGTTAACCAGCTCAGGCTGCGTAAGTGAGGCAGCACTGACAGACTATCATGCTTCTGTCGCTGGAGCAGTTTCTCTTAATCCCCTACTGATGCAGGACAGCAAAATCTTCTCTCGGCTGCAGTGAGCAGAGTTATTCACTTTCAGATCTGCCTAGTGCAAATAGTTTCAGGCACAGGCCGAGAGCATCTCACAAAGACAAGGGTCTGACACATCCCACCGACCTAGCAAAAGGTGCTGCTGGGTCACAGCTGTGAACTGCTACCAGAGAGTAACAGCACTGTTCTTTTCCCTGCCAGAACCACGAGTTCATAGATGAGCAACTGTTCGAGCAGAACTGCATGGAGAGCTCAATGCAGAACTACCCATCTTCTCGGAGCCCCTCCTTGTCAAGTCACCATGGCCTGACCACCTCTTGCTGTTCTCGCCGTAACAAGAAGACCACGCACCTCCCCAACTCCAGTGTGCCAGCCACCCGCCTCCGCAGCATGCAGGAGCTCAGCACCATCCACATCCAATGCAGTGAGCAGCCCTCGCTTACAACCAGGTATGGCCTGTAGGCTCTCAGTGCTACTGCCTGCAACCTCCTCGGGTACGTTACCCAAAAGTATGTTTGAGCAAGTTGTACAGAGCTATTTCCCAGCCAAGGAGAAGGGTGTAAGCTAGAAACGTCTTTGGTTTCCTGCCCCTAATGATAGCCCGAGGAAAGTGGCTCACAACTTTTCTCTGTAACTGCTCTAGGAGGAACCAGGTGAAAGTTAGACTCTATAGAGCTCTTCTCTGACCAGACTAAACATAGAAGGATAAATTTCAGTCTACCATACTCTAATTGCACAGGCAGGAGCCAGCAGTTGCCAGCTCTGAGCTAGACACCAGTGGTAGAGGACCACCCTGCAGCCCGGCTCCCAGCCAGCCCACTGCTGGAGCAGGCAAGGACAACCAGCTGAACACACTGACTCAGCCCACCAGGGACACTCAATTCACTCATTTTCATTACCCAGGTCTGAATCACAACCGAGAAACAAATAAGGAGAAACTCTGCAGCAATGTCTTCATGGCTTTCACCTAAAGAGGCATTAGGTGCAGAAACTTATGATTGATAGAAAACTTCGAAATAGCATCATTTTACACAGAACCTGCTGAAAAACCATTCCCTCACTATATATTTCTCACAATTATGAAATGACTTGCTGTAACGCAATGGAAAGCCCAGCAAAGTCCTTTGCTCAATGGCTTGCTCAAATACAACAGCCGTTAGTACAGAAACAAAGGAAAGAAACTGCTTACCTTCAGAAAGCCTCAGATACACACAGATCTCCAACAAGATCCCCTCGCCTCCACTGCCAACCCTTACATGAGGTCTGGGAAGGGGGTGGATCCCAGCTCCATCCCTTCTGGTCACCCAGGTGCATTGCATTGCGTGCACCTGAGCCCCCGTGGGTTGGCCCTGCCTTCCCACCAGGTGCTCCATCACTGCTTCAGGCCATGATTAGCATCTCCACTACACTTACTAAATTCCCTCAGCCCATGAGGGTTCTTGAGCACTGGGCTGTTTCCAAACCTACCATTTTTCTCCTCCCCACTCATATCACAGGGATCTGGAAGTTGAAACAAAAATGCCTTAAGGGCAAAAAGCAGATACTTCACACCAGGTAGAAGTAAGAAAGGTATTTCAGAGAATGAATTATGAATGAATAAGCACAGAACAAGTCTTCGGCTGCTGCAGTTTAAAAATGACAGCAATTTAAACCAGCACCTGAAACAGTAATTCAGGGGAATGAGAACTTATCCCATGTGGGTGCTATGTGATGCCAGTGATTATATTTTAAATGTCAACACTGCTGTTTCACTTGCTTACCAAACTGTGAAAGAATAGGCAGGAAAAATAATAAAAAAAGCCTCTGAGTTGTTTTTCACGTGGGATGCAACTCACTGGGTGAGCTTTAGTGGAATGCAATGCACTGGGTGTGTGCTTACCACTGACAGAACCTCCCAGTCCTTAATGCTGTGCCACTCTCTGCTTATGACGGAGGCAGCCAGGGAGCAGAATGGGTTCTGTGGTGTTCTTGGGATGCTTGAGAGATCAAAAAACATCCTCTTGGTGACTCACTGGGTGAGATAACAACAGCAATAGCTTTCCAACTGGGAGCTTTGTATTTTGAAAGGACAGGCCTTGTGTTTCAAATGAACATGTTGGGCTGGTAATAGCAGACTCCAGTAGCTGTGCAGATGCACAGAAATCAACCTATCATTTTCACTCCGTAATTAATTATAGGATGCAATTGATGCAGATTTAATAAGAATGCTCCCAGCTGCCAGATCCTTGAAACTACCACAGATATGAAAAAAAAACAGGAAAGATCAAGGGACAGCAATTTTACAAGAGGCATTCAGCATGCAAGGAAGGCAACATCTCTCTCAGAAAGTACTACCTGTGCTCCAAAAAGATGGAGTGCACTGTGTGGTGTGTTTAGATATCCTCTTAATTATACAAGGAATGAAATGGAAACGTGAAACAATCTGCCCTGTGAAAAGCTGTATCTAACCATGAGGAGTATTAAATAAGCTTAGTGTAAAGTAGGTAGAAATGAACAGCACCTGGCAGGGACCTGGGGGAGCATTTAAGTGGATTCTTGTGAGTATTCCGGTGCCCTTCTTTCAGAGGAATAAGACATTGCTTGAGAATAAACACCATTCCTCTCCTCTCTACTGCCTGCTTTTTAAAAGGGCCAAACCACTACATCTGTTTTCCAGTCGTTCCAGTCTCAACATGAAATCAGATGATGGGCTGCGACCGAACTGCAAAGCCTCCCAGATAACCACAGCCATCATCAGCATCCCCACGCCGCCGGCGCTCACACCAGAAGGTGAGAGCAGACCTCCACCCAGCAGCCCTGGCCACTCCACGAACATTTCTACCACCACCACAAGCAACATAGTCAAGGTCTCTGCCTTGTAAGATGTCTCATGCACGGAAGGCGGCTGAAAGACCGGTGCCCCTCTCTCCCTCCACACCTCCATGTTCCTTTCTTGCTGCAAATTGTGCCTGGATGGATGAACCTGCTGGCTGGTCATTGGGTTAACGACAGAGACCCAACGAGGCAGCTTTCTTCAGACTCAAGGACGTGCTGTGGGACTGAGGAAGGATAAGGAGAGGGAGGAAGAGCCTTGTTAACAGTAAAACCCACGTGGAGAGCGCGCTGTGCTGTGGGACAGGGCAGAAAGCACCTGGGGAGGCTGAAGGGAAAGAACCGTCGTGGCAACAAGAGAGTAATAAAGAAAATAGAAATATAACACTGTGTATCGCAGCACCTTTTTAAAGGTTTTTAATGGATAATATTTATTCATGAGGAAATGACTGAAAAAGGTGAAAAAACAATGGATTTTGTGATTTTTTTTTTTTCTTCATGGAGCAGAACCTTTAAGCCAACCAAAACTTCACTTTTTTTTTTTTCTTTTATAGGAAAAGATTTAGACAAAGAAGCCACCTGTCACAGAAACCTATTCCCATCCCTGTGCGTGTGTGTGTGTGTGAGTGTGCAGCAGAGCCACGTCAGAGCAACACTGCATTTCAAAGGGCAGAGCATGTTGTCATCACTGGGTGCACAGTAGGAAAACACAAGCATGTGCCAGCACATACGTGTGCACACACACACACAACTATTTCACCCTGGATGGCATTCTTTACTTAGACACTTTTGTATCCGCCTTTTAAGTCAATACAGTGCAATTGCAACCAGTGTGTTTGTCTGCTAATTATTGTCTGTGAAAACATATTTGTGAAAAGAATCAACGACAACAACAAGGACAGGCTGCAGTAGAGTTTTAGTCCCACCTGGGTATCTGCTTTCTATTTTTGTTATCACTTACTTGTAAGATGTGACTAGACTGCCAGTTCTGTATTTTTAAAAAGGAAAAAAAAAAGATAGTTTTTTTTTTTTAATACTGTACACACAAATGGCAAAGAATGGGAAAACACTGAACTCAGCTGCATCAAGCATTTATTAAGTCTGACAGAGGTTTCTTGTAATGTATGCCCATGCATTTTTGTTTTCTGTATACTGAATTTCTTTGCTAGCACTGAACATACAACCCATTGTAAATAGTAGCCAAATAACGTCTGGATCTAAACTTGATAACAATTAACCCCAAAGCCAAATATCTTGCATGGATGGAGAGGTATTTGGCTTTTTCACAGTCTAGGTGCTCCAGTTGTCATCAATGTCTGCTGGGTTGCACTGATTTTGGGGGTAGACTAGGTTAGCAATTTTAGTTACCCATTCCCAGCACAGGAGTGGGAGCAGCACTGGATTTTGGAAAAGTATTTGATAAGAAGCGTTACAGACAGCATTTTCTTTTTGCAATTCTACAGTTGGTTTGAGAAAATTCATGTACTTCTAGGCAATCAAACCCTGTAACACGGTGTGGTACTGCCCCCTAATAGGAAGCTAATACAGTTAGCTAAGGTGCAGTCAGTCCTAGCCCCTCTTTCTAAGCTCTTTCTAGGAATGTTTTGTTATCAGGAAATACCTGGTCCCAAATCATAACTCATTTTCCCCTCTAAGAATAACAACAGTTCTTTTCTTCCATTCTGCCTTTCCCAAGTCCCTTTTCCACACAAAGCATGAAGCACCCCCGATTCCCTCCCACCTGTCATCCACTGCCTGGCTAATTATTGTTATGCACAAACGTCCTTCAAGGCCCTATCCACACATCCACAGATGGCAACCGACCCAGTCCCCAGCAGCCTGCAATAGAGTAGATTTCAACTATCTTGTTTCTGAGCGGTGATTTTACCAGCACTACAGAGCTCACTGCTCCGAGCACCTTTGAGGCTGTTTCAGCAAAGGGATGCCTTTTTTGGTTTTTAACATCTCTCATAATCTATCCTGACGTAATATTTATATACACATATACACACATACACATATAAATAAGTGCAGACACATACATGTATAGATAAATAGACCTACATGCTGACTTAAACAGACAAGCTAGCAGTCTGCTTTGTTAGCACTCCTAACCTGTTAGTCTATGGAGTAGAGGGCTCGTGCATTAACTCAATACCCTCCTTAGGAACCTACAACATTCTAGGAATATTAGGGCTGTGGCAAAGCCTTCAGTAGCTGCATCAGCTTATAGCATCAGCTTATAGCCATTGACCCCAGTGCTGTAATATGTTACCCAAAACTACCTTTAGTCCTGTTTTAAATGATTAAAGTGCTCTGCCTTCGCTGCTTCCTGTAGGAGGTTATACTGCAGTTAATCTTACCGTTATTGAATTTTTCTTGATGTTTTAATTTAATCTTCCTTTGCTTTATCAAATTTCATTATTTGTCATCATATCTGCTCCCCATCTGAACACCCTCAGCCTTGTAGATCAGAAGCCTCGCTCTCCACCACTTTCCAATCTCATTTACACTGGCACAGAATGAGCACTCAATGCCACCATGCTGACAGGGCACAGTGTTCCTTCCAATGCACAGGAGTAAACAATTGCAAAGAGACAGGAGCTCAGCAAGGATTCTCAGTGCTGCCTTTCTTTTTCTTGGTTTACCACGGGGTGGTAAATGGGACACTCTGTTGACCCATTTCTTGATCTGTAAATAGCAATCACAGCAACCCCTGCCTAAAGCACAATTGGTGGATTTCATGGTTATCAATCAAATGCTTTCCAAAAAAAACCCAACATTTTTAAGAGGCAAAATCAGAAGGAGGAAAGCCAGCCCTTGGGTTTCTGGCTGGCTGCTAGGTCCCAGTTGAAGGCAGCACCATCCTTGCTCAAAAAGATTTGTCTTGCCTCTTCTACCATTAACTCAGCACGTGCTGCCCAACACAGACAGTACTCAGCACAGACTTTCAGAGGACAAAGACAGACAGAATGAAGTCTGAGCCTAGAGGAATAGGACTAAAAATATTTTTTAATTGAGACATTAGCTCCCTTTATAGACTGATTTGAAGTAGAATGAGTAATGCTTCCAAAAGCACTTAAAAACATGCTTGTACAAAACCTCCCTGGATTGCCCAGCGCAGCTATATCCTCATTATGGGAGCACTGTGCATTCATTGAAACAGCAAAGACATGAATCTATCGCCAGCATATCAGTGGTTGGTAGGGCATGGCATAACATCCCTCAAATGAAACGCAGGGAAGAGGCATTTGCACACGAGAGCAGGGGAACTGTACAACACCTACTTTTTCCTACAGTGAAAGGAAGCAATTAGCTTCACTGAACTGCAGGGCTCTTCGTAGGCTTTAAATAGCAACATATAAAGCATTGCTGTGACAAAGCCAAGTCAATCCTGTGCATTCCTAGACCAGAACTTTAGCAGGACTCAGGCCATTCTCTCCAGTGGTTCCCATTATTGCCCTGCCTTACCTGCATCGCTCTCCCCACTACCATGCATGCCCAGGGCCAAACACATACACTGCTATGGATACCAAAAAAAGAAGCACATACCCCTGCAATCCTTATCATTCCTGATGCTTATGGAAAGGGGGGGTCTTCAGCTGTGGGCTGCCTCCGGGAGAAGTATCCAGAAACACAGAGAGGTTCCAGCCCTGATACCTTTCTGAAAGGTACAACACAGCCTGATCAGTTGCTCAGCAAAAAGGCAACAGAATATTAGCAGTTCATTGGGAAAACCTTACCCCTCCCCCTCTAATTTCTTGCAAATCTTTATAGGTTTTCTTTCTTCATGAAAAAAAGAGATAAAAACAAATCATTTGCACATAAAGCAAGTGGAAGGGGATTGTTTTTCCAGTCTTTTGTAAAACAATACTAAAAATATTAAAGAAGCAACACCTTTGTCCAAGCATTTAGCTTCTTTCCGAAACCATCTTTTGAGGGAAAAGTATTTCCACAGATTTTCAGCATATTCTATAGGTTCACCCTCACCCCACCTGGCACTGCACTGCTGACAGGAGGAAATACACCCAACTGGCAAAGAATGATGAGCAGCACCTTCCCCATCTGGGCTTTAACTTCCATCTATTCATTCCAAAATCCAATTTCTCCTTTAAAACCCCCACTAGCAGAAGATCCTTCCCTGCAATACATCACCCTGCTTTCTGCACATTTCAAATTCTCCATGAAAAGGGCTCCCACTGCTTTCCTGCAAAGCTTATTCCAGACTAATGCATTTCAATGGCAAAGTTTTTTCCCTTGCTGTTCAGCCATAGTTCTTATTCTCCCTTCCTTTATTACCATTATACTCTTTCCTATCTTCTAAAATTATTCTCCTTTCCAGAGGGTGAGAAAGCTGCCTTTTTTATGTCGGTAATTACCATTGTACAAACAGAATGGGAAAAAGGTAAACTAAGTAACATCCAGGGCTTTAGTGTGGGACAAAGTAATATGTAATTCAAACAGAAACCTCAGAGAATTACATCCTTCTTTGCAGTTTCCAGAAACAGTAAATTTGAATCAAAGCTATTTGCTTAACCTGAAATAGTTGATAAGATGCTGCAAACCAGCACCAATCATCCCAGATCAGACAGATGCGTATCAGTACCAGCTAAGGGAAGCAAAGTTTCTCCCAGTATTTGGCTTTTTTTAGTGCAGAGGTCATAGATGTGCTGTATCTTACCTATGTTACAATTTGAACTTGGTACATTCAAAATCAGCTTTAATTTCTGGGTTACAACCTCCCTTGTTTTAATGTTATTTATGTCAAATGACTGCAGAGCTACAAAGTCAGCAGTCATGGATGGCTTACAAACAGCAACAGCTTTGAACTCAAGACTTTATTCTGCTTTTAATGTTAGATAAATAACATGCCTCTTCCACATAACTTACCAATCTATCCTAATTAAAGATTATAACCATTTGAAAGACTTTCTTCAAGACATTAAGCAACTGCAGTAGCTAACTTGAGTTTGTAGCCTTCATGTTTATGGATGCTATAAATGCTCTTACAAAGGTTTTATACTTTGAAAACTTTAAAAGCAAACACAATGCAGTGTGCATACTGATTGCAGCCAGGAGAGTTAGCCTCAGGAACCTATGTTCTACTCTTCATTGTCTTGATGAACCACTAAGCGATCTCGAAGAAGTCATCTCACCTCTCTTTGCCAATTTGACAATAAATAGATGAAGCTCAGTTCACAAAGCCTCCAAAACACCAGAGAGAAACCTGGAGAAAGCACACAGAAAACTACTGCTACTATTGCCAGAATGCAGGAAAAAAAAACTGTGCCAGCAAAAATCATGGGTGGATCATTCAACAGACAGGTGACAAAGACCTTGTGAAAATTCCTTCCTCAGTTTTGATCTCAGCCAATAGTCTGTTACCTTCATATGTACATGTGTGCACGTGTTTCTTTTTGGCTTCAATTTGAACTAGTGCTAGTCACAGGAGGTTACACAGCTGCATGGGTGAGGAGTTCACCACCTCATCCCATGTCCTTCTCAGTTCTGTCACAGCCATGACTGGGAGCTCCCAAAGGCTCCTCGGACCAATGAGCTATCTGACAAAACGCGGGTGATGGTATATTTTTGATAAATTAATAAGGCATTCCAATAGTATTTCTTTAGGAGTTTTATGTTATGAGAAGCTCTCAACCTTATTATTTTCTATTTTCGTACTATAAGTGGGCTTTGCTTACAAACATCAGAGGACAGATACAAAATGTACCGTATACAACTGCAGGTAGCTTCATTTGAGAACAACTTTCTAGAAGAACCAAGTTTCCTGTTGTCTTCTTTTGGAATTGTAGTGCATATGTTGAAACTTGTATATCATTTACAGTATTGAGTCTTGTGCCACTGCTGTACCTGATGTATCCAATCTGGATTAAACAGAGTATGTGCCACAAATACCAAGACGATGCCGTAGATTTCTTCTAAAGAATGTTGGGAGGTTCTTTGGAGAGTGCTGGGTGATGACCTCAGCAACGTGAGCTGCAATGAAACACTAATAGCTCTTATTTCAGCAAGAGTTGACAAGAGCAGCGAGATAAGAGATGCTGTAGGACAGCATTAAAGCACAAACCTAAGGGAAACCCTTACCAGCTGCCTCCTTTTGATTGCTAAGGCATGCAGCAATCTTTATGTCGGAAACGAAAACAAAACACTCAGATCATGCAGATGTAATGCAGGAGAGCCCTCTTGCTGTGGTAGTTTGTTGTGGTACAGTCGAGTATGGCAGAAGAAGGAAAAGAACAAAAATAGTCCTGAGCTAACAGTTAAAAGCACACATTATGCCTTTCCTTTCAAAGGCACTCGGGTCTTGGGAGCTCCTGTTAGGCCAAGGCTAACAAGCTGTATTTCAGATGGGTCAGTTTGTTTCAGCTGGAAAAAAAAAAGCAGCATTGCTCTCATCTTGAGTATCTTAGGAAGAATCGCTTAGAGGCATTTTTAAAAAATAATATTTAAAATGATTACTATGTAAACTAGCACCCAAGCAGCTGCTGCATTTACATTCTTCCTTCTGTAGTAAAGCAAGACACCACAAGGGGGAATCATTTCCCCAACTGAAAAAAGAAACAACAGGTGAATCTTTCTTAATTGACCCTCTGACTTCTACGGCACTCATGAGCTAAAGCACTCCTGAGGATCTTCTGACAGTCCATAAGACACAGCTTGGAGTGTAGATATCCACAACTACACAAAAGGGTTCAAAGTGCTGCCAGGGACACCACAGGATTTGCAGCAACATTAAGAACTCTGACAAGCAACAAAATTTATTCACAGAGGTGTATTGCATTTCCCAAAATTGATTTGGAAGTAGCCAGAAGTGAGCAACCAAGTATCCTTGAAGACATTCATTTCACCAGATACAAGAAAAAGTCCTCCTTGGAAGTGCAAGTCATAGCAGGTAGGAAATAGAGCTTTCACTGAAGGAATTCCAATCAATGCTACTCTGACCACGAAAAGAAAAAAGCAACAAATCACACACCTGCTCTGATGAACATAGCAAAAATCAATAGAACTAGCTAGAGATCTGGCTCTGTGATCTCACACGTACTAAAAACGAAGTTCCAAAATGAGTGTGAAGTCAGACCTGTCAGTAGCCTAAGCCAGCCACTACTTTCATCTTGTCCTGCTTCCAGACAGCTACATTAAAAAAAACGGCAACCAAAACAGGAAATACAAATTAGATTTAGAACTAATGAGTAATTTCCTTTCTAATTAAAGCTTTTCTGCAAGCATGGCAAGTCTGATACTGCTGCACCCTGAGGAAAAGCCAGTTCTAGGAGCTGCACACCTCATACATAATTAAACCATCCCAGACTGCACAGCTTGCCATTTAACTAGCTCTAGAAATGTTATTTAAGCAGTGCCAATTAACTGCACTTAAATTAGCAATACAGGTATTGAGATGCAAGTTTTGGTCTGCCAATATCAACTGGTACATTACCAGTGCCCTCTGGTTAAGAATTACAGAGAAGAGGATGATCTCTGATAATAAGCAGCTTCGGTAGCTTCACTGTGAATTCATCTTCAGCCAAAAGTCACAGGGAAGAAAATCAAGTAGAGAAAGCTGGGCTTGTTTCACATTTTCTCCTTACTGAGGTTTCCTACATGGAAGCAACTGACTTGCCTTTTGTTTCCTTACTATTTTAAAGACTGCAACTGAACATTTAGTTGTCTGCCATTTCATTTTATTAACAACTTGTAACACCACTGCTGGAATGCATATAAAACATTTACCTAGACACATCCTGCTCATAAAAAAGACAGCAGTTTACTTCACTCAAACAATGTCAGTACATTAATCACCACTTTCCAGCAGTTCCTGAAAGTAGACCGAGTTGACATAAGCATTCATCCACATCAAGTGTCTGTAACTTTTCCTGTAGTGAAAGTGAGAAACTGCAGCATAGTAGTTCTGCCATGCTTGATAGTAAGATTTCCAGTAGTCTTCGTAACTCCACGCCTCGTGAGGAAAGCCAGGAACACCATCATCCCACGAGCCACAGGAGGACCCATCTCCAGTCTTTCTTGGGGCAGGCTTAGGGTACTGATGGGAATGCTTTTTCTTTTCTTTGGCATTTTGTTTCAGAGCTTTCTTTTTCATCTGATTTTGCTTTGGGACTTGCGATTGCTCCTTCAGCTTCCCTGGTGCGGGACAAAAGCCTGTAAGACCCTGACGGGTGGTGGGGACAGCATTTTTTGCCTGCCTGTCTGAAAATGCTTCGAAGCATGAGTTACTTCCACTGCTGTGAGAGGAAGCCCTTGAACTGCATGAAGCATCACTGTCATCAGACAGAACATCGTTTGCTACCGTGTCCCTTTTATGTTCCACCTCTTTCCACTCTATACCGCCATTTCTGGGGAGTTCACATTGATCTCCTGGGCCTGAATAGCTTCTTAAAATTTCAACATCTCTCTCCAACCCTTCTTTAATGAAGTATTCATAGTCTTCAACAAGCTCTGAAAAGCTCCAAGGATTGTTCTGTTGGTTTTTGAAAGATGATAAGCATGGGATTTTGGGCAGATTTCTTTTCAAGGCTTCCTCATCCGGAACCTCTGTGCTATTCGGCTCAGCCGTTCTGGAGACAGTTTCTACTTGATTCTTTTGCTTTCTATTGCAGCTGGAGGTTTTGGAGTTTCTGCTGCTTTTTTCCACCTTGGCAGAATTTGTGTACTTTCTCACCTGCTTTTGTTCCAAAGCATTTTTTGGCTTCTCTACAGAAGAATTACCAACCTGAAGATTAGAATGAGGCTGAGGTACCTCCGCAGAATTATTTTGGACAGGCTGAAGTACTGGTTCTTCTGGTTTAAGACACACAGTGTCAGAATTTACTGAAGCACCTGTGTATACAACAGGTTTGACTTCAACCTCCCCATCTTCAAACTGATCCATCATTCCAGGAGGAATAGGCTCTGCACAAAAGGGAAACAAGTAGCACTCAATTAAGTGCATCTTTCCTTCCAGAATTCAAATGAGTACTGAAGCAACACGCAGATAAGATGTTAAGATATGCCAAATTAGAAGTGCAAACCAATGCCTTCACTTCTTGAAAAAGCTCAAACATACAGAATGCTTTCTTCACGGGAGGCATCAGGAAGCTAATTAATACAGTACGTACTGCATTAGTGAACTATTCTTCATTTCCATTTTTATTAATCAGGTAAAAAGTTTAAAAATTTTAAGAAGGAGAAGTGCTACAATTCCAGCAGAATAGCTTCTAGCAGAGCAGAGCAGTGAATCTTTGGCTGTTTCTATTATTGTTTCCTTCTATTCTATCTCACAGCCTTGTAAGCCTTGCTGAAAGGCTTAATACCAACTTTCTCAAGTTCCAGGTGTTCTGTAGTTGCATAACAAACAGTTGGATTTCAAGTTCCTGCCTTCATCTACAGACGTGCACTACAAACATTTCCTATTCCTTCGCTTATACAGCAGTTACACAAGCAGTCACAAGCACAGAGGATAAGAATTCTGACTGTACCGAAGTTATTTCAATTTCAGCAAATATTCACATCAAACAGCTGCCACCTGAAGTCTTGAATGAACAGCAGAAAGAAATCAACAGGGGAAAAAAAATACACAGCTGCATTCACAGGACAGAACGTACCAGGTAAAGGAAGAAGCCGTAGGTTACATTTCTGAGCAATTTTCATCATCATGTTTTCCTCTTCTCCACGGCAGCAGTACGTCACAGATAAACCTAAAGTTCCTGTGGTAGAAAACGAAGTATAATCACCTAACTAGACCCAGAAGAGCTGGTGCAACCTCGAGAAATCCACATGATTGTTTTTACCAAAGCGCCCGGCTCTGCCGATCCGATGCATGTAGGTTTCCCAATCTACTGGGACATCCAGATTGATGACCAGGTTCACTTTTTCAGCATCGATTCCACGAGATGTCTTGAGAAAACAAAGACAAAAGGGGATTCATAACTGCAGGGGCTTGAAAAGATGTTTATGTATGGCGACACATTCTCGAACAACCGCTCACGTAGCAACTCAGATGGTTGCAACACACTACAGAGCATCTACAATTTTCCAGTGAGCTTACATGGAGAACAGACATCCTGCATTGGAATGTACAAATTATGGATCACCTCTTTTTGTACTGCAGTACAAACAAGCGCATTTCTTGCAAGCATCAAAACACCTGCCAGCAAGCTGTAACTTTTTTCATGGTAGAACCACCAGCAACCAACTGAAATACACCAACAGCCAAAAAAAACCCAAGTACTTCAAACATAACCACTGCTCTGTTTGAAGCTGTACTGTGAGTACACTGCATTAAGGAAAGCCTGATTTTTTCCCCACAGCTCCCACCCGAAGTAAACACACCTCTACTCCTCTGAAATCTCTGCAAACTTCTGCCATTCTACAGCAAAATTACAACTGGTTTTTGAAACAGAAAGATAGCAGATGACAACTAGGTTTCAAACTTGAGCAGCGCTCAAATCAAATGCTTCAATAGCACGTTTATGTTCTAGTCAAATTAATACTCTGAAACGGGTGTATTTGCAACAGTCAGGTACAGTGAGATAGTAACTCACCAAGTCTGTGGAAATCAGAACTCGACAATGGAATTGCTTTAGTTTAGCCATAGCATCGAGCCGCTGGCTTTGATTCATGCTGCCTAGGGAAAAAAAACAGAAACAACTTCAATGTTCAACAGTTTTATGCCTCTAAAACTCCTGGAATACTCTACTTTATAAAGTACAGACATGAAAGGCAAGCTTGAGAGAAACTTCCTCAAACATCAATGCTAAATGAGTAAATGTAATAAGCAGGACAAGTTTGAAAATACATTAAAATTACCCATTTTGCTCATTTTAAAAAAGAAACCATTACAGATACTTAAACCATCTGAATAACACAGACTTCAGACCAATTTTTACATCACCACCCCATAAGGCATGAAAAGCTGTTGAACTAAAAATTGAAAGGAAGATTTCTAATGAACACTAAAAGCTAGCTGCTAGCTTTTTACAGAGAAAACAGAAATAGATTTAAGTTCAATATCTGCATTCCCAAAAAATACAGCTTCGAGCTGCAAATACAGCTTCACCCTTAACACACAGGGCAACACTTGCCCAAGTATTCATTATGTGATTTTCAAACAAACTAGAAGGCTGCAAGCTTCATCAATGCAGAAATTTAACACGGAATCCTTAGAGACTCTAATGCTATTCTTACTATTTCAGCAGAGGCCATGCAAATCAAGCTTTTAAGATCAAGAGGTATTTTCTTATGTTAGGTCATTTTTACACACAGTTTCAACCAACAGAGCTCTGGGCAGGCTTACCTGAAATACACTCAGCAGGAAAGCCTCTGGATGTTAGTATTTCAGCTAGATGTTGAGCCCTAATAGAATATACACAATAAAAACAGTAATTAAGAGTGCACATATGACAGCCCACATGCATTTAATACAACACTGTTCTTTATAGGCAAAGATTTCACTACCATTTTATGGCCATATTTATAAATGGACATGAGTAACAGATAATAGGACTCACTATCATCTAATGTACAAGGTACTTCTGTGCTGAAGTTCTACTGTGAATATTTCAGGCTATTTCAACATTCCAGCTCTGTATTTCAGAAATTTGCATATTGCTTTGAGACCTTTATAAGAAGTGTTAAAAAAAAAGACATACAGAAATTTATCCTTGAATGGATTTATTACCTGCTATGCAAATTTGAGAAGACTAACGCTTGATTAAATGGAATCTTGCTGAACAACTCTTGCAGGTGCTGGGTTTTTTCCTCAAATGTTTTATGTGGAAGTGGATGGGAATTCACAATTTTGTAATACTGCTTCAACCCTGAGCATGAAACCAAGACATCAAATTAAGGATTTCCATAAGAAGAAAAAAAAAGGCTAGGCTGCTGTTTCAGCTGCTGTGACATGCTGACAAAGACTTTTAAATGCAAACACATCCACCAAATAAAATGTTACACAGCAGGTTTTTTCTTAAATGAAAGAAACACAAAGAATCTGAAAATTGTGAAGGCATGCTTTGGTCTCAGTACACCGTTCACAATCTATTGACAACACAATCAATGAACAACTCACCAATGAGACTTGGGTCAGTGGGATTCAGCCTCACAAACGTTGGCTCTCTCATGTACATTGTCAATGCATTAGCTAATGACTCAGGGTAAGTAGCTGAAACAGCAAGCATCTGTTTATTGGCTGGCAGCGAAGAGTAAATCCAACTGTGAGAGACAAAAATGGGAATGACTAACAAAAATTGATCTAATCTGCAAATCAATACAATGGGTAAGCACTTTTCTTACTTGATTTGCTCCTGAAAGCTGCCTTCTTCCAGAAGCTTGTCTGCTTCATCAAGAATGAAGAGCCGAATACTGGCCGTGTTCAAGTAGTCCAACTCTATGAGCTGTTTTATTCGACCTAGACATAAAGAAAAAAGCAAAGTGAGCTTCTCAAATATTAACTCCAAGTTTAAGCTAAAGAGAATCTAACTTGCTATTAACTAAGGACTGGTTCTCAACAGTCACCTTTTAAAATTAATTTTAGCATCCTTTTAAAAAAAAAATCCATGTTTAGAATAATCTCTCACTGAAAACACCATCTTAGTCTGAACGTATTTGGCACTCCCCCTTTTTTAGCAATAAAAGAGAGTTCCAAAGAAATCCAGATTTCAGAAGTACCAACTATTGTACCATCAGGTATCAGACAGCATCCAGTGAAGCAAAGTGCAACATGCCCATACCTGGAGAGCCAACTGCTATGTGGCATTTCTTCAGTCTGACTTTGTCCTGGCTCAAAGGAGTCCCTCCAATGAAGACATGGCATTCCAAAC
Source organism: Centrocercus urophasianus (assembly GCF_019232065.1). Taxonomy (NCBI): domain Eukaryota; kingdom Metazoa; phylum Chordata; class Aves; order Galliformes; family Phasianidae; genus Centrocercus; species Centrocercus urophasianus. The sequence continues at coordinate 2,094,383 of NW_024885000.1, forward strand.
CTTCCATCTTTATCCCAATTGTTGTGATAACAGCATGAATCTGCACAGCGATCTCTCGTGTGGGAGCCAAGATAAGAACCTGTGAGTAACAAACAGCTGTATTTGAAAGCCACATAACAGTTTGCAAGATTGAAGCACATCAAGTTGTGATGATTTAGAATCATAGGATGGTTTGGGTTGGAAGGGACCTTTAAGATCATCTTATCAACCCCCTGCAGGGACATTTCCACTAGCCCAGGTTGCTTACAGCCCCATCCAGCCTGGCCTTCCAGGGAGGGAACATCCACAGTCTCACTAAGCAACCTGTCCCAGCATTCTCACCACCCTCACAGCAAAACGTTTCTTCCTAATATCTGATCTAAATCTTCTCTATTCCAGTTTAAAGCCATTTCCCGTCTGCCCTTATAAAAATTCCCTCCCCAGCTTTCCTGCATGAAGCCTCCAAGCTCTGGAAGGCTGCTACATGGTCCTTTTGGAGCCATTTCTTCTCCAGGCTGAAAATCCCCCACTCTCACAGCCTGTCCTCATCAGGGAGGTGCTTAAATTTCAAACACTGCTGGTTATATGCAAATAAGCGACCAGACACTTATCCCAGTTCAAGAAAGACAGAGAGCTGCTGGAGAGGGTCCAGAGAAGCCACAAAGATTATCAGGAGATGGGAGCACTTCCTACACAGACAGGCTGAGGGAGCTAAGCTCATTCAGCCTGGAGAAAAGAAGGTTGCAGCCCTCAGTACCTAAAGGGAGCCTACAAACAAGAGGGGAATCAACTCTTGGAAAGGGGAGATAACAGCAGGACAAGGGGAAATGGTTTGAAGTTAAGGGACGGCAGATTGAGGTTGGATGTCAGGGGGAAGTTCTTTACTATGAGAGCGGTGAGGTGCTGGAACAGCTGCCCAGAGAGGCTGTGGATGCCCCGTGCATCCCTGGAGGTGTTCAAGGCCAGGTTGGATGGGGCCGTGGGCAGCCTGATCTGGTATTAAATGGGGAGGTTGGTGGCCCTGCATGTGGCAGGGGGTTGGAGCTTGTGATCCTCGAGGTCCCTTCCAAACCGGGCCATTCTGTGATTCTGTCACCGGGGCTCACCTGAGTGACCGTGCTGTCAAGCAACAGTGCGTCCAAGGCGATGGTGGAGAAAACGCACGTTTTACCGGTTCCGGACTTTGCCTGCACGATGAGATCTGGAAGGAGCCCACACACGTTAGGGAGCACCGCTCCTCCCGCCCCGCTCCCGGCCCCGCGCGGCCCCCCACTCACCCAGCCCGCAGCGCCCCAGCGGGATGGCCTTCAGCTGGACGGGCGACGGCCTGTGGAACCCAGCCGCCTCCAGTCCCGCCAGCACAGGCGGCGACAGCAGCAGCGAGCAGAAATCAGGCGGGCCGCCGGGCAGCAGCACGTCGCGGGTGCGGAACCGGCCCTCAGCGGGCGCCGCCATCTTACGAGCGGGAAGCGATGTCGCGCCGCATCTCGCGAGAAGTACCTTCGGCCCGCGCCGCGCATGCGCTCTGTCCGCCCCCTCCGCCCGCCACACCGCCAGGGGGCGCAACGGCCGCGGGGTCGCGCTGGGTTGGCGCGCTGTTTCTTGGCGGGCTGCGTTTACCTGTGCGCCTTCCCTGCCCTGCCTACGAGCAAAACAAAATAAAACCGCGGTGCATCTTTGCACTTCAGCCGGATCCAAATGTGTGAATACACTGTATGTGCATTACTTACTGCCCTCTGTAGAGCACTTGCTTTGAATTGTGGGTGGTTTCGTGCACATCAGTTTTATTGTCGCCGTGGTTCGGAGGCTCTGGACGTGCAGCTTCCATTGATGGCAGTGGGATCTGAGAGGCCTCAGCCGTGGTTCACACGGTACCAACACACAATGCTGTTATCCTGACATCTCCAGGAAGCCCCAGTGTGCTGCAATGGCTTTGGGTGTGCCAAGGTCTCTGTGGCGCCTCTGAAATTCCTCCTGTTTGCATTCCTTACAGGGAGAAAGACACGAAAGAAAAAGTGGCCGAGTCTGCTCTGCTGCTTTGTATCATTAGCTGAGATCTTCCTGTGAATGTCTGAGCACAACACCCACCTCTGCTGTGGGAGCTCAGCCCTGCAGGGCGGGCAGATGGTGATGGCAGGGCTGGGCTGCTCTGAGGAGGTGACATCCAGCATCCTCTTAGCTCCAATTCTTCTTTAATTGTTAAGTGGATATTCCCCTTGGGTCCTCAAGGGGAAACGGGTCTCCAGTGAGATAATTCTTTGGATACATCTGGGAAAGGAGACGGACAAGGAGACCTGGATGTAACAAATGCTTTGATTAAATGCAGCCTCTTATAACCCTTTTAAATTGATGTGATTTAAACAGACAACGAAGAGCGGTCAGGAGTATCTGTGCTCAGTGGGGAAGGGTAGAGAAGAGGTGATAAAACATCCCCACGCAATGAGCTGCTCCTCCTTTCTGCTTCCCTCACCCCTCCCTGAGATAGTGGGCATGTTGTGGTAGTACAGCTCAGTGGTTTGGATGCAGATATCATTGTCCTCTGCCATGCAGTGTTGATGAGACATTCAGACACATCGCTCTAATTCAGAAAGACACTGCTGTCTGTGGAGGCTTAATCAATTTTCTCAGCCTCCATTGGAGTTTGGAGGGAGGGATTCCAAACCATCTCGATGTCTGAATGCAGCACAGGACACGACCACGGGCAGATTCATTGCTCATCTTCCTTTGTTTTTGTCCCTCGCTGACTGGGCTGCATCAGATCAGCTCCTGCAGCCTCCCTGCAGTACACACACAGTAGTGAAAGCTGTGGCACAGACTCTGTCTCTTTACTTTTGCATGACTTCCAAAGCATGTGCACATTTGCTTGTTCACACTAGTCAGCCACCCCATCATTTCTAGTAGTTCACTGTGACAACCACAGTACCTGGTGCTTTAATAAACTCCAGCTCCATAAGTTAGATGTATCAAGAGCTTAGCTCTTCCAACACACATAGCAGGAGCTGCTGGTGGTAGAGGCACGATTCAGGCTGAGATAAGGCTGTGTCTGATGGAGGAGATGCTCAGATCCTCAAAACTTTCCCTCTATTGCTGTCCCAGTGGTGCAGAGTGATGCTACCCCACTACGTAGAAGTGCACACTGCATTTAGAGCAGTTGAACAAGGAAAAAAAGAAAAATAAAGCATGGATCTGAAAAACTGGTGGGCTTTCTACAGTCAGTTACCTGTGAATGTCAGCCTGAGTATTTCTCACCGATGCTGAAACAGTGCTGTGTTGCTGCAAGCTGAAGTCTTCACGTAGCAGATTTCATCAGCAGTGCCACCTTGTCTGCACTGCAAATGCCCAAGCGACTGCCAGAGGAATCATTAGCAGAAAGAAAGGCTTGGAAGAAAACTCTCCTAGGGATAAGTCATCCCCTAACTGCTCAGTGCGTACTTTATTTCCCCAGAACAGCAGTCACCACTGTTTTGTCCCTCTTATGATCCCACCTCACGTCCGGTTGCTCCTACCTAATGCAGAGATAGGCATCCCTACCCACAGCCGGGGATTGGTGCTGAGTGGTTTTTAAGGTCCCTTCCAACCCATACTGTTCTATGGTTCTGTGAGGTGCAGAGTACATATTCCATTTAATTCCACCCAAGATTCCTTCCTTTATGAACCCACATGTATAAATATCAGCTGTGTAAAGCATCCGGGATGTGCATGCTGATACCAAGGTCAGCTTCTCACTGCTTCAGATCACAGAGCACTTATCTTCCAGCAGCAAGGCAGGGCCTGTATCACGTGTTCAGCTTCCAGCTTGCTCTGTTCCAAGTCCTCCTAAGACTGACACGTGGAGTGCAAGGAAACATCCAGGCATCTCGAGTACCAGCGCTAAGTACTCACTGCAGATTCATCCATCTCTTTCTCTGGAGCTTATTCTCCATCCACTACAGCTAATCCTGTATTAACACTTTGAAAGAGTGGAATAAAGCACTCCAAGAGAATCTCTACTGGCTTCCAGAGCTGTCAAGTTGTGTATATCTTTTTAAAATACATTCATTATGGGTTTGAACATAGTTACTGTAAACAAGCACCTGCCTTGTCTGATTCCTTTAGCTTCAAAGGATTTGTCTTTTATATCTGCTAAGACGTGGAGTTACTCAGAACAAGTCTTGGTTTCCATAATATTTATAAAATAGTTTGAAAGTGAGATAATCTCATCCTCCTTTCGCAAACGAGTTCGGATGAAGACATTCTCTGTGCTTTGCAGCACATAGAAATCACTCTGAGGAGCGCAGCATGTGTTTGTGTTTACACTGCCATAGTAACTGTGTGTGTTCTCCATACAGTGAAAGTACCATTGATATTAACACAGATAGTGGATTCATATTCACCACCGCTGCAGAAGCAGGCACTGATGCAGCTACTTCCAGACTGAAAGACCTCACATGCACAATTAATAATGATCTGGAAGGGAATGCCCAAAAACATGCATAGTGCCAGAGGGGCAGTAAGCAAGCAGCTTGTCACTCCACCAAATTCCCCCATTCCATCTTTAATGACCATGACTTAGAAAGACAGAACGTTACTGTTTTATTCTTCCCACATTCCACTTCCAGTCTTTTTCTGACCCTTCTCTGCAGCAAGCATGAATTAAATAGCAAGCTGTCCCAGGCAAGGGCCCTGCATTATTTATCTGTGCTGTTTGGAGCCTAACGCGGTGGGTGCTGAACGAGGTGAGGAGCAGAGGTCACGCTCACACACAGATACACAAACACACGTGTTATCCTTTCCCACAGCTGAATATTTCTGAGGAGAAAGTTAATAAAGTCAGAGCAAGCTCTTGGTTTTCAGATACACGTTACCTTTTTGTTATTACTCAAGGCTTGCAATTAAATGAGAACTACTAAGCCTCCCATGTCTTAAAAAAATAATGTTGGTTTTTATGTTAGAGAACGGCAGGATAACACAGGATTTCATTTTAGGTATGATAACATTACGGAGTCACAAAAAGAAGCATCAGAATATCAGCTCGGAAGAACTATTTCAGCTATGGCAGTGATGAGGGGCTTACCGCGACTGCCCAGAGTTTGCAATAAATAAATTTCATCTCATTTTAATCTTGGATAAGCTTTTATATGAAGGTTTGCTAAATTATTTTTCAGCTAGTATGAAGATGATGTAGGTCACAGAAATGCAGCCAGCCGAGCTGTAATCCAATCGTTCTGGAGCTCCAGATAGCACAGTGAGAGCAGCAGTTCTGCTGCCCTGGCACTTAACCCACACTTCAGTGCTGGCCGGGGAGTTCTGGGGGCCGGAGCCCAACTGGGGCTGTGGGAGCCTTTACTTCAGGGCTGCAGGCATAGCAGGGTATGGGCCTGAGAGGAATTCAAGAGCCACAAGTGCAGAGACTGCATACAACAAACAATCCCGTGGAAGAAGTGGTTCTGTTTTCAGGGGTAAGTCGCCACTTAATGCACAAATATAGAAGCAGAATCCAAGTTTTTGATCTGATATTCTTACCCACCTTGGCTGGCTGCTTATGGCCCAGTGGATTTTAAAGGCGATGGATGCAATTTAGGTCATGCTGAAGCCTCAGCGAGAAGAAATTCTGAAAGATTCGCCTTCGGTGTGCAATAAAGTAAAAAGAAGAAAATTCAGAGATGAGCACGGTTGTTCGTTCAACAAAGAACAGCCTCGTGAAAGCACTGAGGAACAAGATCAATGAACTGAAAGACAACAAATGAGATGAGGAAGCCCTCAGCTGTGAAGGGATAGATGTGTTCTCCAACGAGAAGGAACGAGGCAGTTCACGTAAGTGGGTACAGCTCTGAAGGCATATTCTATTTTTTGCCCAAGGATCTCAATTTTTCATTTTATGCTGAAATAAGCCACGTTGCTTTCTGCTGAAGGGGGTTTTGCTTTCAACTCTGTGCTTTCTTGGAGTCCTGATTTTCCACCACGCTGCACCATCTGCTCATTGCTCACACTGCTGCGGAGCGGAAGGGAGCAGAGCCTGCAGTGTTGTCCCCACTGAGAACCCAAATGTTGGGCTGTGGGGAAATCCCACTGAGGAAATGCTCTTCGTTTTCCTGTTCTCTTCCAGGTTCCCCTTAGTTTGGAGCAAACAGATATTCTGCTCCTTTCTACATCAGCCTCGCTGGACATATGCAATCCTGGAGGCTAAAAAACTGACCAGAACACTGACCTTAAACAGGAGCCAAGCAGAAGCTAAAACCTCTTTGCTCTTCATCTGCTGGCAGATCACAAAGCTCAGTCCTGCAACTGTGACAGAGCTTTCTGGAGCACATTGCCATGGACATGTGCAATAGGTCCTGGATGCTGGGCATGCTGGAAAATGCAGTATTGCTCAACTTAGATTCAATGCTTCCAATAATTAGAGGTATGCTGGTTTTTGTTTGTTTTATATTGGAATATTCCAAGCACTGGGAGAAGCACCATTTAAAATAATGATAAACAAACAACTGCTGTAAAGGAAACCATGGGGAGAGAGTGCCATGCCTGGGATAATCCCTGATCTGATTTCATGCCATTTTTTAAGATGCCAAAACTGCAGTGCTCAGCAGCAGCCTCCTTTGTGTAGACACAGCAAACCTGGAGAACAGAAGACATAGAATCTTAGAATCATAGAATCACAGAATGACCTGGGTTGCAAAGGACCACAATGATCATCTCATTTCAACCCCCTGCTGTGTGCAGGTCACCAACCAGCAGCCCAGGCTGCCCAGAGCCACATCCAGCCTGGCCTCGAATGCCTGCAGGGATGGGGCATCCACAGCCTCCTTGGGCAACCTGTTCCAGTGCCTCACCACCCTCTGGCTGAAAAACTTCCTCCTAATATTCAACCTAAACCTCCCCTGTCTCAATTTAAGACCATTCCCCCTTGTCCTGTCACTATCCACCCTCGTAAACAGCCGTTCCCTCTTTCTGGCTGCTTCAGTCCATTCCCCACCAAATGTAAAAGGGCACCTACAAATACCATTGTTTCAAAGCTGACTTGGATAAATTAAGCACTTGATCACTTTTCAGCTCAAAACTGCTGAACCTAGGCCTACTTATGTATTACAGGCACAAGTTTTGGTGCCAAACCACAGGGAAAGTGTAATATCTAAATATTACTTTACAGCTCAGAGGTAATTCAGTAAATTATGGAACTTTGCTCCCTGTTTTGAGAAAGATCTTGAGCCACCCGAGCAAGGCAGAACCCTCAGATCTGAGGCTGAGTCCTCCTGCAAACAGACCCTTCAGGAAAGCACAGAAAGAGGAGGGAGGATCTTTCGGTGTAGCATGAATAATTGGTGAAGGCAGGCTTTCCAGCCCGTGTTCTCCACACAATGCCATCTTTCTGATTTTGTACCACTGACTGGCTGTTCAGAGCTGCCATATGACACTTGACATGCTTGGATAGGCAGGGGAGCAACATCCCCCAGCCCTGGGCCTTGGGGAGCATCCAGCTGGCCAACGAACCCAGCCAGACTGCAAGAGAAGGTGATGGCTGGGCCAGTTGGCTGAGACCTTAGGGAAGATCAGGCCTGGCAGGTGTCCTGCTCACCTCCCAGCGTGCTGTTAGAAGCAATTAACTTTTTGATAAGGCCATTTCTTTAATGCGTTAATATCTTTGCTGCCACACATCCTACAAAACCTTGGAAACAGGCGTGAGTTTGTTGCCTCCCTTTGTAGGCAGGACATGGAAATCCTGCAGAAAAAGGCTGGGAATCTTGAACGGTAACGTGAGAGATGCTGGAAGGACCAGCAAATGTGAATTTCTGAGCATTTCCTGAACATACATGGAAGCCCAGAACACCAACTTGCTATTTAAGTTGGGTTTTGACACAAAGGTCAGCTTTCAGAAGCACCAAGGCTGACTTCTACAAACAAAAATGTCACTAACAATAAAAAATGCTTTCCTTCAAAAGAATTAAAGACCTGAAGAGCAAAGGCTGCAGTCGGTCTTTGACAGTGCTGACATTTACAGCAGAAAGCAAGCAATTGTCTCCCACCCCAGACGTGAGAGCAGAGAGCAGTATCGCTCATTCCATCAAGTTCTTTCCCACTGCAGAATGATTCACACAAGCCTTGTTAAGCCAGCACAGGGAACTCAGCGTTTATTACTCCAACAATACATTGTGCACAGGAGCAGAGAACAAACAATACCTACATAAAATTACGTGAGAAACGTTGGGGAAGAAAAAAAAAATAAAATTCAAAGCCTTCCAAATGGAGTGCAGTCGCCAAGCCCAGTATGGAGCTCTGGAGGTGTTTCCTGGCTCCTGTGTCTGTGTGTCTGTGCAGGGAGGTGGCCAGCAACACTGTGCACAGCAAAGCAGAGTCATAGAATCATAGAATCACAGAATGGCTGGGGTTGAAAAGGACCACAATGCTCATCTCATTTCAGCCCCCTGCTGTGTGCAGGTCACCAACCAGCAGCCCAGGCTGCCCAGAGCCACATCCAGCCTGGCCTTGAATGCCTGCAGGGATGAGGCATCCACAGCCTCCTTGGGCAACCTGTGCCAGTGCCTCACCACCCTGTGAGTGAAATGCATCCTTTCCCAGGACAGTGAGAGCATCCAGAGGAGCCGCAAAGATGATCAGGGGGCTGCAGCACCTCCCTACAAAGACAGGCTGAGGGAGCTGGGCTTGTCCAGCCTGGAGAAAAGAAGGCTGCGGGGTGACCTCATTGCAGCCTGCAGTACCTAAAGGGAGCCTACAAACAGGAGGGGAATCAACTCTTGGAAAGGGGAGATAACAGCAGGACAAGGGGAAATGGTTTGAAGTTAAGGGACGGCAGATTGAGGTTGGATGTCAGGGGGAAGTTCTTTGCTATGAGAGCGGTGAGGTGCTGGAACAGCTGCCCAGAGAGGCTGTGGATGCCCCATCCATCCCTGGAGGTGTTCAAGGCCAGGTTGGATGGGGCTGTGGGCAGCCTGAGCTACTATGAAATGTGGAGGTTGGTGGCCCTGCGTGTGGCAGGGGGTTGTAGCTTCGCGATCCTCGAGCTCCCTTCCAACCTTGGCCATTCTGTGATTCTGTGACAAGGAGCGGTTCTGCGCACCGTCTCCCGCACTGGCGGTGGGATGGGTCCCTGTGCAGCCCCTCACCGCCCGCTGCGGGCAGGGCAGGGCAGGGCAGGGCATCCCCCTCCCACGAGCTGCGGGTCGCCCTTCCCCGCACCGCCCGGACCCAACGCCAGCGGACCGGAGGGTTTGCGGGGCCGCCCCGCCGCGCCGTGCCCGCACGCATCGGCCTCGGGTTGGGGCCGCCCCGCGGGGCGGGCAGCGCCGGGACCCCCCTCCTTTTCTCTCCCTTCTCCTCCCCTCCCCGCCGTGTGCAGGCGGAGCGCGGAGCGGCGCATGGAGGGGCAGCGCTGAGCCCGGCCATGGAGCAGCACCTGCGGCGGCTGAAGCAGGAGCTGGTAGGGGGCGGCGGGCGGGGGGCGAAGCGGGGACGCGCGGGGCCGGGGGAGCGGCGGGGCCGTCCGCGTCCGGCGGGGCGAGCGGGCGCTTTAAAAAGGAAAAAGGAAAAAGAAGCGGCTGTCAGCGAAGATCGGGAATCAAAGAAGCGTTTGTGGGAGCGTGCGAGAAGAGTAAGTTGGCAGGAATCAAAATGATGCGAAGAAAGCGTGCGGTTGTCAGCCGTCAGACGTTTGGAAAAATACCTCTTCTTCAATAGGAAAGCCTTTGTCGTAAATCAGCGCTGTTTTCTCGCTCGGATTCGGATTGTAACCTCGCTGCTAGAACTTGCTGGGGCTTGTCTGCGAGCCGGGCATTGTTGGTGCTCGGGGCTTTGCTGGGGATGGAGCAGCGGGATGAACTGCTGCGTTATGGATCGTCTTCGGAGGTTTGTCTGGGGAGCAGTGCAGCGATCCGATAAATAGATAACGAGAACAAAAGGGGAAGACGAGGCAAAGCAGAACGGGTAGGTGAAGTTTCTGGTGTAGGGCTTAACAGAATGGTGATTTCGGATAGAGTTCTGTGACAGAGGCTTACCCACGGTTTTCCTATCCTTCATGAATTACAGGAAGTGTTTCATGTATAAGCAACAGTGCTGAGTCAATAGAGAGACATGCTGAGGTCCACTGGAGCCTCAGCACAGTGTAACCTGGAAGGTCTTTAAAATCTGAGCAAGGTGGATTAAATGAGTAGCATCCAAAAGAGCATGCCTAGAATAACGTCACTAACCCTGCATTTTGTCTTAGCAATACGTACATCTCATTCCCTGAGCAGCATTTTATTAGCCAGAGTATTGTCACTTTAAAAACTTATTTCAGCCAGAAATTCCTATCTTGGTGCTGCCCAGCACAGCCATGTCAGGGTGCTCCAAAAGCACTGCTGTCATCAGCGATGCCAGCAAGCAGTGATTTACTGGAGGTGGGAGGTCTGTATTAATTAAAATAACTGTAAGTGATATCCTCAGCAATAATAGCTTTTAAAAATCAATACTGTCAAGATAGCCTGGAATTAAAATAGATTAATGTTTCTTTAAAGACCGGCAAGCAGGGCAAGAGACAGCTGGGGCCATCTGCGCTCAATGGCAAGTGGGAACGGAGCCTCCTGACCCTGCCTTCCTGCCACTTTCTTCATTACATGGCAGGTCGTGCCTCCAGCCATTAAATGCACCAGAACCAAGATTCATGTGGGAAGGACTCAGTTTGTTTGAGCTGCCAGATAGAGACAACAGCTGCCCCCTGTGCGGCTAAATGGGAGCCTGGTCAGAGAGCATCCAGTTCAGAAGCAGGGATCTGCAGTGTGTGCAGGAGCAGATATGGTCAGGGAGGAGTGGGGCATGGGGGCAGCTGTGCACCTGAGGAGCTGGGCAGCACAAGGCAGAGGTGTGAGGCTTCCTGACCTGCACAAGTTTGCTCCAGTTTCAACCATCACAGCTGTTTGCTGGTTTTGAGAAGGGTTTTTTTTGTTTTTGTTTTTGTGTTTTTTTTATGTTGGCACATCTCCCAGTTCACAAGGAAAGGTTATCTTCCAGTGCAACTCTATCCCCCATCAATGTGGGATTTGAAGATTCCAGCTCTGATAATTATTTTTTGTCCCTGTTTTGTATATTAAGACCGTACTGAAGTGCTTGTGTGCCTGGCTGAGGCTGCTGTGCCTGGATATCCCAGCACAGCTGTGTGCTGAGCTCACCCAGCCCTTTGCCAGACAGGGCACAGAGCAGCATGGGTCCAGGCATGCACACCCAGCCTCAGTGTCAGGCTCTGGGAATGCCCCCCAGGCCTCTCCCAGCAGCTCCTGAAGATAAATTTGGCCCTTTTCAGTTAATGAGAACGCTCATATTCCTATTGCATGTTTTCCATTGTAAGCCGATAGTTTCTGGCATGTGTGGTGTCCCTTTGATTGGAATTCATTCAGAAGCTTCCACTCACAGGCACTGTGAAGCCAGGCACAGCTCAGCTGACACAGCCATTCATCACAGCCACACGTGAGCCTAGCGTGGAGCTGCATCCATTCTTGACACTGTGGCCTCATCCCAGTGCTGGCACCAACCTCAGGAGCAGCTCAGAACCCGCTGGGTCAGCTCACTGCCCCTCAGCCTCTGCACATAAGATACAGAGACTTTGTTCACCTCTCTAGTTTGTAAGGCTGGCATGGAGTACGTCATGCTCTGCCACTCCTTCTGGCATCTGTCCTTCGTATGGCAGTCATGAAACCTGCCACAGCACTTATGCAACTTCCATTAATGCAATTAAACTAAATACCAAAAGACTAGCAGCCAGACTCTGAGTCTGCAAAGATCCTCCTGAGGCACAGAAGTATCTCAGCTTTTTGAGCTGCTGAGTGTTATCTCACTAGTAATGTATGAGCATTTAGCTGGGCATCACCAACCAGCTGAGCACAGGGAAGGACGCCGGAGTCTGGATGTCCTACTTAGCAGCAATAGGATGGGAGGTGATGGCCTCAAGTTGTGCCAGGAGAGGTTCAGATTGGTCATTAGGAAACATTTCTTCTTAGAAAGAGTGGTGATGCATTGGAACAGGCTGCCCTGGGAGGTGGAGTCACCAAGAAAAGGCTGGGTGTCACACCAGCATGGTCTACAGCAGTCACAGGCATGGTCTGGTGGTTGCACTCAATGGTTTTTAGTGCTCTTTCCAACCTTCACATGTCTAAAGGTGCCCCACCTGTGTCTGCAGTGCTTGGGTGAGGCTCTGCAGGGCTGCTCATGTGTTCTGTCTGCAAGTGTTCACCTCTTCCTGTGGCACCAGGTGCTCTGTCAGTTCCTCCAGTTCAGCTTGCTTCTAAACTGATCTCAGTGCTGCAGCTGGTTGGGCTTTCCAACTGTTCTTCTTAGTATTTCCTCTCCCAGCAAATAAATTCTCTACACAGAAGGCTGTGGGCATCAGGCTTTCTGAGGTCCCGTGTTTCAAGCTGAGTGCCGCAGTTGATATGGCACGCAAGGAAGAGATGCCATCAGTGGGACCTGGATGAACTCGGAAGGTGAGTCCATGTGAACTTAATGAGGTTCAACAGAGCCAAGTGTGGAGTTGCACTTGGGCCAGGACCATCAGGTGTGGGTACAGACTGGAAGAATTCCTTGAGAGCAGCTCTGCTGAGGGATCCTGGTAGATGGAAAACTGAACTGGAGCCAGCAGTGTGTGCTTGCAGCCCTTCCAGAATTTCATCTGCACGTCTCATGCTGCAGATGGCCTTACCTCTGTAAACTTAATGACACAGAGATTGTCTGCATTTATACATAGTAACATCAGCGTAGTACAATGGGGTTGGGATTTCTAGGCTCCTCCACAATCAGAAGAATAAATCACTTGTTATTTCTGGCTAGGGGCTGCTATGTCCATGGGGCAGATTTGTCTTGCCTTTGGGGTTTGTGTGGCTGTTGAGTGAGGGCTCACAGTCAAGTTGGCCAGAGCTGCAGCTTGGATCTGAGCACCTTCATCTTTCTTGGCTTTCTGTTGTGGTTTTTTTTTGTTTGTTTGTTTGTTTTTGAGTTTTTGGGGTTTTTTTTGTGGTTTTGGTAGATATTTAAAACAAACAACAACAAAAAAAACCTTCTGACTTGAACTTCTGAATGTCCTCATTGCGCTTGCTTTATAAATGCATCAAATTATTGAGATTGATGGAGGGTCCAAGTCCCTCCTTGTATTAATGTACATCTTGGGAGACAGAGTTTCTTGCTATGAATATCTTACAGGAATAGAACATTTGTTCTGTATGAAAATTACAGCCAATTATTTTGTACTGTCTCACACTGGGTCCTGTTCTGGTAACTGTCACACTCAGAAAGGATCCTCTGTGCCTTCGTTAGTGCTGTCCTCACCCAAGGTCCAGCAGACCAGGTGTCAGTGATGGGCACCAAGGCCTGGGCTTGTGCAGGGATGTCAGCAGGTAGAATCACAGCATATTTGTGCTGATCAAGAGCTCAGTTCTTGCAGGTTCCATCGCCCCTGGGGGTGGCACCTGGGAGGTTATGGCAGAATCCCTCCTTGGTGTTGCTTTGGAGGAGGGCAGAAAGCTCAGGAGCAGATTTCCCATCATGTGTAACCCTGAGCCTGATCCTCTTATTTCCAGGGAGGACTCCTGAAGATGACTGCATTGGATTCTTGTAGTTTTGAAACCACATCTGCATGTGTTCAGGAATGTTTATGATACCCCAGTGCAGGCAGGCTGCTGGGCTGCAAACTGCCATTACAAATGGCAGTTGCAATTGAACGGAAAGAAGCAGGGTAAGGAGGACAGCTAACTAAGTGCTGTGAACCGTGTCTTCCACGGGTAACATCTGCTTGAGATCTGCTTAACCTCCTGGGAAAACCTTTGGGAAAGTTTCAGCATCCTTCCTTCCTCTTTCAGATGCACGCTCACGGTTTACACCCTAATTTACTCTGGAAGGAAAAGAGGTTAAGATGACTTGAAATCCATGTGAAGAAATTCAAGGACAGGCAGAACACTGCAAGCCATAGCATCCAGAGAGCACAGCTGGAGGGAAGCTCCCTGCACAGTGCAGACCTGAGCTGGGACAGTTCCAGCTTGCAGAAGATTAATCACAGTGACCCGAACAGAAACGGAAACAATGTGATCAGCTCAGCACTTCTAAAATAATTTTGGTCTCCATTAGGTCACCCCCTCTAAATACCAATTGTTTCTGTCTGGTTCTGTTGCCTATCAGCCCTATTATGACAAGCTGCTATTTGCCGTTTGCTCTTTCCTGTTCCTCTCAGGAATAGCTTCCTCCTGTTGCACTGCTTTTACCTCAGAGCCGGACATCTGTCTTCCTCCTCATTACACAGCCATGCTCAGAGCTCTTCCCGGTTCCGCCTCAGCTGTAGCCCTGAGCAGGCAGTGCACAGAGGGACTGAGCAGGCACTCACTGGGATCCTAGAATGGCCTGGGTTGAAAAAGACCACAACGCTCATCTCTTTTCAACCCCCTGCTGTGTGCAGGTCGCCAACCAGCAGCCCAGGCTGCCCAGAGCCACATCCAGCCTGGCCTCAAATGCCTGCAGGGAGGGGGCATCCACAGTCTATTAGATGCCACTAGGAAAAACTTCTTTCCCTGGATGAGTTTAAAAACTTAATTGATCTGTGGGGTGGGAAACAGCTGCAGGAATCTCCCTTCTTCACACATCTGAGGTATTTGGGTTTGAATTTGTTAAAATGCCAGCACCTGTGAAAGGGCTCCTTGGGGCGAGTTGTCATCCTGCAGTGTTAATTAGCCGGGGGAGGTTCATTGATTTATAAATTGTGTAAACCAGTTGTGGCTGCTCTAGGAGTAAAACTCTTCCTTGCCATTTTTTTTTTTTTTTAGGGAAATGTTCTGAAATAATGGATTTTGAGATGCAGTTTGAGGCAATCCAGCTTTAACTGACACATTTGAACGCCCATGAGCTGTCGCAGTTCCCATCTGTCTTTTGTTGGAAGCAGAGGCGAAGCTTTGAAGCCCCTTCCCCTGTGCTCTGGCTGGGATTTGCAGCTCATAGGAGCACGAGGCAGAGCATCTCCTGCTGCCCACAGTGCCCGGGTTACATAAAGCCACTTGCATAACCTCTGTGAGTGCAGGCAGGGGCTCTGTGCCAGATGAGGGTTCTATGGGGTTTGTGCCACACTCACGCTCTGTCTCAAGTTGCACTTAAATTCCTTTCACGCCACATTCGGGCTCTGTGCTCAGCCCTGTGTTCCCAGCACCTCACAGCCAGCATCCTTTCCACTGTGTCACTGCACAGCCTGGCTCATCCAACAGCCCAGGTTGCTTAACCTCACCCCCTGGCCAGCTCTGTGTTCTGGGGGAGGTATTTCTGTTTCCACTGCTTGAAGCCCAAAGACCCGCAGAGTGGGAACTTGGGGAGGTGAGATCTTCTTGGCAGAGGGGAAGGAATGGCTGTTAGGCACGAGGGAAGAAACTTTCCTCCCCAGAGTTCTCTCTCCAGGGTGCGTACTCTTAATTACCGCAGAGTAATTACAAGTGGATGGGATCCAAGGCCCTGCACAATGATCTCCAGTCGGTGACTTCACTTGGGCTGGGTTTCGTTCAGTACTGATCCTACACTGTGAACAGCAGAAGACAGTGCAGGCTTCTGTCGGATTGGGGTTTGTTGTCTTTCCAACTTCCACAACCTGAATCTTCAGCAGTGTTTGCAAGCAGAGTTAAAAGCCTTTGCAATCCTTTTGGTGAAAGTGGGATCAGTTCCTTTTCCCAGGGGGGACACTGCAGCCATCCCCAAAATCAGCATCCAAACCTCAGCATCCTTCAGGGGAGAGCATCTCTGCAGAGGAAAAGAGCTGTGCTGCTTCTCCAGGGGCTCACACTCCTCAGGCTGGCATTGGCTCCTTTGCTCAGGTTCACTTCCCAGCATGAGGGAAGTGCTGGAACGGTGCTCTGGGGCTCAGACCCCATCCTGGGGGGAGGATGAGTCCATCTGTGAGAGACGATCACACGGATGACAAATGCTGCCCATGAAATATTAATGCTTAATAAAGCCTCGCCGGATAAGGCATGCATTGTAATGATGCCACCCATCATGGGGGAGTTAATTGAATCAATGAGGTGAGCAGTGGAGCCGGCCAGCATATGCTGGGGTTTGATCAGCCCAGTCATTACCAAGGACCCTTGTCACTCAGCGCCGCGGTGCCTGCAGGGGATTTGATGAGAGGCAGCCAATGGGGGGCCGGGCCAGCTCCAAATCCAGCTTTTTGCAAAGCCCCAGATAAAACAGACTTCCATTAATAAGGCGAGAAAGGTTAGGACGAGAAGCATTACAGCAAATCTGGAGAGGTAAGGTGATAGTTTCGTCTGAGGCTTGTAGAACATATGGCCTCAGCTTTTGTGCTGGTAACCCGAGAGCTGTAAGTCTGGAAGTGGGGCACTATTTGCATATCTGCAGAAGTAGAGGTTTATTTGCTGGTGTTAAAAAATGAGATAGTTGGGGAATCTGGGCAGTAATTGGGAGGGCGAGAGGTTCTCTGTGTCTTCATGGGCAGCGCATTTGTTCTGAGTGATGACTGTTTCTTGGGAGGGAGGCTTTGAAGAATCAGTGCAGTCTGCTGGCTTGGTTTTGGCTCTGGGTGGTGAAGTGCAGGCAGAGGTTGGTGCTCAGAAACTGGTGTGGAGATTGCTGCTTTTGGACTCGGGTTGTTGCAGGAGGGCAAAGCTTTTGTTGGCTGCTCTGGCATAAAGCTCAGGTCTGGGAAATGGAAATGGAGCAAATAATTGAATTCATTTAAGCAAAAGCGAAGGAGAGGTAAAAAGCTAAAGCTGGAGATGGTGAAGCTGAACAAAAGGCGCAGCTGTCCTTCACCTTAAACTTAAAAGATCTATGGCTACACAGAAAAAAAATGCAGTGAGCCTTTTAAAGGGCTTGTTTCTGGCAGCGTAGGCTAAAGCTTTTCCTAGACAGCGCTAATCTGCTCTGCAAACCACCTTGCATGGATGCGACGTCTGCACCTCCAGCCCCAGCCCCTGCTGCTCTCCCTCTCCTTCCCATCCCCTCCCCAAAGTGGCAGCTGTTGGAAAGTATCGCCCATTTGTTTTATGGCACAGCTTTGGGAATGTGATCCAGATCCCACCTAAAGAGAAAGCAGCGGAGCAAAAGAAGATGGGAATGTAGAAGCTCTGGAAAAAAAAGACTGGAGTTTTGCAAGCATGGGAAGTTAATTCTGTATGGCAAATTTCAGGGATAAAGCAGCAATGCTGCTAATGTTCCTAGCGTGGGAATCAAGGAGGTTGCTGCCTTCCTGGAAATAAGTTTGGATTTTGTTCGATGTTACCTCCAAAATTTCAAGTCCGTCGACATTTCTTTGTCCTCCACTGAGAAGTGCCTGTAACGAGAGAGTTCAGCTCCGAATAGGCATTGTGTAGTGATGTGTGATCCTCACTAGGATTCCGTTTACTGTAGCACTTTGGGTATAGAAACAGTTCTCAGGGGAAGGCGCAGTCTCATTATTCCCACTCCTGATTTCCGTTTGTTCGCTGCACAGCGCAGAGCAAACAAAAGCAGCAGTGAAGGCTCCAGCTGCAGGCAGCCCGGCTGCTCCCAGCCCTGCGCCTTGGGGCTCTGCCAGGCGATTCCTGCCATCTCCAACTATTTGTTTTTGTTGTCAGGTCACAACACCCCCCTTCTTCTGTCAGCTTCTCTTGTTTCCAGAGGGTCTGACTTATTTTTAAACTGTTTCAAATCCCTGGAGAATTTGAGACGTATCCGATGGCCGTTCCGTGCGGTGTTTGGATGAGGGGAGGGGAGGGAGCTCTGCTGCTTTTTGGGGCTCCCAGACACTGACAAGTGCCTGCTTCTTCCCACAGCTGTCCATGAAGGAGGTGGGCGACGGGCTGCACCAGCAGATGAACTGCATGATGGGCGCACTGCAGGAGCTAAAGCTGCTCCAGGTCCAGGCAGCTTTGGAGCAGTTGGAGATCTCGGGGGGCCGAGGCCCCGTCCCTGAGCAGCACCCGCACTGTCAGGGTGGCACAGAGGGGCCGGAGGAGCGGCCACGGAGCCGAGCAGGAGCTGGGGGCTGCAGCCCTTCATCCCTCACCTGCTCTGTGCCACAGCCAGCATTGCCCCGTCCCACCTCACTCCCAGAGAGCGGCCGCCTCGGAGACGCCATCCCCTCTTCTTCCTCCTCTTCCTCCTCCTGCGGCCAGGACAGCTCCCGCTCCAAGGGACCTTCCCCAGCTCCAGCCAGAACAGAGCGCGCACATCCCAGGACGTCTGAGTGCAGCAGCCAAGGCATGGCTGGGGGATGGACTGTGTGTGATGAAAGCCGTGACTGGACATCCTCCCTCATGTCCCAGAGCAGAAACAGGCAGCCCCTGGTCCTGGGAGATAACATCTTCGCCGACCTGGTTGGGAACTGGTTGGACCTGCCAGAGCTGGACAAGAAAGGGGAGAAGGGCGAAGCATCGCTGTCTGCTGGCAGGTCCCAGGAGCTCTGCAGGAAGTTCTCCCTCACAGCCAACATCTTCAAGAAGTTCCTGAGGAGCGTTCGGCCAGACCGGGATCGGCTTCTCAAGGAGAAGCCTTGCTGGCTGCCGCCTGAAGACAAGCAGCCCGAGATTTCTAAGAGACCCAAAAAGACAAACAAACTCAAGGGGACATTTTACTTCCCTCTTCATGGGAACATCCAGAACCATCACAGCAAAGCGGAGAGGTGCCCGAAAGTGGAAAGCCATATGGAGAAACCTAAAATGGGCACCAAGAAAGTCCGTGATACTGTAGACTACACCCAGTCCGGGTTTGATATCAATACAGCTGTTTGGGTCTGAGTTGGTCGATGGCTTCCCCAAGCATCTTCCAAACCAGAGACTGAGGCCATGCGCTGTGCCCTGCCAGGACCGAGCAGGCAGAGCTCCCCATGGAGTGAGCTGTGGCTTTGGCCATCAGCACATGGCATCTCTGCTGGCTCAGCCCCTTGAAAGCCCTCAGGAGCTGTTTGTGAAAACCATCAGCTTCTTTGGCAGCTTTTGGGGTGAGCCAGCTCCCAGAGCCTGCCTCACTGACAGCAGATTCAGGTCACCTCTGGTTGAAACAGCGGCAGGACAAAGTTCACTGTGTGCGTGTGTGTGTGTATGAGTGTGCAAATATACATATAATTTTTTAAGAAAAATCTTCTCCTGCTTGCATGCACTTAAAACTGGGTTCTGAGCCTGACAATTTCAACAGTGATGACCCCAAAGGACTTCTTTGAAAGGAAGGAAAATTCTGAATTCAGAAGACAGCCGTGCTCAGACAGTCGCCCACTGCAGGTGTTGGATCCCAGCTCTGCTGCGTTTCAGCTGGTTTTTCCACCCAGGCTGCATCTCTGCTGTACCTGCAGCACTCTCCTTCCCCTGCAGACAGAGCAGCAGGATGAGATCCGTGCTCAGAGAGCTGTGACATTGGCCCATTTCAGCAGCTTTGCCTCTTTCCCCACACTCTTCTCCCAGGGGTCACATGGAGACACAACACAACGTTGCCACGGATGTTGCTTGTTATCATTGCACTGTGACACAGTTTTGCAAGAGACCTTTGTTATCCTTTTGTTTCTTATGCTGTGGTGTACAAACCCTGTCCTGAAAGAACCAAGTTCTTCAGCGTCCCGCTCTCCAAGAGCAACCAATAAAGCAGCATCATCCCTACACGGAGCGCTCCGTGTCGTGGTTTCAGTGTCCAAACCGTGCATGTCAGCCTCAGCCCCCAGACCCAAACCCCAGCATGGAGGCTGAGGTCAGGCGTGTGTCTGCAGGCCCCATCCCACTGGAGACACGTCCTGAGGGCTCAGCACACAGCTGAGTTCTGTGGTGTTGGGTTGCAAAAACCTGTTCTGCTCATTCCAATTTAAGAATGGGAGCAGCAGTGTTTGGTTTTTCAAACGTGCAACTCTTCCAGCCTCCCTGGACACACAGGCCGGTGGAGGAGAGGCATGGAGAGAGAAATATTTTCTCCCCTCAGCAATTAAATATAGGCACAAGGCAAGCCCTGCTTCTGCCCATACAAGGAGAGAAGAGCGGGTCAGCATCTGCCAGCGCTGCTCAGCGCTTTTTCAGGAACCTGAGTTGCAAGCAGCTTTTGTTTTCCTTCCTCACGGGCTTTAGGTCTGATTGTTTTGTCTCACATTTCTCTGAATGCTGAAAAGCTGTTTTTGCAGTGTTTTATTTATCAGCAATCCATCCTGTTTATTACATATGCTCCCCCCAGTCCCCACCGGTCCTTTCCCACCAGCAAAGAGAAGGAGCTTTCTATAAGCAGCAGCAACACCAAACAGCAGAATGCAGCACAACAGCTCTTTCCAGAACCAAGAACCAAATTCCCCCCTTTCCCTGGCTGTGCAGGCAGCTGACCCCATGCCCAGCACTGCTCCTGCTGCCCGTGTGCCCTCTCTGACCCCTGAGTGTACCTCCAAAGGGTATTTTGCATTGTAGGATTTTCTGGGGTGTTTACAGTGACAAGCTGAGCGTGATCCAGGCTTCAAACAGCTGCTTGAAAATCGTGAGACAATGTAGTTGCATCTCCACATTCTTGGGAGAAAAAAAATATGTATTTAATTAATATTCCTTAAGAGGCATTCAGACAATAAGGACTATCAGCAGAGCCAGACGCCCGACCCCTTTTTGTCTCCAGAGCAGGATTTGCTAATAGATGTGGGGAGGATTTGTGAATTACCATTTCACTTCTCCAGGGACTTTTCCTGAAATGATAATGGCTTTTTCTCCTCTTTTTTCATGAAACTGCCATGAAATAGTTCCCCGTTATTAAGTATGAGACCTACCTAATTAGTACGATGACAGTCTTTAATGAGGTCCTGGCCATGTTCTGCATCTTTGATAGGTGCGATTAATACCAAACCCTGTGCAATAATTACAGAACCACCTTCCCCCATGAACCTGCCCTGTGGAAGGCAGCACTTGAAAATGAACCTCAGGAGTTTGGATTTATTAGAAATCTCAATTCTTGGGGCGTGCGAAGCCCAGAGAGAATCAGATGTGCTGAAGTTAATTTGACACCAATAACATTCATTCAGACACGGAGGGGTTAATGAGGCAGTGTGAAAGATGGTCCTGTGCTCGCTGGTGGCAGCAGCAGCACTGCTCAGCACTGCCCACTGATGCCCACTGATGCCCATTGCTGCCCAGCACTGCCCATTTTGTAGAGTCATAGAATCATAGAACAGCCTGGGTTGAAAAGGACCACAATCATCATCTCATTTCAACCCCCTGCTGTGTGCAGGTCGCCAACCAGCAGCCCAGGCTGCCCAGAGCCACATCCAGCCTGGCCTTGAATGCCTGCAGGGATGGAGCATCCACAGCCTCCTTGGGCAACCTGTTCTGCCCATTTCTGCCCATTGCTGCCCATCACTGCTCATTAATGCCCATTGCTGCTCAGCAACTCCCATCATTGCCCATTGCTGCCTGTGCCATGGGCCCAGGGCAGTGCTGTGTCTGTCCCATAGCACTGTGTGCAGAGCTCTGGGTTCTCCCATCTGGTGCCCTGATTCCCAGGGCTGCTCCTCACTCTGCCTCCATGCTCTCCCATCCCAGGCAGCACGGATGCTCGCAGCGTGCTTCCCTCAGTCAGATGGCCTCCAGAAGGCTCACAAATGTGCCTGTAATTAAAAAGCCTCTGTTTTCAAGAGCATTTCACAGCTTGTTGTCTGACAAGAGGGTGGGCTGACGCTGGGCAAGAGGAAGGCAAACACAGGCATTGCCTTCTTGCTCCCCCCATTGCTCCTGGTGGTCCCACTGCTGCACTGCTGTGTCCCACTAACCAGAAGGGCTCCTGTGTGCAGATAAACTTAACAATTTCCCCTCAGTTCCCCTCATATTGAGTCTGGTATGAGGAAAGAAACCAACTGTCACATCCGTATCCTTCACAGCCCAGTGCTGCTCTGTTCACTCCAACACGTTCCCCACCACCTTCATTGAGTTGTTGACCATCAGCAGAATCCCTTCTCCCCCTCTAAGCTCCCAAGAACTGAACCACGCTTTAACACCCGTGTCTCTGCAGATGAGGATATGTTTATCTTCCCTTTTGTTTATTGTACCCACGTGGCATTTCTAATCAAGTACTGAGCCCTCTCCAGCTGGCGGGCAGCCTGGGCTGCTCTCACAGAACACATACAAACCACTTTCTGGCACCGATTTCCCTCAGCTGGGAGCTGTGCCATCCCTGCTCAGCTGCAGGGGATGGGGTTTTGCCCTTGGATTTAACCTGGGAATGGCCCTTTTGCCCACTCCTGTCCCTTCCTGCAGCTTTTGTGGTTCTCTGCCCTGCTGTGAGAAACACCTGCTCAGGTTTCTCGGCCTTCACCGAGCTGGAGAGCAGAAAGGAGAAATCAATCCCCAAGCAGAAAAGCAGAGGCTGAAGGGCAGCTCGGAACCACAACTCCCAGTGCTGTGTGTGCCGGACCCCAGCGTGGGCACCGCTCCCATTAGCAGCCATGTGAGATGGGTCCTGCCAGGGGCCTCCCTGTGCTCACACCACCGGGTTGGTGCTGGCGGGTGACATTTGGAACCCTGAGCTAACGAACGTGACGTGCTGTCACTTTTAATTAGTCCCTTTGCTCTGCTTGTGACAGGTGAAAGCTGGAGCCGGAGCCCTGGAGGATGCGTGGAGAGGGGAGTGCAAGGAGGGGACTCAACTGTGCACAGCAGAGCAGTGCCTTCCTTCTCCAAAGGGCCGCTCCATCCCACAGCACTATTTCTGTCCCCTCCAGTCTATAGCAACCTGCAGGGTCTGAAGGCACAGAGCACTGTGTGCCTCAGGAGGAGCACTGCAGAATGCTTTCACATCTGCTCCAGACAGAGGACGTTGCAGCAGCCCCGTCTGAAGGCAGAATCGAGGTCCCAGGTCACTCCCAGCTCAATGACAGAGCGTTGGCTGCCGTGATGGCAGTGGTGCTGTGCAGCTGCAGCTCTCCCCGCTGCCTGCACCAGCCCTCCCCATCCTCCTCTTTTCATTCCGTTCCAGCCCGATTACAGAGAGCTTGCACCCGGAGGCAGCTCACCAGGCGTTTATGCATGCAGCTGCCTGAGCTGAATGCACGCATGTTAATGTGTGGAAATGAGTCGGGGCCACTTTTGTACCAAGTTTTCTGCTCCCTGGATCGAGCCCACCAGGTCTTCTGGGCCAAAAAGAATTCAGGAGAGGACCTCTGCGCTTGCTGCTCACCCTGTCTCTTAACATTGCCCACATACCAGTGCTGCTGTTGGGCAGATAGCAGAGCTTCTCACAAAAGCAGCGCCTTGCTTTGTTGTGCACGTCCCTCTATTTCCCTTTGCTCAGCTGCTGCTGCTCCATGACTCCTCAAGCTTGTGGGGAAGGCCATCACCCCCCAACCCTGCAGCCCGAGTGACCACTGCCACCCAGATGAGCAGCCAGCATGCAGCTCAGAGCGGTGCAGAAGCCAACTGCTGCCAGGCCCTGCCTGCGACTGCTGCTCCTGTGCCACGCACTGCTGCTGAGCAGCTGCTCTGCCCCTGCTGTCCATGCTTTGGTCTCCTGGGACCAACCTGTCATTGCTGCAGCATGTCAAAGGTATGCTTCCCCATATCTCTACCAGAGAGGATTATGTTCCCAGCGGGGGCTCGGGTTCTTTCTTTTTTGCCATCGTGTGATTTAATGTGACAACTGTAATTTGATGTGACGCGTCTTCGCAACAATTCGCTACCTCGGAAAATCACAAACAAGCTTAAAATAAGAGCAGAATGCGTGGACTCTCATCTCCCTGTGTGCTGCAGCTGGAAAAATAAGCACCGGCTTGAGGACTTCTCTGTGCTTCCTTTGGGAGAGAGCGAAGTCATGGACACGATGCTGTAAAATAATAATGTGGATCCCAGCCCTGCAGTGAGAGCTGTCTGGCCAGATGCCTGCACCTTCCCAGAGCCTGTTGGAGTTCAGAACTGCCGTGTAGGAGCAGAGATCTTTGTGTATCTCCTAATGGGCTGAGGCTTCAGTCCCTGCCCTGAAACGAGCAGGATTAGGACAAAACAGACTCGTAGCACTCAGCATCCTATGCCATCGAGCTGAAAGAGAGCAAAGTAAACCTACAGTGGCTTTGGAATTGAAGATGTCCATTTACTGAGCCCTCTGGTTCCAAACCATTATGCTGACACTAATTAATCCTGGCATACCCACTAATTGGCTGTCCCAGTGGTTCCTAAGGTAGAGGTGAGGAGCTCTGCACTGGGACAGCCCCAGTCCTGGGGATGGGGATGGGAAGAAGGGGCTGCAGCTGTGGGCAGGGAAGCAGTGAAGAGTTTCCAGCACTGCTGGGCTTTGCCCTCTCTGCAGTGCTATGAGATGTGGACACGATGGGTAAATCCCCATGTCAGCACAGTGCAGGCAGCCAGTGGCCAAACCGCGCTCCCCTATGGGATCCCCAGTGCTGACCCCATGGAATCCCACACCATTGCAGCAGAGCTGGGCACGGCCCCACACGGTGCCCCCACCCCTCCTTGTGCACAGACAGTGAGGAGAGGATTAAAGCTGTCTGCAGGCAGGAGAACACCAACACCACTGCGCTCACCTAATTACGTTATTTGACAGGATACCCTCTCACTGATTGTAATTACTCATATAATTTGGGAAGCAATTCGCAGTCCATCGCTGCAGGATGCGCGGATCTCGGCTGGGAACAATGTGCCCAACTCTTCCTGTGATGGATGGAAGCTCTGCATCCCTCCAGCCATCCCCCAGCCCAGGGCTTCATGGCACACAGCAGCCCCAAGCCCAGGGCACCATTCATCAGAGGCCCCAGCTCTGTGCCATGGAAATAACTTCAGGCCACCCCACTCCTCCATCCGTGTGTGCTTTGGTTGATGATGACTGCGTGCAGTTGAGTAAAATCAGGCCGTGCAGCCCCAGCCCACACTTGTTTGGATTCTTCACCCGCTTTTGTAAGACCCCGATTTAATCAGGTTCCAACAATCCCAGAGGAATGTTTAATTAATGTTATAAAGAAACAATGGGATGATTAAGCAAGTCTGGGCGGCTGCCATGCGTGGGGCACGTGGCACTTGGGGGTGAATCTGTCGGGGAACATCATCCTACGGACCTCTGTGCCATTTTATTCACTGTTTTAATCATCTGCTCCAGTCCTTCTCTCCTCTTTGTGCTCACCGGGGCAGAGAAGAGGAGCAGAGATGGAGCTCAGTCTCTTCTGCAACTGCAGAGTGAAAGCTCTGAACAAGGAGCCCTCCCACCCCTCCTCCATCCCCACTCTGGAACAGCCCAGCAGCAGCTCTGGGCCACGAGGGCCCTAAAAGTGGTCCAGGAATAGCATCAAGGAGAGCCTGCAGCAGAAATGTGCTCTGGAGGCAGCACAGCACGCAGGCTGAGAGCAGCATGGGGTTCTGCCCAGAGCAGCAGTGGATGCACAGCTCCTGGGGTGGGACGCAGCACACCATGGGCTGCCATCCGGGTGTCTGCAGCAGCCAGCACTGTCCATCCTCTCCCACCTCATTTGGCCCCTGTAAATGTTCTCAAATGGTTGAACGATGCTCTCAGTGCATGATGGCTTCGTGGCACTGATTTTAGGCCAGTTGCTATCTAAAAGATCATTCTCGCTGCTCAGAAGCCTGCTTGCAACCTGAAGTAATTGCATTTGCCTTGGGTTGAATTCCTTTTGCAGCTTCTAAAAATAACCCCCACCCCCCATTTCTTCTGCTTTTCACAGAGCGTCTGAGAGCAGTGAATAAACACTGGGAGGGACGCGAAGGAAGAGGAAGCGGAGCAGCAGGGAGGTGAGGAAGCAGCAGCCCTGCATCCCATCAGGGATGGATGCAGCTCAGCTCAGCACAGCAGCAGTGGGAGTTGTCCAGGGGAGAAAACCCAACTGCAACCCCTGTATGGCACTGAGTGGGGCTGGGAGCTGCAGGGCTGTTGCCAGCGGTGTGGGGATGTGGGTGGTGGCCAGGGTGTCTTCTTGGCCCCACATGTTGCAGTTCCAGCCCTCCCAGAGGGCCCTCCCTGCACCCAGCAGTGCAGCAGCTCTGCCTCATCTCTGCCCTCTTCTCTGCGCACCCGTCGTTATGCTGAGCCTTCTGGTGTCCTGCAGATCAATGGTGACTGCATGTGAGATGACCAACGTTGGGTCTCCCTCATTTCCAACCTCATCTAGCACACAGGAGTGGCCCACAGGGGCTCCTACACAGCTGCAGCTCTCAGCTTACTGTGCTTCAGACCCGGTGAGCTCTGCCCTGAATTGAAGCTGCACCGACACAGCAGTGGCACTGCCCATTCCCAAAGAGAAATGAAGAAATGCAGAGTGAAGTGGGGTGTCTGTGGCCCTCCAAATGTTACATTCACACACACTGGGCATAGGAAAGGCTGCATAAAGGTGCACAGCTGGAGCTGATTTGTGTGACAATTTGTTCCCACATGGGCAGGAAGGGCAGCGGGGCTGCTGTCACTCAGCTCAGCCGTCACTCAGCCGTGCCATCGTCACTCCAGGCAGGTTACAGGGAACCTGATTTCTCTGGAAGGCACTCAGAGCAAAGAGCAGAACGATTGCTGACTTCCAACACTGCTGAGAGGAGCATGGCTGAGGCTCCCAGTGCTTCACGTGGCCATCCTGATCCGGAGCTCACATCCTTCTGGATGCTCCTTGGGAAGGGCTGAGCTCAGCCCTGTGCTGCACAGCTCTCCCAGCTGCTCCTCCTGCCAGGAGATCCAGGAACGCTCCCCTGTGTGTCCTCCTCCCCTCTTGAAGGGGCTGAAGGCAGCGCTTTGTTGGGGAGCAGCCCAGAGCTGCCCCATAACGCGTGCAGTGTGCTTGGCTCCGTGAATTTCTCCTTTGTGCCTCCATCCGCAGCCCACAGCTGCTGCTGTCCCACTGCATGGGGCCAGAGCACCCCCAGCACAACGGGCTCCTTGTTCACCCCATGATTAAAGGAGCGGCTTTTGGCCTTGAATGTTGGCACCACCCAAAGAAAATGTCATTGGTGTGCAAACACAGCACTGTGCTGGGAGCTGCTGTGGCTGAGGGGCACAGGGCTGTAACTGCAGCTCCAAACCTCTGACAAATCATTGCCTCTTCCTTGGCTGCTGCCCTCCTGGAAACACAGCCCTTTGGGTCAGGGACCCTGTGGGACCCTGCAGACAGGGGGGCGTCGTTCCATGCTCTGTGCCTGCTGATACACAAATGCTGCTCCCTGCGCAGCACTGAGCTGAGCCGAAGGCAACCCAGCCAGGAGCAGCCACAGCAGCACAGCTCTCAGCATGGCTCATTAGGCCTGGCCTGGACGCTAATTAGGCTGTTCCTGTTGCTGCCCCATGCACTGGCAGGGAGATGGGTTGCAGGTGATCACTGCTGAGCTACTATAAAACTCTGCTGGCGGCCTGCACTGGGAACTGACTCAAACCCAATTCCCAGAAACCCCAGAGGCACCGAGCTCGGATGAGTGCTGCTTTTACTGCTGGGCATTTTCATGCACCAGGTCCCAGCGCTCGCCCTCAGTCTGTTTCAGCATCCATCACACCCATGGGGTCACTGTGAGCGGTCTCAGGCTCTTCTGGATAACATGGGAAGAAGTAGAGCTGCTCCACGTGAGCTCGGGGTGGGGGGCAGCCAGCAGCTCCATCTGCCCTGGGGCTGAATTCAGGGGACGCTCTGCTGAGCACAGCCCTGCACAGAGCCAGCGAAGGACGTGGAGCTCCCATCCCTGCATCTCAGCTGCTGGGACAGGGCCAGGCACAGCCTCATCCTCCCGCACACAGCTGCCTCATTGCGGGGGAAGCAGCGTGGGAAAAGCACTGGGAAGGGGGCAGTGTGGGCCCCAGGGACCCCACGCAGCCCCCCCCCCCTGCACCCCCTAAGCTCTGCTCACAGCCCTTGCCTGAAGCACACGTTCCCACGAGTCGCTGTGAGCGTGCACAAAGCCCCGTGAGATGGCACAGCTGCTTCCACAGCTGTGTGGGGGTCCTGCCCCATGCACAGGGGCTGGGGGTGCGGAGGGGGCCACGGGGACAGCATTGGGATTGGATGGATGGGGCTGAAGTCACTGCAATGAGGTGCAGCAATGCGGGGCTCTGATCTGCACAGAACAGCCTGTACTCTCACACAAAATACAAAATGAAAGCCCAGCTCTTCACCGAATATTCCACAGTAGGAATTAATTTCATTTCCTTGGAGTCAAGTCCTGGCAAAACAGATAAAAACACTCATTAGTTTTAATGATTTTTGCAAAGGTCAGCTCCGAACTTCACATTAATTAAGTTTCTCATCCTGCTGCTGGCTATAGGAGCTTGTGTGCATCCATGTGGTGCCCCTGCAGCCACTCTGACCAACCCACAGTGGGAAACGCCATCCAAAATAACCTTTAGAGAACAGAGAATGAGATAAATACATGTGGATGGGAGTTTAAAAAGCAGTGGATTGGTACAGACAGCAGTGATTCACTTTGGCTGAATCTGTGCTCAGTGCAAAGCAGCAGCAGCACAGGCACAATGACTTTGGGGCTGCGTGGCTCAACTGCAATTGTAAATGCTCTCCTTGGAGCAGAGCTTTGAGTTACTTTGCTTTGTTGGGTGAAGCAGAAGCACTCCAGGAAGATTTTCTTTTCCACTTCTCTTTAGGACACTCTTCAGTAAATACATCTTTAAACCCACGAAGCATTAAACACCGAATGCTTTGGGGCACATCTGATTTGTAAATGAAAACTATGCAGCATTCACCAGAGAGCAGAAACGGGGTTGTTGTGCTGCACACAGGAGAGCCAACACGTGCACCAACAGCTCCGGGTGTGGGGTCTGCAAGAGGAACTGATCAGGGAACCCCAAAGGAATTGTAGGGACCCACCAGGAAACGGGGACTCTAAAGGAACCAGGGGGACCCCAAAGGAATCTGGGAACCCAAAAGGAACCAGGGACCCACAGGGAGCCACAGACTCCCAAGGGACCAGAGAGTACCCCAAAGAAACCAGGGAACCCACCACAATTCAGGGTCCCCAAAGGAACCTGGGTGACCCCAAAGGAATCTAAGATCCCAAAGGAACAGGGGGAATCCACTGGTAACCAGGGGACCCCATCACAGTTCAGAGACTCCAAAGGAACCGGGGGATGCACCAGAAACCTCAAAGGAACTGGGAGATCCCAAAGGAATCAGGGGGACCAAAAGGAACTGGGGGAACCCAAAAGAAACTGGGGATGCTAAAGGAACTAGAAAAGCCACCACAATTCAGGTACCCCCAAAGGAGCCCGGGGGGAGCATCAGGAACCCCGAGACCCCAAAGGAACCGGGGGGGGAGGGGGAATCACCACGATTCAGAGACCCCGAGGGAACCCAGGAGGATCCCAAAGGAACGGGGAGAGCCCAAAGGAAGCGGCGGCTGCGGGCGGACAGCGCCCCCTGGCGGCAGTGCGCGGTAGCGGCGAGCGGAGGGCGGGCCTCCATTCCGCAGCCGCGCGGAGCAATATTAAAATCACTTTATTACTACAATAATTGTACGTTTAGTAAAGATAACCGACCTGCAAACGCCACGCTTCGGCTCCTCCTGAAAAAGGAAGAGCTGGGGGATACAGCTTGGTGCCCAATTTGCCCCAGTAGCTGTAATGCAGGCAGATGGACTGACATTGTCACCTTGTGTTTCCATTCAGTCTGCTTGGGCTGCGTGGAGAAAGTGGGATCTCTGCTGAACTCCACAGCTGCATCAGGGTCAGGTTGAGAAAAACAGCTCGTTTTTGGGGATTCCTCAGCGTTGGTCCCAATAAAAGCACCCCACGAACCCAGGAAACCGTAACAAAAACACAGAACCAAAATGAAAATGTACTAAAATTTAATCATTCATAAAAGCTGTAATTTAATCTGTGACAGTAAAACACAAGAAGCAATATTAGAGTCGGTTTAGTATATTATATATATTTGCTTTTAAAGCCATAGAAATCAGTTATCCCAGGTTTTTTTTTTTTCCTATAAAAGACCCATTTTTCCAAAGCATTATGCACAAACATTTTTAATTAGAATATAATGGCAGAATGAAAATAATGATATTCTGTAACTTTTAAATATAAAATGAAGTCAATGACTCAAAAAGTTATTTGCTGCAGTGAGTTCAAAGGGAAATCTCAGATAATATATATCTATAGTTACAGATATATAAAATATAATGGTGGAACATTTTTAGTGCTGGACGGGGAGAAATTATGATATAAGGGTCAATATGAAATTTTAATTATAGTAGCAATGTCTAACATTTGAAATGCATCCATGCTCCTTTGTATAATCATACGCTAGAGTCAATTATATTTATTTTTCACATCTGTTAACTGCTATTGCAAAGGAGAAATGCTACTGTCTTCAATTTCCAAGAGATATACACAGAGCAATTTCTTTTTCCAGGGACTGTGTGCAAACCATTTTAAGATCTAAATTCTTCTCGTCGTATACAAAAACAGGAGAAGCTCCTTCAGATATGTCACTAATGTCTGTAAGGTGGTGACGTTGGGAACGCTGGCACTTTCCATTTAGGCAACAGTTCTTCATTCCTGCAATCTAGGAAGAGAAAAAGAACGGGTTTCTAAGGGCATCGTGCTGCTCACGGCCAGAAGCTGCAGCTGCAGAGAGCCTGCTGTCTTCCAGCACTGAAAGCCCTGCCAAGATACACAGGAAGATTATTTATAGCATACGTCCAACCTTTGGTGGTGTTTTGTTTTGGGCTGCGTTCCTGGTGGGCAGCCATTGAAATCCATGTCCCACCCAAACCCGTTTGCAATTGTCCTCTTACCAGCCAGGGCTGTGACAGCACGGCCACTCACCCAGCTGCCACTTTGGGAGGAAGCACAGCTGACCCAGGATGGCTGCAAGCACAGAGTCACAGGGGAGAGCCTAAGAGAGCAAGGAGGAACACTGCACCCATCGCCACCAGTTCCTGCTGTGTCACAAACCACAGCCCAAGCAAAAGGAGGAAGGCCGGTATTTCTCTGCCGGGTCCGGCAGTGGAAATGGCTTTCAGTCAGAAAAGGCCAACGGGGGCAGCAGACCAGCAAGAACTGTGTGTTTTGGAGCAGACAGAAGGCAGAGGAGCAGAGGGAGGGGGAATGAGCCCTATGAGGAGCAGCTCAGGTGTGCGTTACACCCAGGCTGCATAGGAGACATGGCTTACCTGGCTCAGAGCTGCTGCGCCACGGGAGTCTAAAGCAGCAGGCATGATTTCTTTTTAGGCTTCTTCTTTTCCACTGGTGTTTTTCTATTTATCTGTCTGACCAGGTCATAAAAGATCTGAAAAGGAAAAACACAAACTGAGAACCAAAATAACGAACACCACTCAAGTGTCAAAAAATCAGGCAGGTTGAAACTCCTTCCTGGTGTCTGCAGTCTTATAAATTCAATCAAGCTGCTTCCATTTAGCTGCACTTACTCCTCAAGCAACTGCTGATTACACAAGGCTGCACAGAACTCCCAGCCATGTGCAGAAAATAAGGGAGCACCTCCTGGGCCCTGGCTTCACTCCCCGCTGTGTAGGATGGTTTCCATCACAGCCATTCAGACTGGAGCTGTCAGTCACTTACTGCTGATCTCATGTGCCTTTGGTGCTGATCTATCCGAATTTATTAATCATATCAGCAAGGAAGAACTGATCATCTGCTCTGAAGGAGACTCTTCTAGAGGGGGATGATCACAGAGATCTCTTTTTGCTTCAGCAACTCCTTTCTTGTGAACACTTTCTGCTGTCATTTGTTTTCTCAGTAATAACCCACTCCCAGCAAAATGGGCTCTGCAAACTTGCTTGGAGTTGGGTCGTGGTACTGAGCAGAACTGCTTTGACCTCCAGAAAGCCCCACCCTTCTCCTCATTTACTTCCTTCCTTCCTGGAGCTGCTGATTGCTCACAAATCGTGGTTGATTCCAAAGAAATCCAGAAGGCAAAGACACAGGTTGTGACAGATTTCAAAGCTTGGATATTTCAGATTTTCTGCCCTGTTTGTGCATGAAGCACAAGTGCCCAGTTTGACAGCCCCAAACAAAACGAACCCATGCTGCCTTCATTGGGCTCTGCTGTCAAGTATTTGAAGAGCACCTGAGCTGCTCCTGCACCTCCTCTGCTAAGCTTCCTACTGCCAGCTCTGGGTAATAGGAGCAGTTCACATCCAGATGCTAAGAAGTGTACAGGTGACATATAAAGGAAAGGTTTCTGTAGGAGAAACCAACCAGTAAGAGGCATTTTCCATTCTGATGCAGAACAGCTTTCCATCTTTAAACCTTTACAAACAAGAGCTAAGGCTGTACAAAGGGAACTGGAGCAACACATGGCGAAGGACCCGACATCTCTGTGCTGGATGAGGTTCCTGCAGCCCCATCCCAACAGCAGGAGCTCCTGGCCCTCCCTGCAGCACTGGGCATGGCACACTGGCTGCCAGAAGGATGCTGGGTTTGGGCCAAAACCCACTGCTTCTCCTTATCTCAGGCTCCTAAACGGCCCCAGTTATCTCCTGGCACCAAAGCTGCTCTACTCAATGGGGTCACCTTAGTGTTTGTGAGTGGAAAGCTGGCCCTTGGCCCTGTCACAGAGCTCACAGGAGAGAACAAAGCCTCAGTGCTGGATGGCAAGAGCCACACAACGGCGGGCGCACCGACGTGCAGAGGTGTTTCTCATTTAAACATGGGGAATTGTGCAGACATTTATGTTTGGAAATGGTCTCAGTAAATTAGTGGCTTACCAGAGGAGGACTCTGATGGGATGTCTGCTTGAGCAGCCAGATGTAGCAGGAATGTGAAAAGCAAATACTTTCAAAACCAACAGCCAACACTGTGCAACACAACAAGTGATACAATGGGGCATATCCACATTCAGAATAGCAGCAGTTCTCTTAAAAATGTACAGAAGTGCATCTAAGAGCCATCCAGCTCACTCAGGACCCTCTGCCATCCATGCCCTCTGACACAGGCCACAGAAAGCAATTATGTGGAGGTGTCACCCATTCTTTACAAACAAAAAGGAGCAGATTTCTTTAAAACAGATAGGAAAGAGTAGCTGAAGAGGCATCTCCTGTGGCAGGCTTGTCCAAGTTCTTCCCAGGCTGAGATTGCAGAAGCACCCTATCTTTCTGATAGGGAAATATAAGCAGCACTGCATGCTTCTGTGTTCAGTTTTGGGCACCTCAGTACAGAAAGGTGCTGGAGCAGGTCCAGAGAAGGGCAGCAAGGCTGTGAAGGGCTTGGACAATATGGCCTGTGAGGAGAGACTGAAGGAGCTGGGGCTGTTTGGTCTGGGGAAGAGGAGGCTGAGGGGAGACATTACTGCTCTCTTCCAATACCTGATTGCAGCAGAGCGGGGCTGGTCTCTTCTCACTGGTGACAGGACGAGGGGAAATGGCCTCAAGTTGCACCAGGGGAGGTTTAGGTTGGATATCAGGAAAAACTTCTTTAGAGAAAGGGTTGTTAAGCACTGGAATGGGCTGCACAGGGAGGTGGTGGAGTCACCAGCCCTGGATGTGTTTGAAATCTGGATGTGGTGCTCAGGGATGTGATTGAGCTGCTGTTAGAGCTGGGGCAGTACGGGCAGGTCATGGTTGCACTTGATGATCTTTAAGGTCTTTTCCATGCTGAACAATTCTATGATTCTATGACTCTACATGGCATTCACATAGAAGTAACAGAGAGCAGCTGTAATACTTACCTCATTAACGTTGATTTTAGACTTTGCAGACGATTCTAGAAAGGCACAGTTACACCACTGTCTTGCTAAGTTTTGACCCTGCTCTTTGCCAACTACGCGTTCTTCCTCCAGGTCACATTTATTGCCAACCAGAATCATTGGAACCTGGAGAAGAGACAAGGACAAGATGTGGCAGCAACATCACACACCACATGGGCTGCCCAAGCAATGCTGCCACTGAAGTGCAGCTGTGTGCTCCCACAGCCCCAGCACACGGCCATCTGCCCATCGCATCACAACGCATGGTGCATCACTGATGCATTTTACACACAGATAAAAGGATGTTCACTACAAACAGCACCCAGTTTTTCAGCTGATCATTGTTTATCCTCTCCCAGTCAATGGCTAGAGCTCTGGCTGCACTACAAAACCCAACATCTGCAGTGAGCCTGCACAGTATGATCATAGTTTCACATAGGTAACAGTAAGAAGTGGTTATTCTAGGATGAGGACTTACAGCCTTAATATAATGGCACAGTATAGCAGTATGACAGTCCAAAGCTCATACCTGAGTGTTCCCATACCAGGAAACACAGGATGGAGCATGGAGAAGTACAGGTATGGAATTTGGCAGGACAAGAGGAAATGGTTTCAAAGTAAAAGAGGAGAGGTTTAGACGAGATATAAACCATCATTACTGAACCATCATTACTGAAACCATCATTACTGTCGACTCGCTGATGATAACTGAAGTTCCCAGCTAATGAGCACCAGCAGTTCAGCTTCCAAAGGACTTCTCTTCCAATCAATAATCTCGTGCCACGTTAGAACAAACATCTGGTGCGTTTTCAACACATCCAGCCTACATCCATGCAGACACAAGAAGTCTTTGCTCTACAGCACAGTGATGGCCATCAGCCCCTCTCCTTCAGCACCTCTGAGTCCTGCTTCCCTTTGCTGTGCACATGTAGAAAATAAAACCACCCCAAGAACTGCTGCTGGTGGGTGTGTGCCTCGTTCCATTTCCTGAAGCATTTCATTCTTTGAGCAGAAAATGAGTACTCTCCAGCTGGGAAATAAATCATCATCCACTTCCTCTGATAATTTCCTTTACGTTTTCTAATCCACTTGAAAGTTAGTATTTGTATTCTCCCTCTCATTCAGCTGCACTCAAGATTAATTTTTGTATTTAAAACAGCAGTACTGATCAGAAAGTGACGGCAGCTTTATTTTCAAGAGGTAAATTTTACTCCTTCCATCACAAAGCTGAAGGCACAAAACCCCCTCAAAAGCTCATTTCACATTAAGGCCAGGCTGGAAGGGGCTGTGAGCAACCTGGGCTAGTGGAAGTGTCCCTGCCTGTAGCAGGAGGTTGGGAACAGATGATCTCACAGGTCCCTTCCAACCCAAACCATTCTGTGGTTCTATGATTTACAACCATATCAGCCCAATTCCCTCCCTTACAGCCTTCCAGACACTTCAGAGATCTCCAAAACTTTAAGATGTGTTCTGAACACATCCAGCAAATAGAATAAGGAAATGAAAATGAGAAACAATAGGAAAAAAGTGCTACTTAATGGAACTGATTTGAAAGACATGAAACTTTCTGTCAGGTTATTTCAAGAAGCAGTAATCATCACAGAGCAGAAAACGGAAGTACAGCAGCTTGATCTATCACTTCCTATGTCATGTAAAGACTGGATTTTAAATTCAGACTCAGGTTTAATGGTTTGAGTGCTGGGATGTTCAAAGATGTGTTCTGAAACTTAAAACAGGAAGCCCAAAACTGAGCGGAAGGTTGCATGAAAGTTGAAAAGGTCCTGAGCCTTGGGTTCAACAAGGAGGCTGGATGTGGCTCTGGGCAGCCTGGTCTGGTGGTTGGCAACCCTGCACACAGCAGAGGGGTTGAAGGGAGATGATCACTGTGGTCCTTTTCAACCCAGGCCATTCTGTGATTCTAAGTGCCACCCCCTGGCACAACACCACAAATGCATTTTAGCAACTGAAACACTACTGGCAAATTTAACAGAGCTAAAATGAAAGAAAAAAAAAAAACAAGTTGTTTCTTCAATTGACTCCCACCATTTTGCTGTCACTGCCATCCAGACCATCAGCTTTTCAGCAAACTCGAGATGTAACACTAAAAACAACAAATACTGCAGAGGAACTCCAACACAAAACTTGGCTGTGCAGCAGTGAGTATTCCTAGAAAGACATTTTGCTCATGTACAAATTTCCACATGCCTCATTCAGAAGCTATTCTGTTCATCTGCAAAACCAGACAACATTTTACTCACATCTTCAGTGTCCTTCACCCGTAAGATCTGTTCCCGAAGGTCCTGTAGGTCGTTAAATGTGGACTGTGCTGTTATTGAATATACTAGTGCAAACCCCTGGCCGTTCTTCATATAGAGATCCCTCATTGCTGTAAATTGCTCCTGGAATCAAGGGAAGAGGAATGCAGTTAATGCAGCTGATGGGTGTTTATGATACCTTTGCTATCTGGAGGTGAGGAGGTGGCACAGCGCGGGGCACAGGCACTTGTTTGGGGGAATGGCCTTAAGCTGAGACAGGGGAGGTTTAGGTTGGATATTAGGAGGAAGTTTTTCAGCCAGAGGGTGGTGAGGCACTGGCACAGGTTGCCCAAGGAGGCTGTGGATGCCCCATCCCTGCAGGCATTCGAGGCCAGGCTGGATGTGGCTCTGGGCAGCCTGGGCTGCTGGTTGGTGACCTGCACGCAGCAGGGGGTTGAAATGAGATGAGCATTGTGGTCCTTTGCAACCCAGGCCATTCTAGGATTCTATGATTCTCCTGTTCCCAAAGACCTCATCCCAAAAGACAAAATCTTTGTGTTCTGGCAACTTGCAAAGTTAAACAAAATTATCAGACATCAGTATGTCGATACAGTGACCCACTGCTGGGTTATTTAACAGAGCTGCTTGATTTGCCCTATTGCTTTGACAGGATCATTAAGTTCTATACCTCACTCCACTCTCAAGAAACCAACTCAGTGCCATTTAGAAAGAGGGGTTATACTTACTGTCCCTGCTGTATCCAGGATTTCAAGCATACACTGTTGACAATCTACTTCCACTTGCTGGGGAAAAAGGGAAGAGACAAAAACAGTTAAAACTGAAGACTCTGAAATGAGGCAGGGGAGAAGAATCTCAGCTTCATTTTTTTTACTTCTGCAGCAAAGAGCTCTGTAAGAGAGCACCTCCCCAGCACCACGAGAGGCTCTGCTATCACAGCTCAGTGACACCTCAGCTGGCACATGGGGCAGCAACCTTGTGCCACAGGGCTCTGCTCACACTCAGGCCTAACAAAGCTTTCACCATTAAGAAACGTCTCCGATTCCCCACAGGTAATTCTATGAAAGTGGAATAAATCTAACAGCAGAACTCAGCATTTATGCTTAATTATCACAGGCACAAAGGCTGCAAGTTTTGT
The DNA here is from genome assembly GCF_019232065.1 of Centrocercus urophasianus. Classification (NCBI taxonomy): domain Eukaryota; kingdom Metazoa; phylum Chordata; class Aves; order Galliformes; family Phasianidae; genus Centrocercus; species Centrocercus urophasianus. The sequence continues at coordinate 2,131,332 of NW_024885000.1, forward strand.
TTTCTGTTTCGGTGTCTTTAATTATGGCAACAATTATGCTAATCTGCAAAACAATGGGTTCCTTGACATCAACCCCAGAGAAGAAAGCAGCACTGTTGATAGAGCTGCATAACACCAGGGTCAGGGATCCTGACAAGGACTTCTGCTCAGCCCTGTGTGCAAAGCAGCTGCAGAGACTCTGTGTGTGCCTTCAAACTAAGCAGAACATCACCATTTCTAAGAGAAAGCAACAAAGCCATCAGAGATCTAAAGGAAGAGCCTGCAAGTTGTGTGAGCAACAGAAGGTAAGTCCCCCTATTAAACAGAATTAAGAACAGCCAAATTAACAGCACCATTGACCATTCAGCTTTACAGTGGCTCATGGCATTGGGTTGGCCAGAAGCCCCAAGTTTGTGAAGTGCTCTGCAAAGCCAAAGGAAACCATCTGTAGTTTTATGGATCCATGATGCTCTCAGATACACAACTGGCTCTTGTTGGCCTGATGGGCTTTCGTAGCATTATCAAAAAGCAGCAAGCACTGTGAGATGTGAAAGGAACAAAAACGCCACTACTTTACCTTTCTGTATGAATCTTCTATTGTTGGGTCATATTTTTCAACAAAAATTCCCTGAACAAACTGTACAGTCTGGGGAGAAAGGAAAAGGGAAATAAATCAGGTAAGCAAACGGACTGTGATGTGTTACCAAAAAACACTTCGCCAACAAGAAGCAGCAGCAAATTGCTCCATGCTGCTGAGAAAATTCAGGTGGGGAGAAAAGACATAAATTATCAACAAATTTAAGTAAAATCTGCACAATCTGTCATTCCTTGAGCCACTTGGGGACTGCTGGCCCTTTTTTTTTTTTTTTTTTTATAGAAGATGAGATCCCCCAAATGCCTTCATTTTACTGCCTGTGACTTCAGAAGAGTAAAAAGCACCAAGTATGGGAAATGTGAAATCTGATCAGAGGAGCTGGGAATGTATTTGCTGTGGAAATCCCAGATCTCAATTAAGTCAGCGTGACAGTGAAGGTGCTCTGGATTCCACACAGAGCACACAGTTCAATCCAATGACACTCCAGACACTCAGTTTGTGTTAAATCACAACAGAAGGAGACATCACTCATGTAGAAGGGGAAGTATTTCTTCCCCACGTGATTACTCAGAGCAAATCTGCCCTAAATATTTCCCCTCATGCTGCCACTTGGATGTGACCCATCCCTGGACACTCAGGCTCTGCATGTGCTGCACTCTGACTCCCATTGCTCCCCAGTTTTCCTGGTCCCCTGGAAGGCACTGGAGTTTTTGTAGACATTCCAGTTTGCTTAAGGTGCTGTGGAAGAACAAAGTGTATCAAAAGCTTTTACTCCTCCGTCTTGCAAGGATTAGGATGGGATCTCTGAAAGAACGCATCAAATTTGAGTCATAAATGAATAACCTTCCCCTCTATCCTTCTGGATTCTGCAGGTGATCTGACAGCCCACAGCAGCCCATTCCAGCAGCAGTCTGGAAAGGAGCAGGGCTCTCTGCTGTGAGTCAGCTGCTGTCACCCTCTGTGACAAGGAGCAGGGCGTGTTTCCCTCCCAGATAACCTCACACTTGACCACTTCTTCACCATCCTGGCTGGGGTGAGCTGCTTGTCTGATCTGTGATAAACAAGTGACAGAAATCTGTCTTACAAAGCTTTACTATCAACTCTGCTATGTAAACCTCTTAGGAGGAACAACACGAGCACTAAAGGAGTGCAAAGTGCCATCAGTGTGTATCCACAGCATTACACATCTGCAGGAAGCAAGCACCAAATGCTGACTGTTCCAGCAGTGATTCATTACTTCTTTCTTCTCAGAAAAAAAAAATATCTATCTATCTATACATATGGACAAATTCACAGATCCTCCAGCAGCATACCAAAGGCAACCTGAGTGTCACTAAGTGCATCTGAGCAGCAGCACAAACATCCCAGCACAAACATCCCAGCACACTCAGTGAGCATGCAGCAGTGCCAGCACCATTCCCAGCCACTCACCAAGGCAGATTTGCCCACACCTCCTGAGCCAAGGACCACTAGCTTGTACTCACGCATGGCGCGGGCTGCTCAGGTACCAGCAACCTGCAAGGCAAGAGGAGAGCAACGTTACCAGAGCACTGCCTGCACACCTTCAGGACGCTGCCTTCTTAAAGGAGCAATGCACTGCTGCTCTGCAGATGTGCTGAGAAGAGGAATCTCTGCAGGAACAGTGAAGACTTCCCTTGTCTACCTGGATGCTCAAGTTTAGATGGCCTCTGACAAAAGCTCTGGCTTGTGCCACGCAAGCAATAACCATCAAAGCACAGATCCACCCTCCAACACGTCCCAGTGTCCACATGCATCAACCACACGCAATCCCACACTCCCATAGCAAACCTGACAACTCAGTGCTTCCTTTCCCTTCGTCACAGAGCATTTTAATTACAGTAAGCTTTGCCCTGAACTCACTGCCTCCTGGCTTTGGGATGCCCAGGCCGGACCTGCTGGCTTTCTGCTGTTGGGAAACACTTTGCATGGAGTCACAAGACCCCTCCCCACTGCACCATCTTCCCTCCGTGTCCTCAATGTTTGACAGCCATGAGCACAAGATAACAAGGCTGGTGAGTTGTGAGCAGGGGCTCAGCCTGCAGGGAAGGATGCAGGACAGCAGTTCTCCCCAGGAAGGTCAGCCCGACCCCACAGCTGCCAAGCGCTCGCTGCTCACCCAGCCAGGGCTGTGCCTTTTTAAGGAAATCTTCCAGCTCCCCGAGCTCGCTGTGCTGCACGAGAAAACCTCTCATTCTCCTCGAGATTCCCTGACAAATAAGGCAAGTGACAAAGCTGGCCATAAACATTTTACGCTCTGTTTACATTTTGAGCCAGGCTGGGCTGTCCCGGTCGGGGCGTTGGGCAAACAATGACCTCAGCTGCCAGTTATCCTCTCTTCCTTCCCAAGTAAGGGTTCAGAAACACGAATGCTATGAGCCCAGGGAAGTTTCATTTCTCAAAGGCACTGCAAACCAACGTTGCCATGGGATTTATGGCTGCACCAGACTGGCTACAAATGAAAAGGAGTTTCTTGGAGTTCGATGCAGAAATGCATCACCCTGCCCAGTACAACACACATCGCCTCGGCCACTACCACCAACAGCTTCCTGCAAAGAACCAGGGTCGTGGCTTCAGCCTTGCTGATGCCTCCCTGCAGCTGGGGGAAACCTTATCCAGGCTGACATGAGCCCAAGCTGCAGCAGAGCAGACACTGCATCCCATCCACACTGAGATTCTCACCCCTCCAGCTGCCCCCAGCCTTACACAGAGAGCTGAGCTTAAGCCAGCAGCAGCACCCAGACCTTGAAGTTCACCTCAGGGCTGTTTTTCTTCACCTCTTGAAACTGTTGTTGCTTAATTGCATAAAAATTGTGAAACGGAGTCAAAGTGAAAGGGGTTTTCCAGAATGGTAGCTTCAAATATCTCAAAATAGTGCAAGCAATGTCTGTGCACTGAGTACACTGACAACATTTTTGGATAAGATCCTGGCAGCTCTAAGCTCTTCTGCTGAAAACTTCCCGGAGAAGTCACATTCACTTCCCTTTATTTCTAAAACCATGGGTTTTGTTAAGAAGGAGAGGGGAATTCCAATCAGCAACACTTTTCCTCTTGATAATCCTTGGAAATTCCACGGGGGTGACTATTTTATAATAAACCATCAATGCAAGCCATTGATCTGTGCATCTCTCAAGGCTCCACGGGATGCTCCACCCAAGAAAGCCCTGAAAGTAAATCACGCTACGGGTTAAATATAGCTGTGAACTCTTTCACTTCTTATTTATAGTAAAAATACTTGTGGGAAAGTTCCAGCCAGCAGTAATACAAGACTGACTTCTCATTTCTTCTCTGCAGTATTTGCTGATATTTTTTTTTTCAAGTGCAACAGGAAACCAAGATCCTGAACCGCATAAGCCTTGTTACTGTAGATCCCACATGCTCTAATTATCTCGCAGCTCTTTCACAAGTTTGTTAATGTTACCTGTTCATACAGCACAGATGGAGCGCTCCAAAAATCACCACGTCCCATCCTAACCAACTTTTCCTTTGGCAAACTGCACGTGCCCACCTCCACACAGGAGACACGTGGCATTCACTGCCCCCCAGAGCACCGCGCAGTGCAGGAATGTGCTCTGAAGCAGCAGCTGCATTGCAAAGCAGCATGAAATGATGGGCGTTCAGTGCTTCTTTCGATACAAGAGAAGACTGTGATCAGAACGAAGCGTAAAAGTTTCCTGTTCCAAGCAACCCTCACGTGGTGCTCGCCACGAGAACTGCTACCCACATGCAAATGTAACCGTCTGCACATCACACGAAGGCTGTTCACCAGCTCTTGAGTGCCATGTATCTGCAGCTGGTTGGATGCTTTGAGCAGCACTGAGGTGATACCATCGCAGGAGAACCGTTAGGGCCGCGCGGTCGGTTCTGCCTCTTTCACAACCAGAAGAAAGAAACCAGACTGCCTCCACAGGTTCACGCTTTGTACAACGGTAGGTGACATCAGGAAGGAGCACAAAACTTCAGGGCTGTTTTCCCCCCGCTGCAGAAGCAAGGCTCAGGCAGCTTTTAACTTAACCAGTTGTCAAATTAAATATTAAGAACTCATACCTTGGCATAAAAGATCTCTCATCAGTGTTAACAGCACTATTGAAGGGTTTCCCAGGCTCCTTAAGAGGGCGCTGAAAGAAAAATAAACAAAAATCAATTCTTCAGAATATACTTTTCAGCCAGTAATGTTTGTAAGCACAAAATCCACTCTTCAGAGTGTGGAAATGCTGGGCACGGAGGTGGTGAGGCTCCAGTGCTGCATGGCACAGGAAGCCAAGCAACTGCTTTTGTAAGATGCTTTTGCAGCAGCTCTGCACCAACGCTGCAGAGCCACCTTGAAGCCCCAGAAATCAAAACGCTGCAGAAACAGGTAAGGGAAATGTTGAGATTTCTGCTAAATATCCTTCCAAATGCAATAGGAAGTGAGCCTACAGCAAAGGGATTCTTGCTGACAGCATTTGTACGGATCCAACTTGAACACACCTGAGAACAGGGAATTCCAGTGCTCAGCTGTAGGAGCAAGGGCAGGTGACAACGCGGGCATGCAGACTGCATTTGTGCTGCAGTGCACAGCCCCATGTGCACAACAACAACAACACAGAGAGGAGAGAGAAGGAGCAGAGAAGCCCAGCACTCCTACCCTCACCCCCAGCTCCCAGCCTGGTTTGCACCCACAGACACCAACATTTGCCATCTGCAATGCCACTGCCAGCACCCTGCCCCACACGACAGCCATGCATGGGGTTATTTTTACCCTGGCAGCTCAGCATTGAATCACGGCTACTATAAACAAACCTGTTTAATTTTGAGCTTCTAAGTGCTCCTCGTGCCAGCTTTTTCAATTACTACAAACTAGGCCATGAAAAGCTCGTTGTTTTTTGTGGGTTTTTTATTCTTAATGTCTACTGGAGATTGCTCAATACTCCACCAAAACTCCTTCTTTACTCACAGCTACATTTGCAAAACAAACTCTAACCCATCACAGCAAGGACCAGACCCAGGGCAAAGCCAGCTTCAGGGGCAGGACATGATATGCAGCTTCACTCCCAACAGGGCTCTGCTGCACACCACGAGAAATTAAATTACTCAATGAAAACGAAAGGACTTTAAATACTTCCTCAATATTAATCAGAGCTGTCAACAATTAAGTCCTCATGACATGTCGGCCAGGTGAAAGCGATGGGAAGAGGGATGGTGGGTGGCGAGCAGAGGGTGCTTGCCTAAAAAAATCACCTAATTAATTAGCAAATGGTTCTCTCAAAAAGAAGTGAGCTCGACACCAGCCTGGACTTGAAGGCGTTACCACCAGCAGCTCTGCTCACCTCCCTGCCCCGGGTGCAGAGCAGCTCCTCCAGCAGTGCTGAGGCTGTCAGCATCAGGAAAGCAGGGGAAGGCAGTGCTGGCAGCAGGCAGGCTCCACAAGACTTCCACCTGCATGGAAGTTCATGCCATCTTCAGGATATGACTTCACTCTATTGCTCGTTACCAGTGCAGGATCCAACACTGTGCTGAACGTATCTGACAGACTGATGTTACACAGCCCAGGTAACATCATAACAGGTGGGTATTTCAGATGGTAAGAACCTGACTCCCTTCTTCATGAATTTAACAGGAAGAACATTTGCACTTCCACCGACTGCCTTCAGCATCAAACCAGCAGTGTGAGCAGCACGCAGCCAGCTGCACCATGTTAGTTCCCTCAGCAGCTTTTATCCTCCTAAATGTACCATGGGCTGAGACTGAGATTATTTCTATTAAAAACAAGCGACTTGTTTCCATTCCAGGCAGGAACTTGCCAAATTAACCTCTCTGTGCTTTGCTAGTGTTGCTGGCAGAGCACAGGGCACGGTCAGCACAACATGGAGGTCCACACACATCCAGGGACCAAAACCAGCCACCAAAATGACACGTGGATCTGTGCAACAACAGCTGGGAACTGAGCCAGTCCTGTGCTGAAAAGCAGTTCAGTGAAGCACCAAGGAGCAGAGAGCAAAGAAACGTTTCAACATCCTGCTATTTCTGAAAGGGAACTTCCATCAAGAATTCACAACCTCACAGCAGCTCCCTGAAGGCACACCATGAGAGCACATCACCATTCAGCACTTCAAGGCTGAGCAGACACACCTGGGCTTTGGAGAATGAGGCAAAAGAAAGGCAACAGCCCACAACCATGGGCAGGAGGAGCAAAGCTACCGGCGAACCAAGCAGCCTTTGAAGAAAGCACAAGAAAATCCCGCTGTCCAGAGAGCTCCTGGCAGCGCGCAGCTGGGGGTGGAGGAGCGCCCTCCCTGCCTTGCACTCTCTTAAAAACCAAAGTCCTCAGCTTGTGCTGCTCCTGAGCCACATCGCTGCACAACATCACCGAGTTGGAGCCGGCGCTGCCAAAGCTGGGGCTGAGTCAGCTCCTCCAGCAGCACAACCCCCGGGCTGCAGCATGAGAAAGCCCTTCTGTGCACAAACACCTCGAGACGGAGCTTCCTCGAACCGTACCCCTTCCTGCAGCCGGCTTCGTGCTGAACTCACACTTTTAAATATCACGGTGTTTACTCCCATGGCAGCAACTGCCCGCTTACTCACTCTAAATTGCTTTGCCATTGAAGCGCTCTGTGGGGCCAAGGCTTGCCGTACTCAGGCGGCTAATTTGTTTTTTGTCCTGTTGGTCTGCGTGTGCACAAAGTTGCTGGGGATGATGCCAAGCAGAAAAAGGGCATGGAAGGGAAAGCAGCAGTGCAGCTCAGAGGCCGACACACTGCTACTGCTCCAGAAGTAAAATTAGGAGGATGTTTTTCAGCCAGAGGGTGGTGAGGCACTGGCACAGGTTGCCCAAGGAGGCTGTGGATGCCCCATCCCTGCAGGCATTCAAGGCCAGGCTGGATGTGGCTCTGGGCAGCCTGGGCTGCTGGTTGGGACCTGCACACAGCAGGGGGTTGGAATTGGATGAGCGTTGTGTTCCTTTGCAACCCAGGCCATTCTGTGATTCTATGAAAAAATCTGTTGATTTGCCTCTTCCCCACCAGTAAAACACATCGACACGAAAGGGCACCGCATACAGAATCAGCTCACAGGACTTCCATCCGCTGTCCCCTGCATCCACCACTCCCTTAGTGAATTTCTTTTCTTCCATTTTCTCCAGCAGAAGAAAAAAAAAATCACACAGAAAAAAAAACAACCAACACTCTGACCTTTTTAACACCGATTAAATTCCAGCCCGAAGCTGGGAGGCTCCATCGTCGCAGAACTCCAACCATACTCTGCTCAGGAAGAATAATTTGTTGTGCTGATAGTAGCCTGGCAACGTCCTTAACTGTGTTCTTCCTGGTTTATGCAATTAGAGTAACTAAGAGCCACGAGGTAGGCTGACTGTCACTGCCACTTTAGCCTCTGTTTTAAGGAATTATTTCCTCTGAGCAGCGACGTTGGGCAGAGAGAGGAAAACCACTGCCTTCTTCCTGTCCAAAATGCAGCAGTGTGTTTGAGGGGTATTGCAGCCATGGCTTTGGTGGTGCCCACCGAGCACACGGCCAATTAGTGCTGCACTGTTTGGCAGCTGATGGCCCACACCAGCCGACAGCAGCCCGGTAATGAGCACCCAATTGGTGTTAATGTGTTTTATCAGCACCATGCAGGAGAGCACCTCTTGAAATGTTTCACGGCAAATTTCCTGGCTCAGTGGGAACGCGGAGAGCAGCGTTGGATGGACTGAATTAACTTGAATACAGAAAAAGGTGCCATTATTATTTTTTTTTTTGTAATAAAGTGAGGCTATCCAACACAGCACTGAATCCTTCAGTGTTTGCTCGGTCCTGTAATGCTGCATCCTGGAGCGTGGGGGGGCAGAACAGGGAGAAATTCTCTTCTGTGGCAAAGCTTTTAGGAGAAGGAAGATGCAGAATGCTGTCAGCAGCTCAGTGCTGGCACCTGAAGGCATCAGGGCCCGGAGCTGAGAGCTGCACAGCACTGCTCATGGTGTTAAATCCTCCCGAGTCTGCAAGGCTTGAAAGGGCAAAACAACTGCAGCAGTTCCTCCCGGAATTTCCTGCATGGAAAATAAGAGTGACACTCCTCCCTAAAGGAGATTGCTCTGCTGGGCTAAAGCACTTCTATATGAGCAGCTTCAGTGTGTATGGGTAAAGCTTGACGGCAACCAAAACAGATTATTGTACAATAAAATGAAAACCAACAGTCCGGGCAGTTGGACTCCTGCCCAAAAAGCAGGGATGCTGTTCTCTGGGTTTGAGTGGTGGAGAGGAGCTGTGCTGCAGTGCTGGGCAGCAGCAGGAGGGCCTTGGGCAGCTCCTCCCTCTGCCCCATTGCCACTCCTCTGTGCAATGATAAGACATAAAGCAATAGGAAAAAATTATCTCCTACGTTAACGCGTAAATTTATGAAGCATTATGGAGACAGTCAGTTCCGTTCCGTGATCCAGACCTTAGAACGTCCCGCACTTCATTTGGGGTTTAATTGCCATTATCTGTGATTTCTGTACTTTCCATTTTGCTCAGGACACCTTCTCAGCAAAGCTGACCCCCACATGCAGCTTCTTTCCTGAGAAACTCATGCAAAAATCAACCATTACAAAAGCAGGGATGCTGCTGATTTCAAAAGCTACGCAGCAATGCTTGTTGGGCTTTTTAAGCCTTTTCCCTGAACAGATGCAGTCTGTACGAATTCAGCATGAAAATGACAATAAAAAAAAATAAAGTTTCAGCCTCCCTGTTCTGCAGACCGGGTTTTGCTGAGCTGCAGTGCATGGTCCCCAGCACTGCACTGCGTTGCACTGTGTGCTCCACTGCCTGCAGGGCGCTGAGATTGCAGAATGAAGGACAAAGCACTGAGGAAAGGACCCCAGGGCATTCAAACATCTGTTTGATCATTGTAAAGGAGATGCCTGAGAAAGCTGTGTTCTGATCTATGCACCTTCTAGCGATCGATCTGCCCATGAACACATTCATCAACAGATCCAAAGCCAGAAAGTCGCACTGATTACAGTATTATTATAAGTAATTGGATGAGTTAAAAGCCCTAAATACATGAATATTTCATGAGAGAGGCTGCTGGGAACAGCTTCACTCTCTAACTTTAATCTTAATGTTCTTCTCATCTACAATTAGTGTTACAAACCAAAGCCAGCATCTGGCCACGTTTGTTTCCTCTTCACCTGTTTTTATCCCATAAACCCTTTTGGATCTCTGCTCTTCAGCCCAGTGCCAGCATGGGAAGGGTGTGCTGGAATGGGACAGCTTGCATAAAACAGCTGCACCAGAAATAACCTTACCCAGTGAACTATGATTTACTCCAAGCTATCATGCAGTAGGTGGCACGTAAAAAGATATTATCCTGCATGTCAGCTGTCTGTAATGAAAGTTTTTCACTTCCCAGCAGCCCCTCCCTACAACTTAATGTTTATTTGCATTGGAGGAAAGGATATGACATGAAAAGCAACATAAAAGGCAGTGCAACCAATACATCCAGCCTGACTGCTCTTCCCACATGCCTGGCATGTTGCAGGTTAAGGGTCTATTTCCAATGGATGCGTTGGGGTGATGCCCAATTCCATACTGCTCAGCCCTGGGATTGAAGCCATTGGTGCTGTGAGCACAGCATGCACACCTCCTGGGGCAGACTGCACTGCTAACCCAAGTGTGTTCCCAGCATTAAAACACTCCCAAAGACAACTCTGGATCCGAGAAAATATCCAGATGTTCCAGAGAGCTCCGAATCTCCTTCAGCCACAACACGGCTGCAGACACACTCAGACCTCCCATTTCAGCACCCAGGTGGACTTAAACCTTTTCCATCTTATCAATACTGAAAATAAATAACAGCCTGCAGTGACTCAGAGCACCTGCCCAGCACACAGCCGCTGCCTGGTGCCCGTATTTTCAGCTAAACAAAAGGAAAGGGGTGAGGAAGGCCAAGCCCCACCAGCAGCCCCATCCTCAGCATGCCCAGCATCGTCACCAACCCTGCACAGGATCCGACCTCCCCCCACACAAAGGGCTTTGCTCATGAGAGGCAAACAAACAGCACTTCCGAAAGACACTGAGCTCTGCTTCGCTCGGCGTTTCTCAATCCAAACAGCTCCGCTCGCACTCTCGGCCAGGCTCAGGTGAGGCCACCCCAGCTGCGAGGCAGCGCCTGTTCAGGTACAGCCGGTATTTCCCAACGCCCAGGACCTGCTGGGCCACCTGCAGCAGAGCAGAGATCAAAACACTGTCTGCACGTGGCTGCGCTCCCATCCACACACATCTCATAGGATCACAGAATGGCCTGGGTTGAAAAGGACCTCAATGCTCATCCAGTTTCAACCCCCTGCTATGTGCAGGTTGCCAACCAGCAGGCCAGGCTGCCCAGAGCCACATCCAGCCTGGCCTTGAATGCCTGCAGGGATGGGGCATCCACAGCCTCCTTGGGAAACTCTCTTGCTGCTCCACACTGAACAGCAGCACAGTGTCGTGGTGGAGCCCTGTGACTATTGCAGTGCGGGCAGAAATAACACTGATGCTTTCAGTCTCACCTGCAATCAGGTGAGCTGCCTGCTGCGCTGCTCTGAGCATCATCAAACACAGAATGCAAATATGAAAGTTCTGAAATCTGCAAGTACTGCTGATCAAAACCAAGGGCCATCTCTGGCACCCTGTTGTTCCCCCCGCCCCCCCCACCAAACCTTTTCATAGCAGATGAGCACACTGTAAGATTAAGCACCATTTCTGATCAGGAATGCAGCACTCAGTTGCTGCCTCCTCCCCGAGCATCACCCATCTTCCCACAGCCTCCTCCACTGCAGCACCATCACACGGACTACCTGAGCCCACTTCAATTACTGCACTGTTTGCAAGGGGAGATGAAATCTCCCAGCAATCAGTTTCTGTCCAGTGCAGAGCTCCAGAGACAAAGCTGTTCTGCACAGAGCCCAGAGGAGCAGCAGCAGCACCAGCAGATCCAGCACTGCAGCACAGAGCATCGGCAGCACCGCGGTGGGCGGCCACGTGGCCTTTATGAAACATGGCTAAGGCATTCTACAGCTCTTCATTTAACAGATGGGGACTTACTTTGCCCACTGAAACCTCAGTGAGTGCTGGAGACACGGATGGTACCGGCCAGGCTCCTGGCTGCTCCTTGCTTCCAGTGCTGCTGACAGCTCCATGCCAGAAATTCAATGATGGGAAAGGAAAGGATTTGAATCTACAACTTGCTTAAGAGCTCTAACCTCACTGTAAGGCTGCAGAAGGTGAAAATATCATTTATTGCCACTTCCAGCTCTAAAGCTTTAAAAACAAGAAATTAAGAAAGAAGTTCAGCATTCTAGGAAGTGTTTTACTCATAAACAATCCCCCTCCTATTGGACTAAGCAATTAAATTTATCATTTGCACACACTGGACTGAAATGAAGCCATCCTTGCAAATTCCTGCCCATTTTCACAAAGTAAAAGATACTGAACTTGCTGATGTTTGCAACAGGAGCAGCGGGCAGCGTGCCGTACCCCCAGGCCAGAGAGTGACACCAGAGCTCACCTGCTGTATTCCCACTCCAATCTGCACCTCTGCAAAGAGCTCCGTCCTCCTGTAACCTCCCTGCCCTCGTGCTGCCACACACATCCCGAGGAGAAACCTGTTTGAGGGCTTTGCAGGACATTAACCTACAAGCAGAAGGCAATGCAGGAGCAGAATACCTGGCCCTGGCTGCCACCACGCTTCAGAACTGCAGCAGCAAACCCTGACAGCCACACATCCCAGCACCCAAAGGACACCAGCTTTGCTTTCTGACTTCCTACCATCCTCGCCTGTCACGGCCATGAGGTGCACAGGACCTCAAGTTTTGCAAAACGTGACACAACTGCATGAGTAAAATCTGAGCCTGGGATATATGAGTGCCCTGCTTTCGTTACAGCCCTGCTAAACAACCCCTCACCTCATAAAGACACAAAACGTTTCCACTAATGAAAGAAAAAGAAAATAAGAGTGAGCTGAGCACACAACCGCAGCTGAATCGTTAAATGCTGCTACAGTGCAAACACGGCAACCTTTAATCTGTGCAAAAGGGGAATCAATAAGCGCTGCAGAGCTCAGCACACAGTGATCCCAGCTGTGCTCTGACCCCACACCCACCAACTTCTCTTCAAAAAAAGAAAAAAAAAAAAAAAAAAAAAACAAAAAAAACCAAACCCAATCAGGGCAGAAACGCAACCCAAACCCAACCTAGTTTTAAACTCAGGGCTCCTTTCAGTCAGATCCTACTGAAATGAATGCAGCCACCTGCAGGCAGAGCACGGTGTTAATGCTCTGCTGGGGCAACTGAGGCAAAACCAGAACTGGAAGGTGGGAAATCTCCATGTTAAGCTCCTGAAAAGTCCCCACGTGCCACCAACACGCTGTGCTCACACGCAGGCAGCAGCACATCAGTGCAAACACACACTGAGAGCTGTTTATGCTCAATGGTAGGACTCAGAATAAAACTTACACATTAGAGCAGGTCCACACATTGCACTGCTGCCGTGCAGTTAAGCTCAGTTTCTCAAAGTACAGATGGGATAGATGAGAAATGGACCTCAGCTTACGGTTTCAAATATAAACTCTTCTGATACACACCGTAAACACGAGTCTCCAAATAAAAGCATTAGTGTGGCAGGGCATTACGCGGCACAGTTCAGTCCCTGTTTGGCAAAGCTCAAAATCTTCACAAAGCTCCTTATCCTGCAGCCCTCCCAGGGCTCAGCCCGTTCCTGGGGCCGTGGAACACGAGGGCTGATGGGGTGAAAACTCCACACAAGGAACCCGTCGCTGTCAGCGAACGCCAGCCCCACGCCAGCACTGTAACCTCCATAGGAACACAAGGTTGGGCTTTTGGGCATCAAAAGGCCGATAGCGTTTCTTTGGCCAGGAGAATGAATGGATACTTCAGTATTCGTGTTTTTAACGTTGATCTTTTCCATAGCAGCAGGACGTGAGCACTGTGGCGTAGGGTAGCAGCCATAGCAATGTGGTGTGATGTCAGAGCTCCGTTCGTAGTCCGGACACAGTGGTCCATGTCACGGATATGAGATGTGCTCAGAACCAACCTCACAGTGTCCAGTGCTGACAGCCCCTGGGACTCAGTGCAGTGCGTTCTGCTCCTCCCCATCTCCATCCACACTAATGGCCTAAGTGACCTCAACACAAAATATTTCCCTGCCTCTGAGGACCCCGCCAGCACAGGGGGGATCCTATAGCACACGGGGGTCAGAAAAAGCACAGCTCAAACCCAACCAGGGCCGCAGCTCGCAGAGAGCAGCGCATCTCCTGGCACAGCTCAGATAACCCAACGCCACCGCTCACGCAAAACTACAGAACCAACAGATCCAAGGGACAATCCGAAAGCGCTTTCAAACGAAACAACCGCTTCAGGAAACGCCGTCAGTGCTGTAAAGCCGAGAGGAGCCCTCCGTGCTCCGGTCGGAACGCGGCCCGGCACAACAGCGGAACGGGCGCGGGGCCGAGGCAGGAATTCCCCCCGGCTGCGGAGCGGGGAGGAAGCGCTGACCGCCGGGCCGCTCCGCCCGGAGCCCCGCGCCGCGCCCGGGGAGCGCCGCTCCGCCGCCACGCGCACCTGCCCGCAGCGGGCACCGCCAACTCCGCTCGTTCCGTTCCTCCGGTCCGGGGCCGGGACGCTCCGCCGGCGGCCTCAGCCTCACCCCCGACCCCGGTACGGCCGCTCGGCCGCCGCGCCGCTCCCAAGATGGATGTCCGGGGCAGGGCCGGCAGCACCGAGCGCAGCGCGGACAGCCGCCCGGCGGGACGAGGGCCGGGCCGCCCCCGGAGCGCCGCCGTGACACCGCCTCGGCCTCGGCCCTCCCCGCGGCCCGGGCTCCCCTCGCTCCGCTTCTTTCCGTCCCAACCCCGGGTCGCGGCCCCACCGCCGTCCCGGTGCAGCGCAACCCCCGCAGTCGCCCCACCCGACCCCGCGCGCTCCCTTCCCCCGCTCACCCTCCGCTCCGCTCGCGGTTCGGCCGCTGTGCGCGGCGGTGGCGGCGGCAGCTCCGCTCCGCTCCGCCCTCAGCGCCGGCCTCGGCCGGGGAGGGGCCAGAGGGGCGGGCGGGGACGCGAGGGGCGGCACGGCGGAGTTCCGGGCTGCGGGGCGTCCCGGAGAGGCGGCGCGGAGGGTCGATAAGAGCGCGGAGCGTTGCGCTATCGGGGGGCGCAGCGGCAGCGCTGGGTGCGGTGCTGGGGTGGGACGTGAGCGGCACATTGGGGGTGGGAGAGCCGCCATGGGTGCGTTTTTTTCTGGAAGGCAGCACTTCGTAGCGATGCCGTTGCTTTTTTTTTTTTTATAACAGGACAGTGAGGAATTAAGAAATGTGAGATTGAACTATGCGCGAAACGTAGCTGTAACGAAGGAGGCAGCGAAATGCAAGGAGAGAAAAGCACGCGTAGTACGGAGTGACTTTGGGTTTGTGAGGCAGCGCTGCTCAGGTTGCTCCCTGCCCCAGGTCAGGGGGTGCAGACCTGAGCTCTGCTGGAGCCGTGTGTGTCCCTCAGGGCAGGACAGAGGACCAGGTGGCCTTTGAAGAGCCCAAACAATTCTACCATTCTATTCTATAATCCTACGCAGAAAGGATCGCAAAATCTCCAGGCAGTCAGCGGCCCGGAGCTGGACGCAGCTCAAAGTCCCACTCGGATCTGCTCTAATCAAAAGTAAACAGTGCTTCAGCACTGCTCTGTGCACGGAGTAGGAGCAGTGCAATTTTGCTCGCAGGTATTATTGATGGCAGTGACACTGCTCTGATGTCCCTGTTCTTTATGGCTCAGCTCCTCCTCTGAGCACTGCCACTGTCCTGGACAGGGCCTGCTGTTCAGCTTGTCTAGAAGACAGGCAGAGAAATGGCACAGCAAATGTCCTGCAGGGCGGTGCTCGGAGCTGCGTGGGCACCAGAGCAATGCGTTTCACTCACAGATCTCCTTTAGCACCACTCTGTAAACTTTATCCCCAGTGCCATTCAGTGCTGCTGCCTGAGGAATTTCATTCTATCCTGTACTTGGGCAATTTTATCTGTTTCATAGGTTGTGGGTCATCTGAAGCTGCAAAACAATGGGGGTCCCGGCACACCCAGGGCCTGATTCAGCAGAACAGAGTGCTTGTTTGAGGTCTGTTCTGGGAAAGCCTGATTTTCTTCCAAGTTTTCTGCAGGTTTGGATGGAAGCTGATAATATTTGTTGCTGAGTCAGACTTTGCAATGGGTTGAAATGAAAGTTTGGTTGAATGCAGACCTGGTTACGAGGATTAGAACAGGAGAAGGAAAGAGCGTTCGCAGCTCAGCTGCAGTCAGAAGGAACTCTACAGCTCCAGCAGGGGCTGCACCCACCTGCTGCTCCCTACAGCCGCCAGTGCCCTTCGTGGGGCAGAGCGGCTTCACCCCGTGCTGCTGTGCCTTATCTCCTATGGTGTCAGCAGATCCAAGCTGTCAGTACACTTCATTGCATCTCATGTCTGCACCTACACAGCTCATTTCTCCCTCCCATTTCCAGCTCACAACAATTCCTCTTTTTCCACACCTTGCTGCAGTCAGTGGGAAGGCATCCCCTTCCCTGGGCGCCAGCATCCCATAGCAACAGAATCCCCCCCTGCTCTCGATGGTGTCAGTAGAAGGAAAGGTGACAACCAGCACCTGTGGAGGATGCAACCACACGGCTGCTCTGAGCCCATCCAGGCCCATGGAAATGAATCATAATCCCTCAGGATTTTTTTTAATCCCCCCCCCCCAAAAAAAAAGTAAAATAAAATAAACCTACAATTGTCCAATTGGGTGAATTATCGCAAGTTGAGCTGATGTAAATATCCAACTAATGCCCGTTTGCTGATTTAATGAAATCCAGAAACAATTTGCAATCATGTAACGAGCCTGGATTCCTGGCTGATAGAATCACAGCATTGCCTCATGTATCCCACACAGCTCAGAGGGAGCTGAGCAGGGCTGCAGGATCCTTGCTGCCCGGAGCCCACGTGGGGTAGCAGAGCTCCCCTCGCCTGTTCTCTCCATATCCTGCTTGTTTCCTGGCCACAGGCTCAGTGGCAGCTTTATGCTTCTTCTTAAAGAGGAGGTATTTTCCTCCAGAAAGGCCATCGCTTTGCATTAGTGGTAAAGGAAATGCTGAGCGAGAGGGAGCACGGAGCAGCTGTGCCTGCTCACAGCCCAGGCTGAGAAAAAACGTTGCACCCCAAAATAAAGAGCACTGTGTCATTGTGGAGAGGAGCAGCACATCACAGCCACCACCAAACTGGCAGCAAAAAGGGATCCATGACAACATCAGCTGTTGTCACCTCACCAGATTTCTGTACTGACCCAGGGCTGAAAACTGCCCAAGCAGGGCTGGGTGTTCTGTGAGGTTCTGTGCTGGGGCTTTGCCCTTCTGTATGGCAGGTGAGGGTGCTGGGCGTGATGGGACCCTCACACCTCACCTCTGGCAACAGCTGTACCACAGCCAAGGAGCGCAGAGAGTGGCAAACGTCGAAAGTTCGTCTGCTGTGTCTGTTGGTGGCAAGCGGCACTCACACCCACGTGTCAGCTGAAGAGCAGCCTAGCTGCATCCTAGAAACATCTGGGGGGGTTTTGGCTTTCAGCACTTTCCTCTGCTCGGCCTTTGGAAGGAAAAGTGTTTGCATAAATAACAGCAGATGCTTTTTAAAATAGCCCATCTCCCATCCAGTGTTCGGTAATAGAGAGGAGCAGCGATAAAACAGTTGCAGACGATGCGGGAAGCTCAGCAGATGGGCGGCACGGAGCTGCAGGCAGCCTGTGCCGTGTCAGTGCTCATGGATGGTGCTGCTCTGTGCTGCTGCAAACTGTGGCCGTGCTGCTGGGAAGTGCTGGTGGGGCTGCAGGGCTCTTCTCTGCTCAGCATTGACAGGCACAGCACTCTGCAGTGACCCGAGCAGCACAGGACATGCATTGGGGCTTGTGCACTCAGTGATGCCAGAACACTTGCCAATCCTGTGGGGTAACTGGGGCCAATTCTTGGAGCTCCCATAATATCAGAAAACTTCACCTGCACTGCTAGAGTTACAGAAACCACAGAGATATCAGCCTGTTCCATCAGCTGTCGCATGTGTTTGTGGTGCAGTGCTGCACACCAGGCGGGTCGGTTCTTGCTGACGGCTGCAGGCAGTGCTGCTTCTGCGGGCGCTGTGGGGTTCAGGCAGGGCTCTGTGCCATGGAAGCAGGGACGTGTCCTGCTGCCACTGCACACAATACAGCCCCTGGGACCCAGTCATACAGAGCAGCATGGGGGCGTTGTCATGCTGGCACTTGGTCACGTCGTGCTGCTCTACCAGGAGGCCTCATCACAAGCAGATGACCTGGCTTGCCTACTGGTTTCTTCCACTGAGGCTTGATTCAGAAAGAGAGTGACTAATATCGCTCCTCTCATTGCTCAGAAATGTCCTCCGTGCAGTTCTTCAGGTGTCACCATGACTGCTCCAAGCATGCTGACCTGCACTGTGACCCCGTGTGTCAACGCAGCACCAGCCTCCTGCTGCTGGCACCTGCACAATATCAGTGTTGCAGTGCTGGTGGCAGCAGGAGTTCTGGAGCCCACGGCTTCATGTGGGAACAAGCAGCAGCGGGGCTGTGCGGTGCCAGGAGGGCTGCAGGGATGTTTCCTTGGAGCGTGCACAGGCGAGCGGTGCCAGCAGTGATCTGCGTGGCTCTGCAGCAAGGCAGTGCCGCTCCTTGGGTTCACCTCATCCAGATCCCACAGGTGGCAGCTGCTCTGGGATCTCCTCTCTCTGTAAGGGCCTCTCAAGCTCAGCCCTAGTCATAGCAGCCCTGGTCCACACCTTGCATTGAGTGTGAAGGCAGAGAGCAGAGCCGGCAGCTTGAGGGCCAGGATCGAGGCGCAGCAGGGAGGGGGAGCTTGAGGTGCTCACTGATGACAGCTGCAGCTGCGCACACTGCGAAGCACCGAATTGGAGTGAACCCTCCATGCCCAGCAGCACAGATGCTGGCTGCAGGGTGCTGCAGATTCAGGCTCCAAGATGCTGCAGGTGCCAGTAGGCGCAGGGTCACCAGCAGCACTGGGGGGCTCCTGCAGCCCCCTGCGCCTACCACTGAGGTGGGCCATGTGTCAGAGAGGCCTCCCTATTCTGAGAACCTATTAAAATCTTTGCCTCGATTAACCAAGAAGCCTGCACCACTGTGGTTTGCCCTCACATGTGCTGTCTGCATATTTGGTGGCCTCTGGCTGCCCTGGCACAGGGTTTGTTCTGCAAATGAAACTCGCAGGGGATGAGGACACCAAGCATTGGCTGGGCTGCAGCAAGCACATGGAGCTCTGTGAGCATGGCTTGAGCTCGTTTCCTGCCTACAGAGCGAACAGAGCTGAGCTCAGCACCTCCATCCCACCCACCCCACACCCACAGAGCACAGCAGAAGCAGTGAGGAGCTGAGGGGATGGGAGCACCATGGCTGCATCTCACTGTCCCCCATCTGCTTCAGCACAAAACACAGCGGCTGTGCCATGGGTGCCCGCTGAGAGCACCATCCCAGCACACTGCAGCTCCTTGCCTCACCGAGGTGCTGCACAGCTGCACCAGATGGGCCCTACATCTCGTTCTCCAGTAACAAATGTTCTGCTGTTATCCAGCCAGCAGCATGTTCAGTGCTTCTCAGTTTATATTCCCTTCTGCTGGAGAATGAGTGCGCCGCCATTCCTCTGGCGCCAGCCTAATTCGTGGGCAAATCCTGATGTATGGTTATGGGACTCAGATGCTGAGCACTGAGGGCAGTGCTGAAGAATGATGCACCTACAGATCAGGGCTGTAGTGGTGGCAATGGGTGGGAAGGGGACAGCTGAGCTTTCCACTCCATCAAGAGATCCGCTTGCGTGTTCCGCTGCAAATAGGCAGTAAAGAAAAATGAAACCCATTTTTTTTTCCTGAGTTAATCACAAAAACAAAGGAGGCCTCAATTCCTGCCACGCATCATGGAAAGGGCTGGGTCCAAACAGAAGCGAATTAAAAATAACGAGGTGCAAGCAGCGCTTCCTTCCTGCAGGGCACAGCTCCACCTGCAGCCCTGCAGCTGTGCCACAGCGTGGGGCAAACCTTGCCCCATCACAGCATGGGTTCTGAACTCCACCTGTGCAGCACTGCAACTGCAGGACCCAACCCTGCTGTTTGCTGCACCCACGTCAGTCTCAAGTCAATCCCTTTAAGCCATCAGGGCCACTCTGGGCTTACCCAGAAAGAAGTGGCTGTGCTATAAATAACGCCTTGCTTTGATTAGAGAGCTAAAGGCAGGAAAACAGCACTTAGAAACCATGCAGGGGAAATGTAACCTCCCCCCTTAATAACTTACGTAGTCATGCCACTGCTGCATTGACCTGTGAGTGGCACTCAGAGCTGAGTCATGTTTTATAAATAATTTGCACAGAGGCATTCCCCATTGCAGAGCACTCACCTGCACAGAGGGGCACAAACCATGCTGTAAAACAGTGAGGCCCAAACCTGTCAGGTGGGGCTGGAGAGGAGGATGAAATTTGGTCAATCACAGGGAGCTGGAAGAGCAGAGAGCAACTGAACTGCAGCCAGAGTGATGGAGCAAGTGCAGCTGCTCAGAGAGCAATAATAGAGTTTAAAATGATAGCAAATGGCCCTGCCCTGAGCTTCACGTTGGATTGAAGAAACTCTGCCTTCAGTCATTTGTCTGAATTTCAGGATTTCGCTCGGGGAGCAGGAAGGCAGCTTGTACTATTCAACAGTGAGCAATGCCTGTCTGATCCATGCTTACACTGCGTTGCTGGAGGGCCTCCTACAGTGTGCCTGCAGCATTGATGTGCACCTTGATAACACCCATGCTCACCCAGGACAGCTGCAGATGGAGCTGCAGTCAAAACTAAGAAGCATTCAGGGACTCTGTCTTCAGCACAGTTTGTTACTGAGGTTGGGCTGCACATTGCAGGCAGGGTCAGCTTAGCATTTCCTTCAGGTTTTCCCATAAGTGAGAAATACTGACAGTATTTGTAACTGCATCTGCCTCCAAGGGCACAGGTGGAACTGCACGCTCCTGGCTGGGATGTTCCAGCTGTGCCCAGGGAGCAAGGTGCCCAGCCCTGCCCAGCTCCCAGAGAGCCCAGGTAAGTCAAATCTCCATCCTCTTCTGAAGGGCAGGGATGCTGAAGCACGGAGCAGTGATGTGATTTGTTCTCAGTCACCAATGCCAGAATCTCATTCTGCTCGTTATTCTCCAGACCACAATCGCTCTCTGTTAAGCCAGATGTGACCCCGCTTCACATTCACATCCTCTCGCTGCTTTGCCTTCCCTTTTTCTAAGGGCAGGGAAACCAGGAGGGACAGCAGCCCTTGGGTTCTCCACATCCCCAGCAGAGGACAGCTGCAAGCAGGGGACACGGGCAAGGTTGTGTCACAGCCATGCTCCCCGTGGCACGCAATCCTTGTTCCAACCATCAGACCCACTGCAGGGCTCCATCTTAATTGGCTCCACGCTTCGAACGGGACATTGGAAAGAAACAAACTGGAGGCAAAACAGAGACAGGAAGAAACAGGGCGGGCAGTTTAACGTGGCATTTAATGAAAAGGGAATGCAGTCAAGGAGAAGAGAAAGAGAACCATGAGCAGCACAAGGGGCTCAGGGGCACAGCAGGACAGAGCCCAGCCCTGGGCAGTGCTGCTGGCTGCCCTGCAGCATTGCACCGCCCTGCCAGGACAAAGAGGCTGTTGGTGTTGTTGTCACATGCTAAGATCATTGTCGTTGGTTGTCTTGTTTTGTTGTTGTTGTTTTTTTTTCTGGATGTGATTGTCACTTAGAAATACTTGTTTTTCTGTAAAGTCTCTTCCCTCCTCCACCCCCAATGTGAAAAGCAAATCTGTGCTCAGAGCCGCTGCTGAGTTGCAGTTAGACCATTCCCTTCCTGATCCTTATCTCACCAGGATGTAGGAGGGTCCTCGGGGAATAGCTGGAAGCCTTTCGCCGGAGCCATCCAAGAAACAAGCTCTGACTGCAGCCTTTAAATGGCAAATCCATTCAGTTCTGGGACCGGGCTCCGAGGTGCAGTTTAACCCCATTGCACTGCAACATCCCTGAGCTCTGCTGCACCGGAGCCGTCCCAGCACCCAGCATGGGCCCTGGGCAATGCTCAGAGCTCTGCAGGCTCCAGCTAAATAGCAGGATCTAAAAATACACGTCTGAATCCTAATCTCAAACAAAGCCTTAGATTGCTGGCTCACAAACCTACTCCAGCTGCTTTCTGTGCAGCAGCAAAGCCAGGGCTGAGTTTCTGCAGGGCTCAGCATGAGCTTATCCTGCATGGGGCTGCAGGGTGGTGGGGGAACAAGAAGGGGATCCAATGTAGACGACCCCAATGTTTCTTGCACAGAGCTTCTCATGCTGCCAGTTTCATCAGTGCAGGAAGGCCGCTTCAGATCCCAGCTACTTTTATGAAACACAATACACCATATTTGGCAGCAAAGGGGTCCAAACACTCCAACCGCATCAACTAGCAGAAGGATGATGTGCCACAGCAGTACATACACACTGTGTGCCCCCATACAGCCTGGCCCTGGGCAGGAGCACCACTCGTCTCCCTGGCAGGGTGTAGAGCTCAGGGCAGGAAACAGATGCTGCTGCTGCAGGAAGCATCTGGAAATGAACGCGCCCTTCACCTTCCCTACAGAAACAGGGATGTGTGGGGGTGGAAGCGGCCCGGTTTGGCCTCAGCTGGGGCAGGTGCAGTTCAGATGGGTTTGACAGAGCTGCCCTTGGCTGCCATTGGGGATGGAAAACCCCAAACGGTGTTACGCAGCACCATCACTGAAAGGTGATGTGCTATGGTGTGCCTTTAGAAAGCACAAAGCCTCGCTCTTTCTCCACAGCATCCGAAAGGAGCCTCCTGTGCAGCATGCCCTGGGTACCCATGTGAAGTGAGGATCATTTCTCACAGCCACGAGGCAGAATGGATGGCTTAAAACAAATCTTTTGCTTCATTCCCATGCAGCACTGAGTGTTTTTTTGTCTGTTTGCAGCCGACACCAGAGGAGGGTGGCCCTGCTAAGGCCCCGACAGCCTGGGCAACAGGAGACATGAGGAGGAGGTCAGCCACAGAGGTGACGCAACAGCTCATACCCAACCGCCAGGATGTGTTTGTCCCCTGCTCACAGCTGCACAGCACCAGCTGGTTGGAGAAGCAATTCAGGCTGCAAACCCAGCACACGCCACTGCTGGCATTCATCTGCTGTGCCCACGGCTGTCAGCTCCTGTTAGAAAACCAGTCCCAAGCCCATGTGCAGACTGGGACCACTCCAGAGAGGTTCTTCTTTGCATTTTCCCCAGCAGTAATGGCAACAACACACCTTCCATTTGGGGAGCACGGAGTACTTACACATGTTTCAAGGAAGCCAGCCCATTTCACAGAAGAGAATTGAAGAAGTCTTCTTCATTTCTGACTCTGCCTCTTGCCAACTTCACTTCCCCGGCTGTGCCAGAGATGGCAGAGATAAGGTTGCTGTGGCTGGAGGCAGTACTTTCCACATACACAGCCCTGTGCTGCCCGCTGTCTGTTCTGTGTTCCATGACCTAACCCTGGCCTTGCTGTCCCTTTTGATTGTACAAGGAGGCCTTTTGGCACCCACCATATGGGGGCAGGCCAACAACAAGGTTGGGTTGGTGGTCCCATGGGCTTCTGCTGGAACTGAGGGCTTCTGCTTGAAAACATCACTCACTATAGTAATGCCACACCGAGGAAGGTCTGGAATGCAGCAAAGCACCCTATAAGCTGCATCATTTCCTAAAGCGACCACAGAGCGATTACCCGCATTGATAGAGGCAGCACTGCACAGTTCCAAGTACAGGTCTCTCACTTCTAAAACTGCCTTATCTGCTTCCTTCTACTGGTCACATTTGGTTTTGGGTTGCTGGTGAGCAGCCCTAGGAGAGCTTTCCCTTTTTTTTCCTTTTCTTTTTTCCATTTCCAAACACCTTTCTAAAGAACGAGAAAGCTACGGAGTTTCGGAAAGGCTGCGGTGAGCTGCGGTGTCCAAAACGAAGAATGTTTCCTGAACTCTGGGACGGGCAACAGCTGATTTACTGCTGAGCGCTGAGGATGTGAAATTCTGGAGGACATTCACACACCGGGGAAGCAGACACAGCCACAGCAGCACTGCGGGCGCCACAGAGACCGCCGGCACCCATGTGCCCACCTGACTGCCCAGCCAGCAGCAGCCCCACCAATGGAACCCTCAACACCAGCCAGGTGATGGGCAGCACGGATGTGATCTACATTGGCACTGAGTGCCTGGTGGCTCTGCTTGCTGCCCTGGGGAACATCCCGGTGGTCTGGGCGGTGAAGCTGAACGCAGCCTTCCACAACACCACCATGTACTTCATTGCCTCCCTGGCGCTGGCTGACATTGCAGTGGGGTTGGTCGTCATCCCGCTGGCCGTGTTGGTCAGTCTGCACGTCAGCATCCCGTTCCATTTCTGCCTCTTCCTCTGCTGCCTCATGGTGGTCTTCACCCAAGCCTCCATCCTTTCCTTGCTGGCCATCGCCATCGACCGCTACCTGCGCGTGAAGCTGCCCATCAGGTGAGCTCATGGTTCAATGGGTTGTTATGCAGATGCCAAATGCACTACAGATTTCTTTGGGTTTCTGAGGATAATCTTTTAAATATGTTCGCTTTTACTGTTGCCTGAAAATTATGAAGATTTATGAAGGCTTTCCTTTTCTAGGTCTGAATGGAAAGACGTACAGAAAGCATAACTGCAGGCATAAAAGAAACATGTTTTTGTGGGGAGAAGACCTGTATGTTGAAAAGTGAAAAAGCACTTTTGCCTTACAAACAGAATGAACCAGCATAAAGATACATAAAGGTGCATGCAAGAAAGCTGAGAAATAGAATAGGATCACTAGCAGTGGAAATACAAGTAGTATCACAGAATGACCTGGGTTGCAAAGGAGCACAGTGCTCATCCAGTTCCAACCCCCTGCTGTGTGCAGGTCACCAACCAGCAGCCCAGGCTGCCCAGAGCCACATCCAGCCTGGCCTTGAATGCCTGCAGGGATGGGGCATCCACAGCCTCCTTGGGCAACCTGTGCCAGTGTGTCAAGGAGCACTGAGATCTTAATGAAACAAGAAATAAAACAGCAGCCAGCCACAAAGAAGGGAAGTTAAACATAGTTCGTCTTTCATGACTGTTACAGTGATGAGTTATGGCTCATAACAAAATAAGGTTTTCCTTCCAAAAAAAAAAAGAAAAAAAAGCAAGCTGGTTGGTCATAATAAACCTCGAGTTTTTGAACATGAGTTACTGAAATCATCCATAAGTATTTTAAAACACTGCTGTTCAATGTGGTCTCGGTTTTCTTCTTCAACAGATATAAAATAATGTCTACAGAGAGAAGGATTTGGTGGGCGCTGGGGCTGTGCTGGTCTGTGTCCCTGCTGGTGGGATTAACCCCAATGTTTGGATGGAACAAACGAAGAAGCGCCCGCTATCACACGTGTGAATTTATCTCTGTGATGAGGATGGATTACATGGTGTATTTTTCGTTCTTCACGTGGACTCTTATCCCTCTGAGCACCATGTGTGCTCTCTACGTGGCAGTATTTTACATCATCAGGACAAAGCTAAGTCAAGGAGCAACCAACGGGAGGGGGGTGGGAGTGTTCTATGGGAAGGAGTTCAGGAAAGCCAAATCTCTGGCACTCGTTCTGTTCCTGTTTGCTGTGTCCTGGTTGCCTCTGTGCATCATGAACTGCGTTTTCTACTTTCACCCTGAATATAAGATTCCTAAGCCTTGGATCTTCTTGGGAATCTTGTTGTCTCATGCCAATTCTGCCATAAACCCCATTGTCTATGCTTGCAAGATAAAGAAGTTCAAAACCACTTACCTTTTAATTTTAAGGACCTACATCCTATGCAGAAAAAAGCCCGAAGCCAGACTCAGCTGCAACAGATTAAACACAGCAGCTGTCATAGACACAGAATGAACGTTGACCCACCAGCACACACCAGACCACTGATAAAACGCTTTCAGGAACTCACGGGAAAAACACGTCCTGTTCATCTGCTGCCTGACACAAGCCGGCGATAAGAGCAAGCTCCTCACACACTGATTCCCATATGACATTAAGCTCCAAAGTTAATTTGCAAACTTTTATATTATTATAACCCAGTAAATCTGGCCTGGTTGTTGCTGTACCAAGCCCAGACCTTCTCAGGTAAGCACCTGCCTTTAAGAGCACCTTCTGGTTCATGTTTACTGACTTGAGTGTTGCTTGGCAGACTATGACCCAAAGAACAGTTACCAAGATGGACTTTTTACTTCCAGCTCCAATCCACAGGCAGTAAGAAATAATGCAACAGTTCTTGCTAGTTTCTAGCTTTAACTCAAGCACAACAAGTCTTTTGGTCAGCATTTTGCTTTCTCTTTACTTGCACATAACCACACCTGCACCGACGTTTCGCTCAGCAGCACAAGTGCAGTCACAGCATCACATGAGACCTCCATCTGCAAATGAAAGACTTCACCAGGACCTGTCCCCACCCCCTGGGTCACTACTTACATGTCCTATGTCTGTATGTCTGTATCATGTCATTTCAAAATACAGAAAAGGGTTAAGATTAATTTTGTCATTTCCCCCCCCCCCCCCCTCCCATAATGATTGTCTGGGTGCACTGAGAAACAGGATAAATGCTTGCAGTGCAGGATGTCCTCACTGCCTCCTCTTACACCCATCATCTCCTGTCCATTTCGATGATCAGATGAAGTCTGGTCAGCTTGTGCTGCAGTCAGTGCTGCCACGCTTCCATTAAGGATAATAAATATTAAGTGGATTTTATGCAAAGTCAACGTGCTGCATGAAATCCCTGCTCTGTTTTAGCAGGTGTCCCTACAGCTCCAAAACTGCAGTAGATGCTATAGCACAGCTTAGTTTCAGGGAGTTAAACTGAACACAGGCAATTAAAGGCAAGTCTCTTTTTTCTCCATCTTTGCACGGTAAAAGTGGTCTAGGAAAAAAAAACAAAGGGGAGTGCATCATTCTGTTCTGTAGCTCAGTAAGCTACATAAACGCAGTGCCTGCTCCTTTAACAAAGATCAGAGATCTTAGTTCAACATCTGATGTAATCCTTGCTGCTGCCCAAACCCACCCCGTTACAGGGTCCCACCCTTCACAAAGCAGCTGGCAAAGGAAGTCACTGCACGAGTGCATCACAGCTTGGCGACGTGACCGCTGTCAGTAGATGGAACCGATTGCTTTCAGCAGGCAAAAACAAACAAACAAACAGAAAGCACAGAACGTTACACCTTAGAATAACGCGGATCAAACTTTGCTCGGGTGTTTCCGGCGGCTGCTCGGTGCTGCCCCACAGCGGTGCATCATGATGTAATTCAGCGCTTCAATCAAAGCGTTGGGCGCTCTTATCAAAAAATGCTGCAGCCAGTGACTGAACAGGGAAATAAGGACACAGATGTGGACAGGTGCAGAGAAACACTTCTGTTTTTCAGTTCTCCTCAGCAGTTCCAAGCAAAAGCGGAAACCCACACGGAAACTGTGCAACAAGCGGTCACCAGGATTGCTCCAGATGAGGGAAGGTGGTGTTGAAAGCAGTTTGTCCCCAGTGTTGGCGAGAGTTGTAGAGATGGAGATGCTGTTTTCCCCTCCTAGCTATGAATTCAGCTGATGTTATGTACTGCAGCCTGGATACCTCGCAGAGCACCGCCATCCTCCGTGCAACAATCCAGCAATGGCATCCAGCATGCACAAGGTGCAGGTGTTCATGTGTCAAATTCCACTGTCACACAGGCGCTGCTTTCGGTTGGGGCTTGATGACCACAGAGGCATAAAAAACCTCATTCTGGGATATGAGAGGTTATAAATATCAGAGAAAGTGCAAATGAAACATCTCAGGACAAATGCCCTGCTTCGATTTTGACCTCAACGCTACGGAAACTGAGCAGCCCCAGGAATTGTAGTTTTGATCTTTACCTGGATGTTTTCAGCAGATTCCTCACGTTGTGCCTTGGAGGGAATTTGTTCTTGTAGGTTTTCTTGGGATCTCTTATACCCTAGAAAGGAGGAGAGCAGAGTGGGATTAGCCAGGTGGCAGTTGTTATCTTTGGAACAAGTTCTTAGTCCACACTGCTCTCCCTGATGGTCGTTTAAAGGTAACAGAACAGAACTCCTGCTCTTTGCCAAAACTCACAAGGATGTTTTAATTACAGAACTAGGGAGCAATTAGGACCCAGTGGGTTAGACTGCCCTGCATGCAAGACAATCTATTCCTCCCCTCCCCCTTCACTGCAAGGCACTGAGTTATGCTTTCTTGTCATTTGTACCACAGAAAGAGGAATTGGCTGTGATATTCCACCAGCCAATTGTACAGTTCCCTCTCAGCTGACAGCTGGGCAATCCGACCTGAAATCTGTTGCAATCTTCACTGCAAACCAAGCAATTTGGAAACCCAAGAACCATGCTGCTGGCATTTCCTTGACTGTGCCACTTACTTTTCCTGATGAGGCAGACGACTGCAACCACCAGAAGAGTTGACAGGATGCCAGAGATAAAGGCCAGTGCTAAGTAGAATATGTCAGGGCTGTTGATGCACAGGAAACAGAGTCAGAATCACATTCTTACAGAAATATCAAAGAATTAGTAGCTTTCAAATTCAACCAAGGTTATCAAACATCCTATTGCCAAGCCCCAGGAGATTACAGGATATCTGCAGTAAGAATTACTGAGTACCTTGAGCACAGGCTAGGAAATTCTAAGCCAACTTGTGAAAACATGGGACATTATGGGTAACTTCTTCCCTATAGAAAGGGCTTGTCGTTTCAAGGAACTTGGTGTTCAAAGTTCAGAAATAAAGGTGTAGCATTTACTTGTCAAACAAGGATTCGCCTTCTGAGTCTGGTAAGGCAGCAGTAGAGGTCTGTACAGTGGTATGTACTGTGACAGTGGTGGAAATGGGCACTGGTGCAACTGAAAATAATTAGAAAAAGAGTTTAAATGTGTTAATATTTCTATTACAAGTACTATTACAAGTAACAAGCAAACCACCTCCTGGAAGTGTGAACCTATTCAAGAATGACTGCAAGAAATGTTGTAAGTGTAACATTTCTGTTCCAGAGGGCTGAAAGTAGAAACACCAGGCAGAAAAACAGCAGTGATCCACACCACCACTGCTCCCCAGCAGCCCTTGGAAGCTGTGCAGTACTTCCCCAAATACATTTATCCACAAAGCTGCCCCCCAACAACCCTTTCTGAGCCAGGAAAGTGGTGATGTAGCCAAGAGCACTGGATCTGACAGAACTCCTTAAAAAATAATAGCAATAATCAAATGAAATACCTGGTTTTGATTTTGAGGAGGAACCTCCCATTCTCTCCAAACACCAGTGAACAGCAAAAGAACCTAAAGATGAGAGGACAGCTGCATTTACACACACGTTCACAACACAAACCCAGCATTCTCATTCACACCTCAGGCTCGATTTCACTTGTGTCAGTGTTTTGGGCTTCTTACACAAACTTGCATGAAACCACAGCAGGAAATCAGGCAATAAACAGAGCACGAGCCTGGCTTCTCAACATCTCACTCCTGCATCCAAGTGCACACACACCCAGTACCCTTGTTAAGCACAGTGTCTCCTCTTGAAATGATTTCATATTGGACTAAAAAATATCCCCAGCATCATATAGCTAAAATAGAGTGAACTTCATGAAAGAAGCTTCTGAACTTCTGTATCAGAAGCACAAATAGGAAAAACCTGAAGGGACAATTTTTTCTCAAGTTACACTCACAGGAACTTCAGAATTAAAACATTATTCTCAAATTCAGGAGGTGCAAGCGTGAAGATGGGGAAATACAGTTTTACTGGGCTACTCCCAGCCTGGTCTCTCTCATTATATGGTTTTCAAACTACACACTGCAAACATCCAGCTATTGCTCACAACACAAAATAAACTGTTCTCAGTTACTGTCACCTTTTTCTCCTGCATACCCCAACAGCTCCAAGTTCCCCATGTCAGATCTCAAAGTCCATTGCATTTGCAATAGCAGAAGCAATGTTGAGGTACAGCTTCGCCTTACCTCACACCGTGCAACAGCTGCCTGTGGAAAACTCCAGTAGAGTTGGCACTGCTTGCACTGCACTACGTGCTGCCTTTGTGAAAAGAACGTGTCCAGCTTGTGAGAGCACCAGTAAGCTTAAAGTCGAATGAGACATCAATGTGGAAGTTGAGTAACTTCACTTTTTTTTTTGTAAAACAGGAAATGATGAGGAACCTTTACTGCCAGGAAATGCCAGGGGGAGAAAAAAAGAAGTCACCTTTACCTGAAGGTGGGTGACTTCTGCCTTTAGGAGTGCCTCACCTCCAAAGAACACCTTTTTCTCTGAGCTGTTGTAGTGAAAAAGGATGTAAAAGTCCACGTACAAAAGGTGCATCAGTCCCTCCAGGGCACACTTATCAATCCTACTGTTCTAATCTGTATGCTGGCAAATTCAGCAGAAGCTGAGCTTTATCATCTTCTGATATTTCCTGCCAGTCATATTCTCTTCTCTGCAGAATAAGAAGCTTTTGTAATTATTTAAAGCTTTGTTACTTGTTTGTTTGTTTGCCTATGAACTGAGGACACCAGCTCCAAGCATCTCACTGGGAGAGTGGGAAGACCAGCAGTCATTTTGATTTTAAAACACGTTAACAAAAATAACCATAGGGCATTTGTACAGGTAGTTCTGAATTAAAACAAAATTCACCAGTGTGTCAGCACCACAGTGAGAGTCAGCATCTCATCTCCAGAAAGGTTCACAACTGAACCAGGAACCAAACAAAGCTGTGGTTGGAAGTAATGCCCCACTATCATCTACTGCAAACACACACATACAGAAATCACAGTCAAAGACAGCGAGTATTTTTGTTGGTTGGTTTTAATGACATTTTACAATCAGAGTTTCCAACAAGTAATGGGACACCTCAGAGCAATCAGGTGCTACGTGGCTACGCCGCCACCTGGGCGCTCTTTGAAAGTGCCTTCAGGTCCAAAATGCACTTTGCAATGCTCTCCTTTTGCTGCAAAAGAAAAACAAAACATTTTCAGTAGAAAGCCTCTATGAAGAGAAGCTAAACAAGCAAAGCACGTACTTAGTGCACTTTTTATTTTCCCTTTAGACACTCAAAATGAGTTACAGACTGAAAGGTATGACGCTGTGTAGCTTATAAGGTGAGATTCATATCCAAGCAGTGATCTGCCATATTTCTAGCTCTGCTTGTACATATTTCATTGTTATCAGGTTCATTCCTTAAAAGAAAGGGCATCCAGAGTCCATCTGGGGATCTTCAGCCATCCTGCTCTTAGAGAGGGATTTTTAGAAGACAGTTCCCTGGTGTGCCCTTACTGCAGGGTTAGCTCTGTGCTGCAAGAGCAAACAAAACCAACAACTTGCTCACTTCACCAGCAGCACAGACACCTTGTATCTACGTGTGGGAGAGCTGTTAGCTCCCACACAGCAGCAGAACGCATCACTGCTGTGCCCACAAGCCACCCAGATGATCTGGCATTTTTTGACTCAGAAGGACTGGACAGCAAAATGTTCACAAGCTAAAACATAACACAGATGAAAGCCAACAGCAAACACCAATACCTGCTGAGGTGTGATGCTCTGAATAACGCTCTTCTCCACCCACTGAACCATGTGATCTTGCTCTTTCTGACGCTTTAAGTTCTGCAGAGCCACCTGATAGTCCAGCCTTTTCTTCACTTCGTTGTATACTGTCAGTAATCTTTCTCGGTAATTGGCTTCCAGCAGCATTGCAATATTATTCTAGACACAAAAATGAAATCAGCAGATTAACGTTTGACAACGAGACAACAGAGCAGAACACAGCCCCACACAGAGTCAGAACACAGCCCCACACAGAGTCAGAACACAGCCCCACACAGAGTCAGAACACAGCCCCACACAGAGTCAACAGATCAGGTAGTGGAACTGGCCCCGGCTGCAACAAATGTCTCCTCAGTGGTTTGTTACTTGTTAGTAACCTGAGAGGCACCCACAGGATGTGATGCCAACAGCAGTAACAGTGAGCAGCAGGGCTAGAGCTGCATACCCTCTTAGCATCAAAGAGGTAACTGCGGCCTTCAACTCTCCACTGCTCCTTTTTCTCCTCCTCGATGGCAGTTTCCAGTGCTTTAATTGATTCATTTTTCACCTCTAAAGCTTTAGCAACTTTCTCCTGAAAGCAGAAACAAAAAACAATTCAGAATTAAAGCAAGCTGCAAAGAAAACAAGAGATCTGCAACTTATTCCTGAAATTCTGCACTACAATTTGAGAAATGCCTACACCAGCTAGATTGCACCAGGTTTGGGACATGACAACAATTACTGCTCACAACCAACTGTACAAAAAAATCAAAAGCCATAAAATATTTGTTTTGGTGTCAATTGCTTTTCCTTCACTTTTTTTCCCTCAAACCCACACAGCAACACCAACCTAAGATCTAAAACATACCTCATATTAGCATTAATACAATAATAGTAGGCTCAGATTCTATTACAGCCCAGGTCTGCTTAAGCAGACCAACTAATTTTTAGCTTTTTTTGCAAAGTTGGATTAAATGTTATTATTTTTACCTCATTAAGTTTGTCAGCAAAAGCTGCTACATCAGCACCGTACTTCTTAACAGCATAAATGATGACTGTCAATATGCAGGCAGCTGCAACTGTCTCATGGTTAATGACATAGATTTCCTTAGAGAGTAAGTAAAGCAGGAGTCCAGTTCCCAACATGTAAGGCCCTAAAAAAGATAAAATAAATCCGCATTGCTTGCATTGACGTGAAACACCTAAAAGCAAATAGATTAACTCCAGGAAACATTCAGAAAGGACACTGAGGTGCTGCAGCAGGACCAAAGAAGAGCAGCAAGGCTGGGGAAGGGCTTGGAGAATGTGGCCTGTGAGGAGAGACTGAAGGAGCTGGGGCTGTTTGGTCTGGGGAAGAGGAGGCTGAGGGGAGACATTACTGCTCTCTTCCAATACCTGATTGCAGCAGAGCGGGGCTGGTCTCTTCTCACTGGTGACAGGACGAGGGGAAATGGCCTCAAGTTGCACCAGGGGAGGTTTAGGTTGGATATCAGGAAAAACTTCTTTAGAGAAAGGGTTGTTAAGCACTGGAATGGGCTGCACAGGGAGGTGGTGGAGTCACCAGCCCTGGATGTGTTTGAAATCTGGATGCGGTGCTCAGGGACGTGATTGAGCTGCTGTTAGAGCTGGGGCAGTACAGCTGGGTTCATGGTTGGACTCTAAGGTCCTTGAGGACTTTTCCATCCTGAGTGATTCTATGATTCTATGACTCCTTTCTACCATAACCAAAGGCAGAATCAGACAGCTTCAGAACAGCACAGTGGGAAGGACACCACCAGCAGCATCCAGCTCCTGGCTCCATACAGAACTGCCCAAATTCAAGCCATATTCACACAGAACTGCCTGCTGCAGGCCTTGACTTGACTATTGTAAAGTTGTTCAAATGCACTTAGCATAAGGAATACCACACAGGCTTCAAAACCACCCTCTCATTATACCTAAAGTGTAAAAATTCTTCCTCTTCTCCTTAAATATCACGTGTTAAACACATGCAGGATGCTGACCAATGCTGTGTTTTCCCAAATACTTTACCTTTTTTTATGCTACAAATTACAGACCCATCTAAACAAGCCTAACTAAATGCAAATTAAAAACACATCACAGAATCACAGAATTGCAGGGTCTGGAAGGGGCCTCTAGAGATCATCCAGTCCATCTCCCAGGCAGATGTGAAATCTGTTTCTTGGACAGGGAGGAACACAGCATCTGCATTCAATCAACATGAATAAAATGAAACTGCTCAGTCAGCATTTTTGGCACAACATGTTCTGTGGGAACATTCACTGCAGAGGGAGCAGAATTCCCTTCTGGAATTCCCCTTCCCCCAGGAGGGGCTGCTGCACTACCAGAGCCGGGCATCAGGGGGCCAAAGTCCTCCTATTTCTAAATGAGAAATAAACTACAAATTAGGTGAGGCTTTGCAGAACACTTTTTTGCTCCTTAAATAGGCTCCCTATTAAATAGGGACTGATTTTGATGACTGATTCCTTGAAACAAAGTGCTCCCCAAATGCTTGATTCATGGGGAACTTTTTCAGAGAAAAAAGCAATCGAGAACGTTCAATTTCGACTCTTACAAAAGTCCTTCGCTTCTCTGCACATCAAAACGTGAGTCAGGTTAGGAATTCAGGAAAGCAAAAGAAGAGGCCAAAACAAAGTGACATTTTTATCTGAACCCTGTCTGAACCCTCCCTCCAAGACCGATGATTTGCTGCCATCTCAAAACACAAATATTAACCTGTGACCCCGGTTTTAGGATAGAGAAACTGGAAGAACTCCTCAGGGATCAGGCCGTGCCGGACCTCTCCTCCTTTCTCCGGCAGCGGAGGCACAGGAGCCAAGCGGTGCTGAGCGGTGTGAAGCGGCCTCGCGACGTGCAAGACGCTGCAATGAGAAAGCTTCCGTTCAGCTCCACGGCGTGCAGAAAGAACCGCCGAGGGAAACCCGCCTGACAGCGCGGAACTCACCCTGCACAGACGGGAGGCGGGAGGCCCTGGAGGCCCTTCAGCACAGCCGGGGCTGCGGGAGGAGAGGGGCAGAGGGCACGTCAGGACGGAGCTCACACACCCTCCCCTCCCCCCCAGCTCCCGCCCGCCGTTTCCCCGTACGGAGCCGTGCCCGCTCACCGGCGCGGAGGACCAGACGGGACAGCATGGCGGCACAGCGACCCTTCGTCCCGGTGACCGCCGGCCGCCTCCGCACCGAGATGGCGGCTGGGCGGATCTCGCGAGACTCTCGCGAGACTCTCGCGGAGGCCGCTCTCGCGAGAGGAGACGGCGCGCGCGCGGCGCGGGAGCACGTGGGGACGCCGCCGGTCCCGGTCCCGCTGCGCCACCGCCGCCATGGAGGAGCCGCCGCCCGAGCAGCCGCCGCCCCCCGCGACTCCGACGCCCTCAGCAGGCGGGGAGGAGGATGAGGCCGCGGCGGCCGGCGGCCCCGAATGGAACATCCCGCCTAACGCGCCCGCCTGCATGGAGCGGCACCTGGAACGCGCTCATTACCGCGCAGGTTAGCGGCCCGTGGACACGGGGCGGCGGGGAGCGGGGCGGGAGGGGCGGCGGGGAGCGGGGCGGGAGGGGCGGCGGGGAGCGGCACCGCGGGCGCTGAACGGCTGAACGTCCCGCAGACGGAGCGCTGCTGCTGGGCGCCTCGGGGCTGAGCGGCCGCTGCTGGGCCGGCTCCATCTGGGTATTCGCCGACCCCCGGCGCGCCCCCAGCGAGGGCTTCTGCACCGCCGGCGTTCAGACCGAGGCGGGCGTGGCCGACCTGCGCTGGGTGGCGGACAGAGGCATCCTGGTTGGTTCCGACTCCGGTAAGCGTGAGGCGTCGCCCCCCGCCCGCTCCCGCCGGGCTCCCCTTGGCTGCACCCCCGTTCCCTTCTCCCCGTCCCGGTGCCCGCGGTGAGGCGGGGCCCCCGCTGTGCCCCTCAGGCGCCGTGGAGCTGTGGGAGCTGGACGAGAAGGAGACCCTCATCGTCAATAAGTTCTGCAAATATGAACACGACGACATGGTGGAGGCGGTGGACGTCCTGGCAGGCAGCACGCGGGCGGTCAGCGGCGGAAGAGACTTCAGGTGAGCTCTCCTGGCCCCGCTTCTCCCCCCACCCCCGGGATGTGATGCCAGGCTCTGACTGCTGCCTCTCGTCTGCAGTGTGAAGGTGTGGGACCTCCCGCAGCAGGCCGTGCTGCACTCCTACAGAGGTGAGTGCCCACTGCATTGCAGGTTGTGGCCCCCACACGTGGGTGCTTCAGTTCCTAGCACAAGTGTACCTCTCTGTCCAATTTTCCCTACACAACCTGTGTTACAGGACCCGTTTCTTCTCATTTCCAAGTATATTCTTGAATTTCTCTGCTTTCTTTTCTTCCCTGCACCTGCATGCGTAAAGTAAGCTTTGAATGATGCTCACTAGAGCTCTGGGGAGCTCACACTGGGCTGTCACAGAAGCCATGCTTTGCTTGCTTGGTCATCTCCTCCTGCCCCTCTGTAACCAACCTCTGGTCTGCAGAGGATTCTTCAAGCTGGTGCACATTGTGAGGATGTGGCTGCAGTGGCTCTCTTTGGGTTTGGCAGCTCTCAGTGTGTTTAGGAAATGCTTTGATAGCCTTTAATAGAAGTTACTCTTGGTCTGCTGTGCCTCCAGAGATCCTCGCTCCCTTCTCAGTGTTGTGCAGTTAGGCACTGGGCACACAGGGGAATGTCAGATACAGCCTTTGATGCTCTTTATCCTTTTGTGCTTTTGGTAGCTCACTCCGATGCAGTGACATGTGTGGCTGCCTGTCCTGGTAAGGACACCATCTTCCTGTCCTGTGCTGAGGTAAAGCTAATTCTATCTGAATCTGCCTGATAAAGATGAGATTTAACTTAATTATTTGCACTTAAACACATTTATTGAGAAACTACCTGTCATATAAAATGTCTGCACGTATGCTTTGTTCCAATGTTGCAGTCTGATAAGTTGCTGGTGGGCTCACCCAGCTGTTGGTGCAGGTTTGTGTTAAAACATGGGAATTCCCAGCTCTGTCCTGGCGTTACTGAAGGAGCTGGGTGTTAATGCCAGCATCACTTTAAACACAGGAGGAGCTGATGTGGGTTTGAATGTGGATTGGTAACAGTACTGCAGTGAATCTGAGTTTACGCCTGCCTCTGCTTCAGAAAGAAATTGTAAACATCTTTTTTGCTTTGAATTTATAGGATGAAAGAATATTACTGTGGGACACCAGATGCCCCAAACCAGCTACTCGAATTGGTATGTTTCTGAATGCAGTCACTGCTGACGTATGAAGCTGTGTGAGGAAATAGACTATTTCATGCCTGAGTTCTCTATGTCTAACCTCAGTCTAGTGGCCTGGCCACTTGGTCACAGAAGCCCATTAAATCTTAAGAAGTCTAGCTCTATCACAGAAGTAAAATCAACGTTTCAATAATGATCGTAGTGCTGTAGCAGCGTTAAATGGGCTAGGGTAGGGAATGTCTTTGTAAGGACTGCTCTCTTCACTCTTACCCCAATTTATTTATTTACAGTTTGCAGTGCCTGTAATTACCTCCCTACCTCAGTCCTGTGGCATCCACAGGAAAGTGACATCTTTGCTTTAGGTAAGAAGTGCTCTTCCTGTTCAGTTTTCACGAGACAAATTGAGGTCTTTCTATTCACGTGACAGCTTTGCTGATAACCTCATTCTCTCTTCTCCAAAAGGTGATGAAAGTGGAACAGTTGCACTAGTAGACACAAAGAATCCTGATTCTGCCCTCAGCTCCATTGTGCATGCCCGACGTGTTACGGGCTTTGCATTTTCTGCACATAGGTACTGTCTACAATAGGGGCGTAGAATATGCAGCTATAGATGCACTTGAATGCCAGAGTAAAGCATTTTTTGTAAATTTAATTGTGTATTTAATCGTTCTAACCGTGGTTTCTTCTCTGCCCTCTAGTTCACCTTTGCTGGCTTCCATCAGTGAAGATTGTACAGTAG
This sequence comes from Centrocercus urophasianus, assembly GCF_019232065.1. Lineage (NCBI taxonomy): Eukaryota > Metazoa > Chordata > Aves > Galliformes > Phasianidae > Centrocercus > Centrocercus urophasianus. Next base: position 2,168,510 of record NW_024885000.1, read on the forward strand.
CTGTTCTCAACTCAGACCTTTCAGAGGTGTAAGTACCAGGCAGTGTATTCACTGGGGCTGTTTGTCTTGATGTCTCCTCATTAATTGTTTATGTACTAAAGGGAAGGTGAAAATACTCCTTAAAGTGGGGAACGCTGTCCTAGCAAACTAGCAATTAGAACGTGCACAAGCCAAAAATTGTTAGCAGCAGTGCTCCATGGCTAACAGTGCTCTGTTTTCCAGGTTCAGAAGCCGTTCTCATCGAGACTTTGTAAAAGGTTTATCGTGGTCTCCTTCAGACAATGCCTTGCTCACTACAGTTGGATGGGATCATCAGGTTTTACATCACACTGTCCCCATACCAGCTGGTGAAGCTTCCGGAATCAACTGTGTAAAAGAATAGTTTTATAAACTCGTTGGTCCAAGTTTCTTCCTGGCATTACTTTGGTTCTCCTGAAATCGAAGATGTTTGTGAACTGGAGTAGTTATGGATTGTTGTCTGCCTTGAACCTTGTGGCTAAGAAGGTTCCTGTAGTAGTTTTGAGTTAAGCATAAATTAGTTGCAAACTAGTCTGTGCCATCTCCTCAGGAGTTGGATTCACCTGTGCAAAGACTGCAGTTTTTTACCTGGAAAAAAAAATAGTGACTTCAGCCACAGAGGAGCCTTGGAAGAGGGAATTAGGTATAATGAAATGGAAAAGACTTGTTTCTTCAAACCACTCACAGAACGAATAGGAACAAATTATTTGGGGAGGTTGAATATGAATAAAAATAATTGGGAGGTACCTTTACTGAGGTAGATGCAAAAGCCTGAGCGAAGTGTTTGCTCTTTAAATACTTCCTTCCAACTGGGCAGGAAGATGAGTTGGAATTTTAATGGTAGAAGAGTTTCCTTGTCCTTAATGCCACATTCAGTATAGAAGGTTGGTTTTTGCTATCTTCTATGGCAAATAATCCCGTGGTGAGAACTGTATGTCCACTTCTGCTCCACTGGTGGGTGTCAGAGTACCAGTGCTTGGTGTGATACGTCACATAAGCTGTACGATAAGGATCCCAGCTGCAGTCATTAAACATCTTTGTGATGGTGCATGACATGCTGAAATACCAGGACTTGCAATGCTCACCATTGCTTGGAGCTGAGAGCAGATCAGGGGCTTTTCTGCAGCATGCTGAATGCTGACAGAAGTTTGCTTGGCACATTTCAGCTTCTCTGTGCTGAATACAACATACTCCAGAATGAGGTTTGTGAACACAAGTTTATATAAGAGAAAAACTGGACTAAGGACTTGAGTCTTCATTTTGTTGCTCCTGTTATCAGACTGCTTATAGTGTTATTAACACAAGTAGTGTTAATAGAGATAATTAAGGCTCCTGATAGACTTTCAGTGAGTGACTTTTTGTGCTGGAGACTGAGAAGATCAAGCATTCCCATAATCCCCTCAAAGACTTCACGTAATCCTTAGAGGTTGGGTTTGGTTTTTTTTTTTGGTAATATAACATACAACTTCTCAAACTAAACTGTTTCCTTTGAGTATATTGAACTGACAATAAATGGCATTGCTCTGCACCCATGGCCGCTGCTCCAGGTTTGGCTTTCCTAGAGACAACAGTGGGTTTTTGCCAATGAAACAAAAACTTGTGTTAGAAATGAATGCTACATTTTCTTTACCATGATAGCAACACTACGCTGTAAGCAACTACAATGTCATAATTGTTTTCAGAGCAAAATTCCCCAGCTAGAGCACTGTATTGGAAAGGTAAACAATTACAAAGAACAAGAAGTTTCCTCAAAACTGTCCCTTCAAAGAGTTAAGGCCAAAGGTTGTGTGTTACAAACTGGTGCTTGTGGAGAAAGGTGTCTTTGGAAACGGTGGAAGGCAGTTTTTAAATAAATCATCATTTTCATTTACAACTGGCTCTTAAGTTTCACTGGGCAACCTCTGCAATATTAAGAGCCAGCTGAGGTCACGGAGTGCTGAGGTTGTGATTTCAGTCCCTGGAGTTACAACTGGGCTTAAATAAACATTTGCTGATGCCGTGCAAGCAGGGACAAGTTTCAAATGGGAAGTTTTAAACCATGTGAGTTCCTCAGATCACCGTGCTGCAGAGTTCTGTGGTCCAGGGCAAAAAGCAGCACAGTGGTGGAAGACGACGACCGTGTGGAGAAAAGGTCATGGTTGATACATTATTCCTCTTCTCGTACAGTCGATTAAAGAAAGCATGGCAGCACATTCTGGGCTTCGTCCTGCAAACCTTCGGGTACAGCTCTGTGTTCTGCCGCAGGAGGGCAGCAGCATGACAACAGCCAGAGGTTTGCACATTGAAGATCATTTACCCTTTTTACCACTTGTTTTTTTTCCCCCCCTACCATCATAAAATAAGCACAAAAGAGCATCAGTTTATTTAGCAGTTGCTAGTTTGTTAGCTTACCAAGGCCATAACAAGCAGCATCACACCAGCACACTGCCCACTGACTTACAAGCTATCTGCAAAGGAACTGAAGGATCCTCTGGGTTTTGTGGTGTGCTGATGCTGCCCAAGCTGCTTCACACCCTGCTCAGGCTTGGGGACACTGCTGTAATATGTTGTGGCTAGAGAAAACGCTTCAAGCTACATTGCACGCTTCCCTAATGAAGAACCTTGTTTTGTAGCCAGGATTAAAGAGATGAGAACGCAAATAAGTATAATTTGGAGGCATGGAGAGAGTTAGCCACTCTGGAAACAAGCTGCCTTTTAAGTTAGTGCTTGCATTGCTCATCCTGCATTTTCAATTTTAAGCACAGCATTCCAGTCAGGACTTGCAAATCACTCTGCAAGTTTCATTCCTAATGAAAAGCTCCAAACCAAGAGCACTATTTATAGAAACCCAGGCTGAACTGTAAAGCTGCTCCATCAGGCTGCTTGCCCTGCAGGGCACTGGGTGGTTCTGCAGCAATGGGCAGTGAGGAGAGCTGCCTGCTCGTGCTTCTGTTATCACTGACACTGTCACAGCAGATGTTGATACTGAGCCCTAAGCAGAAGCTGGGAAAGGTGAAGTTCAGTAGATAAGGTTAGATAACACTAAAAAAAAAAAGTCACACCACACATCATCAAACAATACATCCAGACACATTTAATGCAAGAAGGTTGGTGTTCAGTGGCACTCATAAATAAGAGACTTTGTTCAAACACTTTACAAGTAGAGCTCTCAGTTCTACTACATCAGCAGGTGCTTTAGAGGAGGTTGCAGGGGCTCCTTTAAGTCGAATCAAAGACTTGAATGACCACACTGGCAAGAGAGGGTCGAGGCATTAAGAATTCCACTGTCAGCTTTCAGGATGGCTGCCAGCACTGTAAGGTCACTTGGCTCTGTTACCACCCCTCAGTTTCCCTCCTCTATCGCTAAGTTTATGTAGTAAAGCAGGTGGGGGAGAAGGAAGAGAAACAGGAATGGGAGCGAAGCAGTGTGTGTGCTGTGCTGACAAGATCACCCGGCCGAGAGGGAGCTCCCAGCAGCTGAGCCCTCACTGCTCATTGCACTGAACTGCCCTGGAACAGCTCTGACAGCCATTTCTTTGGAATGCAAACAGTTCCCCATGGCCTTGGCCTGTTTCGTTGTATTGAAATCCTACTATTTTCCTACAGCGGCAGCACAGCCCGCAGTGTCTGAAGAGCAGAATCGTTTCAATGCTTCAAACGTTCACGTTAACCAGTTTTACTGGGAAGCCCTACTCAGTTTCATTACAGCTTAGTCCATATGCATTCCCAGCATGGGCGTTCTTTGAGTAAATAAACAGCTGTTACACTAACCTGACTTACATTCTCATGCCATTTAATTTAAAGCAGTGTCCATCTGCTAGAAACAAGATGCTCCACGAAGCACTGTATTGTAGTAACTTGGGAATTGCATGTCTGATTGAAACAGTAAACACAGAATTCAAAGCAAGTGCCAACGTTGGATTTCAGATTTGCTCTGAGAAAAAAAAATGAAACTTTTGTTGGGGGTATTTGTTGAGGTTGAGCAGAATTTGAAAGAGGAAGGCAATCCAGAAATTGCATATATGTTAAAGGACTCATCTCCAAGTCTGAAGTCTCCCAGCAAGTCTTTTAAAGTAATTCTAGGAATTCATTTGAAGTTTAACTCATTATGCAAAAATCTACACCAGGAAACAAAAAGATCAGGTTGCAACATTATCAGTGAAGCTTCTTTGTTTTAGGGGAAAGTGGTGGAAAGTGGTGAAATTCCACCCTGAATGTGTGAAACACAAGCCTGGAGCTATGCAGACAGCATCCCAGCCTCACTCCCAAAGATCAATAAACGTTCTCAGGGCGCTCCTCACACGGGGAACTTCCTGACTGGGGGTGGAGATTGGGAAATGGCTGTGGTACACGCACTGTATGAGCCCAGGGAGTTACTGCCTAGTTCCTCCATAGCTACTCTCCTCCATAAACCAACATCCAGCCATTTAAAAGGCGCTGTTTCAATACCAGCTGGAGGGAGCGCAGCTGGAAGCCTTCCAAGTCACTGCGAGTTACTGGCATAAAAACATCCTATGAATTAGCTGTTAGGCTGATTATGGTATTTGCGTTCTCATTTCATTCACAGCAAAGTAAAGTTCAGAATACTTTGAAGCCTCTGCAGCATTCGAAACAGCTGTTAAATTATTAGGTAGAGCTGGAAACAATGTAAAACAGAATGTCAACGGCGTGACATTAATAAAGATCACTTCTGAAACCTGCACTGTGAGGGGAAAACTTATCACCGAGTTTTGAGTCTAATTGTAGAGCAAAATCTACTCGCAACACAAAGCAGAATAAGCTTGAATGGAACTAATGATACTGTATGACATTGAGAACAGAAAGTGCTTTCAATAAAGGTAGACTCGTGTCTCAAAGTGCTTTTAGTTTGTCAGCGATTAGAAAATACTCTCTACAAGTTTTTACACCTATCTTACAGTGATTTGCAGCAAGTTTGCCTGGGAGGAAGATTTGCTTCTAACTTCTGGAACTATTCAAAACCTCAGAATAATACATTCTCACTACAGCTGACCGCAGTGTGAAATACCCTCTTTCAGACCACTCTCCTCTCCCATCACACAGCACTGGCTCCTTCAGGCAGATCTGCACTGAAGTATCCACAACGCTGATGGAAACAGCTGGAGAAAGGTCCCTCAGGTACACCACACCCCGGAGTGTCAAAAACTTTACAGTTACACCAAAGCTTAGCTTATTCGTTCCCTAGATCAGAGATCTCACGTTGCCAACATGCTTCACTGCCACCCAGCCAGGCCTTGCAGTCTCCCATGACAAAGAACCGGCAACGCAAACGTGCAGGCACCAAAAGCAGTGGGAAAGCAAGAGCTGTGCTCGCAGAGCAGCTGCTCCCAGCCCTGGAGATGGGCACTGAGAGCACGAGCTGGCTTAAGGCATCAGCGTAATGTGTTCACTCAAGGCGGAGGGGGCGGTGATGCAGGCATCCTAAACTATTTCTATCCAATTGACCTCACGTTCTTAATTCCCCCTAAATTCAGATACATACTGGCTTGCTTCCATTACACACATCTCCAGCTTTGGCTTCTCCCCACTCCCAAGCACGATTAAACAAACAAAAAAACCCCCAAACTCTCCAGTAACGATCTTTAAACTAAGGGTCTTTTGCATTTTAGAAGACCTATCAGGCTGCAAATTTGAAACCAATACTGGGGAAGAGGGAAGAAGAGAAAGAAAAACATCTTTGCTCACACAACAGTAGCTGGTCTGCAGTAACTATGCTCCATGACAGTCTTTTTGAAGAGTCCAAGTCCCAGGTTTGCTCTCCACATTCATCCTCAGCAGTGTCGAGCAGTGTTTGCTGGCCAGGTGGAGAAAACCTGCAACAACCACGCACCTCGTTGTCTCTTCCCAGCAGAAGGACGAAGGCAGTGGAGCAGCCCTAAGGATGAGCCTATCGGTGCCCACTCTGGTACGTGTAGGAGATGGGCTGCCGTGCCCCGGGTCTGACCATGAAGGTATTGGTGGGTCCACCATACTGCGAGCTGCCGTGGGCAGGTCTGGAAGGAAAACAGTGGGGAAAGTCACCCAAAGCCAAAGAAACTATTTGTCTGTATTCAAAATGGCCGTGCTTTTCTATTGAAGATAGTTACAAGAGATGCTTTCCTCTTTTCCCCACAAGAAGCCCCTCCACCCAGCAGCCCTCCACCCACAGCTGCAGAAGTAAGCGTGGTCATCAGTACGGCCTCTGGGCTGCCCTTGCATCCTCACCACAGAGCTGGTGGAACGAGAGCCACTGCAAAGCCCTTATCTCTGCCATTTGTGGCAGATGACCCAAGGTGTCGCTTTCCCACCAGTTTCTCAGCCCAGGACTCTACTAACGACCAGAGGTCAGTTCATGGAGCCACGTACCTGCCAGCTACTAAGAAGTCCCCATTCTGCCCCTTGTACTTGGCGTCAGCCCCGCCGTACGGCCCAGCTTTCCCAGCTGAATCGATGGAGGTACGCCTGCCCTGTGCGCTACCAGGGCCGTTCCAGTGGGCAGAGCTGAGGCGGCGGGTCCCATCCCCAGCTGAGGAGCTGTACGCCCCAGAGCCATAGGATGGGAGCCCCGTGCCCCGGGTAGCTGCTCTGGGGTAGGAGTGTTCAGGCTCGGAGACGTAGAGCCGCTTTTTGATCAGCGGGCGGCTGCTCGGCCCTCGGCTGAGGTAACCGGCGGCGCTGCTGTAATCTGGGCACGGGGGTGCCAGGTCACCATTCCTCCTGCTGTGCTCCGAGGGCTCCTGGCTGCTCCCATAGCCGTAACTACGGCCGTAGCCAGGCCACCTGAAGTACCGCGGTGCGTCGGAGCCTCGGCTGCAGTCAGGGAAGCTGGGGCACTTGTGGTTCTCTTCACGGCTCTGCGGGATCCCACCAACCTCATCCGCCTCATTGCTGAACTCGGGGGGCGGGGGGATGATGGCGTAGTCCAGCGCTGCCTCCCCGTTCTCCTCCTCCTCTCCAGACGTGGTGTGGCGGGGAGGGTTGGGGTTCTTTGGCTGCTCCAGCAGACCCCGCAGCAGGCTGGAGGCTGCAGCCCGCTGCTGCCCTGGGTGCTGCCCATTGCCCGCCGCCTGGCCCTGCTCTGAGGAACTGGAGAAGGACGGCGGCTTGCTCTGTGCTGCCGAGGGCCGGGGCACCACGGTGAAGGAGTAAGGCTTGGATTCGTGGCGGTAGAAGCTGGTGCTGGAGGTGGTTTCTGATGCGCTGCTGCCGAATTTGGTGTGTGGCCTGGCTCTCGGCGGTCCCCCCGCATCGCTGCCCTGGCGGCCCCGCTGTGCCCGCTGCCGGGCTGCCAGCAGCAGTGCCATGGGAGAGCCCCGCTCTACCCGCTCTCCTGTCACCGGGTGGATCAGCACCTCCTCCTGCCCTGTGCCCAGGACTCCTGGGGGGCTGCTGGCCGAACTCGGGGGGCAGGCAGGCTCAGCTTCACCAGCCCCAGCCCGGTGCACTTTGTACTGGAAGATGTTGGTGTTGGGCTGCGGCGCTGGGGAAATGGGGGGTGATGGGATGGGGGGAACCGGCGGCTCCTCCACTGCTCTCTGAGGTGGGCCTGGGGGGCTCACACTGCTGTCAGGGGAGCAGGGAGCAGGGGTTGAGCTCTCCATGGCCTTGTTAGCGGCAGGGATGACGGGAGCAGGATGCTTCTCTTGTTCTGTTTTCTTCTCCACAATCGCAGCATCTGCTGGGGCTGGCAGTGAGCTCAGGGCCGGTTTTGGCAGCACAGCGTCACCCGGCTCAGGAGGGCTCAACCCTGAATGCGAGGCACTGCCACCATCCTCAGGGCTCTGCTTCTCACCACCGAGCCCCAGGGCTGGCTTCCTTTCTTTCTTCAGGGAGAACACAGCCTCCAGCTCACTCCTGATCTTCTTCACGCTGTGGGGCTGCGCAGTGGGGCTGCTCTCCACAGCTGGTTGTGCTGCACCAGGGTGTCCCCCCATGGTACTGGGGCTGCTCCCAGGCCCCTCTCTCCTCTCTCTCTCCTCTCCTGTAGGTGATGACAAAGCTTTTCCAACAAGCCTGGCTCCATCAGATCCATGGTTACCAGCATGGTTAGTGCTGCCATTTATGGGCTGGGGGGCTGCTGGCCCTTCCGGCTGCCTCTCATCCCTCCTGGGAGAGCGCAGCAGGGCCGACAGCTCATGCTGCAGCTGGCTCAGACTGCTGGGATCCTTCCAACTGTCCTCACAGAGAGGATAGTCCGGAGGGGGCAGCTCCAGGTCGTTTGCAGTGATAACTTCAGATTTTGGAGGAGAGTCTCTGATGTCTGTTTTTGGCTGGAGGTTCTTCGGCTCTGAGCTGGGCACTGAGGTCCGGCTGCTGAGCACAGCGCCCGGCTTGGGGCTCAACGGAGGAGGGGCTGCCTTGGTGACAGGCTGTCTCAAAGGCGGATTTCTTTCCTTGGCTTCTCCTGCATGAACTTTGGCTGCGGGTCTAATGGTGAAGCAGGGTGGGAGGGGAGGCCGTGCATGGGGCTGCCGGGTGAAGGGCTCGATGCGGGAAGGCTGGCTCTCCTGCATGGGGATGGAGGAGGACCGGGCCGGGGCAGGCGGGGGCACCTTGAAGGACCTGGGAAAGGTGAGGTGGGGCTCAGGGCACTGCTTAGGGGCCTGTGGGTTCTCCTCTGCATTAGGGGCAGCCGGCACCTTGGTCTCAGCAGGACAGAGTGGCCCCTCATCATCCACCTGCCTCGTGTTCAGCACCGTCTCAGACTTCCACTTGGAGATGCCATTGCTGAAGGGTACAGGAGCCTTGCTGAGCGGTGGAGCCGGCGGGATGAAGTCTGGAGGTGCTGGCGTGATGGGGGAGGGCAGAGCGGGCTCTGGGGGTGGTGGAGGTGCCACGGCAGGGGGTGGTGGCACTGCCTCAGGTGGTGGCAGCGGCGGCGATGGTGGCAGTGCTTCGGGTGGTGGAGGAGCAGGTGGGGCTGGAGGTGGTGGTGTGAGCACCTGCGCTGTTGGAGGGGGTGGTGGGGGCACTGATGGTGGCGGAGGGATGTCCTCATCCTCATCTTCCCTCTCGAGAGCCTGTGGGCGCAGGTCCCCCACCGAGCTGTACATCCGGTAGTTCCCATTCATCTGGGAGCCGGGGTCTGCAAGGAATAGCGAGAGCAGGGTGGCATGAGCACCTCCACCAGCATTGCAAAGACCAGAATTTCCTCTGGTCAGCCATCCTCCTAGGAAGCTGGTTTATTTTGCTGAGCAGCTGTCGAAAGCTCGCTTAACTCTAACAGCCACTACACCTCAACTTTTAAAAACAAATTCATTTTCAACGACCCCACAAAGTTATTAACAGCAGGTCTGGTTTTAGCATTAAAATCTCAGGATCAGACTGTCTGCTCCAGAGCATGGCACGTGCACACTTTCTTCAAAGGATTCCCCAAGTCCAAGGACTTGCTGAACTCGTTGCACTGAAGGACTTTGGAAAGAACCCTTACCAGGAGCTGCCTTTTCCTCAAAGTCATCCGGCACTGATGGTGTTGGCACAGCCACCCCGTGGGATTCCTGGGCGTTCTGTTGAGAAAACAGAGCTGTTTAATGCTCAGGGATTTAGAATAAAAGGTTGTCAAGCAGGCAGTAGGCTGTATAGCTGGTAATCTAAGCAAACAGAAACCTGATGGGATCCAATGCCGTTTCACAGCAATGGAGGTACTGCAGCAGCTGCTGCTGATGCTGTTTAAGTGGACTGGAAGCGGTCGAGGTTGCACAAGCCACAGGACAAAACTTTCCTTGCTAGTCAGGTGCAGACAGGCTGAAAGGAGCATGGTTGTTTCACACCCAAGCTTAGGGCTCCACAACTTGACATCAGCAGCATTAGTTTCTCACCATTCACCTATCAAGTCAATTTAATCGCTCTCTCTGGTTTTGTGGGCATTGCTCTGCAGCAAGCCCTGACAGCCTCTGCCACAGCCACTGAAGCTGCAGAAAGGCTTCCAGGTTTTTGGGAAACTCTGGCACCAGCATATCTGAACAGGCTGGGGAAAACTGCTGCCTGTGTGGTTTGCTTCACTCTCAATCACTCCCTTAGCATTCATGCTGAAGACTCAGCAGCACATTTAGCTCTTGCAAGACCATGCAATTTAGCAGCCTACACATCTGTGAGGATGCCCACAGCCAGGGCAGCTGTGATAATTACAGCCACCCACTGTCAGGTATTCACAGCACGGTGACTCACCCAGAGTGCTGACCAGGGCTCCTACCTCACGCCTGCCAAAAGCAGAAAGGCTCTCCTCCTTCCTGCAGTGACTCACTGTAAGGTTGGGGTTGCAGTTGCTCATGAAATGTACAATAACGCACCCATGGCTGAAACACAACCTGATGCTGAATCAGGCTGCCACGCAGACGTAAGCAACTGCAGCAGTGCACTGGGCTTTCAGATAGCAGTGTTGAGATAAACCGTAGCAAGGACGTACCAGGAGCTCCCGCGGGCAGGAGCTGGGGACACACTGCTGTGTGTGCAAAAGGAGACACTCTTCAGCTTGCACCATGTCTGTGCAGTGTCTTGGTAATGATTGAGCCAGCGCCCTTTGCCTTTCATTGGTACCACCACTGTTTTCACAGGAGATTGCTATAGGATTCCAAAGTCTGTTTGCTCAAAGGTTGAGTGCCTACAGACAGCCCCATGCAGGGCACAGGCAGCACGCGAGCATTACATACCGGGTGTAAGGAGATTGGGAACGTGAGCTGCTGGGGCAGAGTTGACTTCAACAGAAGCCTGAGCCCTTCAGAAGGGCCCTGTGTCCTTCCCATCCCCAAACGTGCACATGCTACTGCCCTTGCAAAGTCTATTGCCCTACAGATGACCAAACACCCTCTATAACCACAAGTGAGTGAGCCAGATAAAGGCAAGCCCAGAGAGAGTAAATGGGAACGCAGAGCTCATGGCATTGAGCAACTGATCAGGGAACTTCACACTGGTGGGAAGCCAAGGTCTGCTGAGGCATTAGGACAGATCTCTGTTAGTGGCAAAGTGCACCAGGTGAGCTTTACAACCTCATCTAAGAGTTCCATACCATTCCTAAAGGTACAATGCAGATGAAGGATCCTCAGCTTCAGCTAAAAGCCAGAAAGAAGATGAAGAGTAACAGAGAAACTTCAAGACCAGAGAACAAAATGGTCCGATGCAACCAAATTCCAAAGGCCAAAAGGAAGGAGCCAATGGTACCCATTTTCCATGGAAATTCATTTGCTGCCCATCTCCAGAACACACTGAGGCTTTCTGCTCATTTACAGGAGAACAAAAACGTCTGGGGCTCGTTTGACCTGAATTAAAAGCAAAGTATGCATCACGTGTTTGGATAGCAGTAGGTAGAAAAGAAAGAGCAGACAGAAGAGACCTATGCAAAACTGGAGGAAACAAAGTCCACACATCATAAATGAGCCATTTTGGACATGTTCCTTCAACAGGTCCTAAAAACTGGGCAAGCCTGTTTCACACTCAAAATTTCTGTGGCAATCACTAATGCTTAGCATCTGAAAACCCACCCATCCTCACATCACAACCTGGCTTCTAAAATGGAAAGCATCTCCAATGCACTGCCAGCCTTGAGAGATGACCAGAAAGATTATTTCCCTCCCATGTGTTTGCTAGGGGTGTGACAGCCCGAAGCTCCCGCTGATTCACAGCAGGCTGCCGTGCTCGTGGGTGGTGCACCAGGAACCTGCATTTCCAGTTTGTGGTGCTCGAAATCAGATTTGTGTGCTGAGGATCCTATTAGGGTGAGCTTTCACTGCAACAACCAGGAATCCCTTTTCAGCACTGAGACAAAACCAAATATCCTCTGTCTCCAGTGGAAGAGCTTGCCTGTCATCGTGGTCCTCAGCTCCCCCAATCTTTCCCATGGATTTAGAATCACAGAATTGTTTGAGACAGAAGGAACCCCCAAAGGCCACCTGGTTGCACTGCCCTGCACTGAGCAGGGACGTCCAACAGGTGCTCAGAGCCCTGTGCTTGGGTGTCTGCAAGGACAGGGCACCACCTCTCTGGGCATTTCCTGCGGAAGCCCGTGCTTCCCACCCATTAAGTGAGCTCAGTTTAAGGCCACTCCTTAAATAAAGCACCAAAACAGCTACCTTGCATTTTGAGAGTCTTAAAGAAGCCAACTATTTCCCCATGTAAGGACATCTACCTCCTAACTCTATTCTGAAGCAAAGCCTGGGAAATTTGGTGGCTAACCAAAGGAATTTCATCCCCCACGTGCCAAAGCTTTGCAGGAGAAAGGGACACTGCACAGACAGATGGCCGTGCTCTGCCTGCTCCATCCAGGGCTGCCGGTGCCCACTGGTGTGCAGGGAGGGCTGCAGAATGCTGGCATGCAGGGAGCAGGCACTGCAGGGCAGGGTGTGAGCAATTGCCTGACTCAGCTGCCCAGGAGCTGCTCCCCAGCATGCTGCTGGCTGGGGAATGCAGAGGGGTTGGGTGGGAAGAAAGGGTTAAGGCTGCAGATCAGCCCAGCGCAAATATGCGTGTGGCAGCAGAAGCGTCTGTGCCAAGACAAATCATCATCAAACCTGATCAAAATAATGCAAATTATCAACCCAGACTGGTCCTCAAAAATATGTGGCTTTCACCTACTGCCGATTTCTTCAGTTAAACGCGTTACTCTCAGAAGAGGAGCACAGTGATAAGGATCCATCACTCTGGGAGAACCCCCCCAGACCATCTATGCCCCCAAAGGCAGCAGGAAAACAGCACTGCCAGGATGACAGCCCAAAGTATTTATTCCATTTGCGCCATTTACTCCAGTATCACCTTCACGCCCACTAGGAAGACATTCGGAAGCTCTGAGAAGATGCAAAGACCCAGCAAGTGCTACGGGGTGCCAGCTATGGTCATGTGCTGAGCTCTGTGATACCAGAGGAGTTTTTCAGGCACTGCTCCTAACTGACTCAGCCCACGTGATTTCTTTCACCTCCTGTGGTCTTCTGGAGGGCACTGGGGAAGGCACAATCCTTTGTAGCTTGCTAATTATGCTTTCAAGTGCTCTATAGCCTCCCCCCTCGTTGTCCTCCCAGTGACACCTGTGCAACCCATGAATGAATTGCACCCAGGTGACAGCAGACCAGCTCTTCTGCTGCTGGTGATGACTGCTCTGAAGGATGAAGGCGTACAAGGAAAACATCCCTTACTCAGACAGGACGTGCTTGTCAAGACTAAGGACTTCTAAATGTGTTCAGTGACCCGTATCACTTCAGATTTAGCTGTCACTGTCCCCAAACTACCTCTGAGCAACTCCACACTTCCCACTTCATGTACCTACATGAGGTAAGACCACTGGAAAGGTGCCTTACACAGGAAGACAGCTCGCTCAGCACAAGTGGCAGTGCAGCACCAGAGCCAGCACTGAGCACTTGTGGCTTTTGGAGGCAGTGGTGTCCCAGCTGTGGTCCAACCATCTGTGGGCCATGTGTGCTGGCACTCCCTCCTTTGGACACTGGTAGCTCTGCTCAGAGCTTTATCCCATACACAGAGAATGGGAAAAATAACTGTCCAACAGCCACAAAGCTTTGTGACAGTGTCCTGATAACACAGGTGTGACAACTGCCCACAGCTGCTCAGATGCAGAGAACAAAACCCACTGTCCAGTCCCATCCCCAGCCATGCTGGGTGGAGGAGCTCTGACCAGGAGTGCGACTTCAACCACCACAAACTCAGCTAGCAACACAAAGATGTCACCTTTGGGATTAGCTCAGACATGGACATGCTGCTCTTCCCTCCATGTCAGCCTTTGGCTTGTGCAAAGGTTCTGTCACTCCCCAAACTCCTTACAGAAAAAGAAAAAACGCAGCTTGGTCATTCCCTGCTTGCTGAGCTTGTGATGTTTGACATTCATGTCTGGTGTTTGTTATGGGACACGGAAGATGCTACTCCTTTGTTTCACATCAGAACAAAGAGATTTGGAGTCAGTGCAGCCCATCAGGCTCTGCAGGCACCTGCTGCATCGCCTCCTTGCTCCTGGGCCAGAAACAAGAGCTTTCCTCCTGCTCTATCCAGCACGACGCCAGATCAGAGACTGCCAGCAGTTACACAAAGAGCAGCGCCAGCCAGATCTGTTCATCTACACACTCAGCAATTTTGACAAAAATGAAAGTACAAGGCAGATAATGCTCACATCTCTCACCCAAGCATCTCGCCTATGCCCAACAAGAGCCTTGAACTCGAATCACCTCCTAATCCCTCGCATTCATCATCATTACAGAGTGGTTTGGCTTTTCATTTCTTTTCTTCCCCCCCCTCCCCAAGGAGGAGGATGAGGGAAGCAACCAGCCTGGCTGGTTCTGGGTATCAGCCCACAGCACTGCTGGCCAACACTCACCAGGGGCAGGAATGTCAGCAGCGGCCGCACTCTGGGACGAGGCTTCAACGTTGCAGTTCCAGAGTCTGTCATCGTCCCAAAGCGATTGTCACCATAATACACTTCAATCACATCCCCTGAGAGGAAGAAAGGACAGTTAGCAGCAGAACTGCATTCAGGGCAGCAGGGAAACAGCACTGGGCAGCACCTCGCTTCAGAAAGCGCTGGGAAGGGTTTGTTGTATCAGCTCCCAGAAACGGGCAAGGAGCATCACACTGTGTAGGGGATTGGAGCTGAGGAGGCAGGTCTGGGCTCCAGGTGGTGGAGGTGGGAGAGCACAGGCATCTCTCTGTCAGGCTCATTTCTAATAGCAATGAAGCAAAATTTAGCTCTGAGGACCAAATGTCAGTACTGTATCCAATTCACTCCCCACCCAGATTTGGTCTGGGGAAGGAAGATGCCCCACTGGGACAGCACAGCAACAGACACAGAACTTCCCCAGGAGGTGCTTTCTGGCCTCTCTCTGTGCACTCCCAGCAGGACAGGTGCTGGGGCCACTCATCCAGTCTGACATGGCATCCCTAGAGCATCCTTCTGTGCGTTGCTGCAAGTTGGCCTCTCATAATTGGCACTGGAGAACAAACTGCTCGCCCCAACACTGAGCCTCCAGCCAGCCTTATGAAGAGAGGCTCCGAACTGTCCACGAAATGCTACGATGAGCACAGAGCCCTGGCACTGTGAGCAGAAGCTCTCAGGTGCTGCTGGTTCCCAGCCCTGTGCTTCTACCTTCAGCCACACCTCTTGGGTCAGTTCATTTCTGACGGAGAATAAAGCTCATAAAATTACTTTAATTGCATTCTTTGTGTCTGATTAACAGCATGAACTTACAAGCAGAAGCTCTGAAGCGTGTAAACCCCACCTTGGCTGGAAGGAGATGCACCAGTAATTCCCAGCCAAGCAGGATGACCACCAAATACAGGGGTCTGAAAAGGAAGAGGGGGCGAAGCATGCAAAGCAGCTGCGACCAGAGAAGGTCAGCAGCAGTGCTCCCACCAACAGATTTCGATAGCAAAGAGGATAAAGCAGAAACCAATAAAGCGGAACCAAGAACCAGCGTTCCGCTCCAAAACACTGACGCTGAGAAGTAAACAGACTTATTTTCCCCTTGAGAAGTTTGGGAGCACAGTGCTCAAGCTCCCATGCTAAAGCGGGGAGTGCAGAAATAAGTTTCTGTCAAGTTCCATACTGAAATTAAAGGTTGAGGAGCAGAAGAGCAAAAGTTGCATAAGCTCAGTGGTAGCTGAGGGCTGCGGTTCCATGCCTCCAGCACCTCCAGGCAGGCTGACCATGTCCCCTGGCACAGCTCGTGTCCCCCACGCTGCCACCCCCTCCTCACACAGGTAGAGGCCCTGGTGGGGTCTCTGGGCAATCCTGGGCTGTCATGGCACACAGCCATGTCTGCTGCTAGGGCTTGATAAACAGAGTGGGAAGGAGACACCAGGCATTGCATACATATGGGCAAGACCAGGAGGCAGGGCAGATTTTCTCTAAAATAGTAAACGAATCAGAACAGGTCCAACTGGGGCTGGGATGGATGGAATGCAGTCTTACGCTGCAGAGAAGAAATCATTAAACAGGAACTTCCTCTGCTGAACAAACTCAAACACCTCAAAGGGACTTCAGAGAGCCGGTGTGCCTTCCTCTCATTGGCTGCAAGAAGCTCTGCTCTCTGGGGACCAGCAGAGATCAGCCAAGAAGGAAAGAGAAGTTTACACTGAGTTCAGGGAGATAAGGGGAGGGCAAATGCTTAAATGCATCCCCACAGAACTAAAGCATTTTCTTCACCTGGAGTGAAGGAATTGGCCACGGTGGGGGCTGGAAATGTCTCAGGAGGGATGAAAGAATTCAGCATAACCATGAGCTGTAACACCAGGTCCAGCAGGCATACAAGCTTCTCCTTTCTCCCACCACAGTCTGCCCTAACGTACAGCCCAGTGTATCCACCATCCTCTGTCCCTATGGACTTCCCTGAGATGCCAGCACGTAATTACTGTTATTGTTAATTTTGCACAGCCCCTCGGGTAACCCCACATCCAGCAAGCAAGCAGCAAGAGCCAAGGCCAACACAACATGGGAATGTTGATTCAGACAGCTTTGTGGAGCGGAGATAGAGCGGTTCAGAGACCTGAAATAATGTGAGAATTTCCTATTAAGACATTGAGTAAGTAAACTCAGTGAGAAAATGTATTAAAGATCACAAGGTCTTTGATCCTAGATTACTAAGCATCTCTAACCTGAATGCATTTAATTAAAGTAAAATGAAGTGCTTGTAGTTGTGCTTTCTTTGCTAGATAAACAGGACCTGCCTGCTGCAGGTCTGTCACTGTGCTGTTTCCTGGAAGGAGAGCTTGGGGAAGCTCTGGAGCCACAGGGAGCAGCTGGCCCTGGCCAAGCGTTGGCCACTCTGTGGCATTCGGTCTGTTTTGAAGTCATTTGCGTCCCCTCAGTTGTGGGAAACAAAATAAGCCATTTACAACACATGCAATGGAACTCTTTCCTACTCCAGGGTTGGTTGCATCATCTGGAGCAGGCGCAGCACAGCCGGGAACCGCAGCGAGGAGGCGGCAGCAGTCACTTCGTTCAGGAATCTCTGAGTCAGTGACAGGCAGACCTACACCCTTCCCACGTTGCTTAACTTCTGTTTACTTTGTATGAAAAAGCCAAGGTGGGGATTCGCACGGGCAGGGGACTCTTTTGGGCAGCAACCATGGCATGCAAAGATGCAGCAAACCTTTGAGAGGCAGGGAGCACATGGGGCTTCATGGGGTGAAAATAAACTGTTTGGGATCCAAGAGGGCCTGGGAGCAGCGCTCCACTCAGTGCACTGAGCACACACTGCTCAGAGCACAGTCACTCAATGCATGTGCCACACAGAATCATAGAATGGCCTGCGTTGAAAAGGACCATAAAGATCATCTCGCTCCAACCCCCTGCTACGTGCAGGGTCGCAAACAAGCAGACCAGGCTGCCCAGAGCCACATCTTGGCTTTGAATACCTCCAGGGATGGGGCACCCACAACCTCCTTGGGCAACCTGGAGCCATAGAAATGAACCAACAGCACAAACACCACGAGGATGGCAGGGAGTGATTCAACCACCTTCATTTACGCACAAGTTCCAGGACTTCTGGCTTTCACTCTGCGCAGCAGCTCCTACACCTGCAAGGAATGCCTTTGTACTGTGCCGCAGCCATGGGAGCCCATTGGGTAGCGAGCAGGCAGCAAGTTTGTTGCTTGCTTTATGTTTGTTTACTTTTAACTCAAGCCACATCAGAGAGAGGCCCGAATCCCGCTCACATTCGCGGCAGGCAGAAAGCAGCGATTTTCCCTCTGCGTTCGAGAGCTGCAATGAAACTCCATCACGTTTTACCCGAGTTTCACCAGCAGCCTTCGGGGCGTAACCGCGCTGCGACGGCACCGCTTCGCCCAACAGCGGGGGAGCAGCGCTGGAGGTTCCGCTGGGAGCTCACAGCCAAACCCATCCTGCAGCGGCCGCTGCCACCCCGGCTGCACCACCGTCACCCCTTCCCCCTCCTCCCTGAGCCCCCAGGGCACAGCGTTGCGATTACAAGCAAACGAAACGCAAACAGCACCCGCCTCAATCACGGCGTTTCATGAAACAGCTTTAGGGAGGGGAGAGGAAAGCCGGGCAAAGAGCGGCGCGGCCGCATCGCGGGGACGAGACGGGAACGGGGCAGCCCTTCTCCCCGCCCCGCAGCGCTCCGGGTCGCCCCTCCCCATGTTCCCCCCCCCCCCCGGCGGCACAGAGGATGGGGAGCACTGACCGGTGCCTCCAGCGCTGTCGGAGGTCACCTCCTGGCTGAAGATCCAGGGCGGGTTGGTAGCGAAGAGCGAAGCGGCGGCCGTGCCGTGCTTCTTGCCGAAGAGGCGGCTGAAAGTGCCCTGCACGGAGTGATGCTTCTTCATGGCGGGGCTCCGCCGCTCCGCTCCGCTCCCGGCACCGAACCTCCGCCGGCACCGGGCCGCTGGGAGCGGGAGGCAGCGGGCAGGGAGCGAGCGGAGCGGCCGGAACACCTGGCCCCGCCCGGCCCCGCCTCCGCCAGGTGCCCGCCCGGCCCCGCTCCTCCCGCCGCCTTCCTCTGCTTCCCCTTCAGCCCCAGGTGCAGCCACGCGACTTTTCCGACTCGTCCCCAGCGTGGCCAAGCTTTTCCCCGACGGTTGTCTGTCTGTCCCGCTGTCCCACGAGCATAGAACGGCTTGAGATGGAGAAGACCGGCAAAGGCCATCATGTCCCACTGCCCCGCAGTGCACGGGGACGCCCACAGCTCCATCAGGTGCTCAGAGCCCCATCCGCTGCCCTCGGGTGCCCACAAGGACGGGGCTCGCTGAGTTGCAAAGCCCCATTCACACATACGGATCCCCTACAGATCCCTGCAAACACCAGCCCTCCCTGCACACCCTGCACTGCTGGCAGCTGGGCTATTTCAGACACAGAAGCTGAAAGACAGTGGGAATTGACCCCAGATCATTTTTTCTGAAGCGTCCCACGCTGCCATCAATGTCCCATCACACAAATAAGAGCTGAGGGTTAATGAGTAAACTTGGTTATTAATAAATGATGGGGCTTACGGGAGAACTTTAAACCCCAAATAATTGTCAGAACATTAACTCTGAAGCACAGCTACAGTGTAAGGTCCTCCTGTCTTGCATTTATTTCTGCTTCCATGCTGTTTTGGCAGTCAAAATAATACTGATTTCTTTCCCAGTGGTAACTATCACATATTTAATCACTTTTTGAAATCCCTCTTTCCACAGCGTTTTCTTTATACACAAAGCACAGTGTGGGAACAGTGAAAAACAAGCACTGCTGTGACATGGCAAAAGGCTCCAACCACGTCGTGAAAGGCCAGGCAACACCAAGAGAAAGAGAGCCAACAAAAGTGGCAAATGCAAAAGGGAGGAGAGCTGAGAGGCTGACCGTGTGAGCTCTGGGCCTGTTACAGGCTGTAATATTTCAGAGCCTTTCCAGGATGCAGCTGGATCCACCGACACCCCACACCCATCCTGCAGGCTGATGCTGCCAGGGAATCTCCAGGCCTGACCTGCTCTGTAATTAGTGGGGCTCAGCCCTCGGGACTGTTAGCTTAACTGCTGCTTATGGAGAGGTGGAACGGAAGCAAACAAACATCTGTCTGAGTGAATCTCCTGCACGCCCCGGGTGTGCCTGGGGGCTGCAGCCATGGATCAGGGGAGAGGGGCACCTCTGGGGAGCAGAAATCAAATGCGAGGAAGGAGCTCCATGCTGCCAAATGGAGCGGTTTTATTTCACCAGCCGATGGGTGAAACAAAAGCATTGTTATGTGAAAGGACACAATATCTCTGCGAGACATGCCAGGTGTAAGTGCTGGGCTGATAGTCACAGTCTTTGACTGAACAAATGGAGCGGGGCGTGCAGAAAGGCAAAGAAAGTCACAAGAAAGGGGAAGGAGAAGAGGAACTGTTTTGAGGATGAAGTTCCATGGGATGAGGAAGCTCGCTTGCACAGAGCTGCTTCACAAAATGCTGTTGCACTGCAGAGATGTCAGAGGGGCTGTGAAGCTGCAGTGCTGCTGTGCAGTGACAGGGAGGGATGGTTCAGCCCCTTCCACCAGCACCAGCAGTTTCTGCACCCTACAGATGGGGGTCACGAGAATACCTCAATGGAAAGAGCAAAAGAAAAGCACACCAGGTGTGGTGCAGGCTTCAGCACAGGGCAGGCTCGGATGATGTAGTGAAGATGCCCCACTTAGTGACAGCTGTGTTTTAAGGGAGGCTGATGCTGCTGGTGGGGCAGGTGGGCTGCTGGGCTGGGTGCTTGGCAGGGAGGAGCTGGGAGGACTGGGAGGACTGGGGTGGCTGCCAGCTGACTTCGTGGCACAGAGATAGCCCTGTGAGCATTGCCGTGATGGAACACTGCTGTGTGAGGCTCTCTTTGATCACAGGTGAACACCCCAGAACAATCTGCCTTTGCATCAGTGCAGGGAGCTGCGCCCTGCAGATGCAGATCTCCCTGGTGAGAAATACTTGTGCAGTGAGGTTCCGCTGCCAGACCCCATAGAAGTTGGAAGGAGAAAGCCAAGCAACGAAGCAGCTCGTGCCAAAAGGAATATTGGGTCTGTGCTGCCGGGGCCACGAACTGGTGGTGGTGGCAGAGCAGCTGCATGGGCAGCCGTGGCCGAACCCCTTTGCCTTGGGGCCACCACCCTGGTGACACCACAATGGCCCCAGAAGCCCCGGTGCAGGGAGAGCTCTGCTAACAGGACCTCGTGGCGCCAGGGAGCAGCAGCATCCCTGCCCCTGTGCACATGCATCAGTCCCTGCGCAGGGACAGTGACAACATCCCAGGGTAGGGCTGCTGCCGCCAGCAGGGCAGAATACTCTGGTAACTCAGCCTTGCCCCTGTGACCCCACCTGTAGGGATCTTCTCTGGGAGTCAAAAGGCAATGTGGGAGGGATTAGAGGCCTTAAATGCATGGCTGAACAAAATAGGATTGCACAGGACACTTAATCCCTGCTAGAGTTCTGCCAGTACCATAAATAGTGCCATGGACGTAGAACTGGTGCTTCCCCTCCATGATCACGTAATCAGGTGCACCCACACGGGCACGAGGGATCTTTCAGTGCCCCACAGGGTGAGGAGGAAGCCTCAGGGCAGGTGAACCCATGGCATGAGCAAAGCCCAGAGCTCAGCACTCCCCGGCCCAGAATCCTGCCCAGCGCTGCCCTATCGCAGGGCGCGTGCGAGCCTTGCACATCTCAAAGGCATCTACATGACTTAGCAGTTAGGTTTTCAAAGCACTCAAGGCCTTACCCACACACCCCAAATGCGCTGCCTTAATAACGCTGATGCCTCCCTGCTGGGTGGGTGCAGTTGCAGCAGCTCAGTCGTGTGTATACTTGTCTGCTATCTGTCAAAGCGCACAAGGCAAGGAGCTGTAATCATGCATACGTGTGACTGTGATTGGAACTGAGCAAACCTCAGATTGTTTGGAGCAGGGATCCACAAGCCGCAGTGCAAGGTCCGCTCTTACATCTTCGAGACCCAAAGCCCCGGTATTTTGTCTCCCATGGGAAGTGCTGGGAGCCAGGTTGTTTCCTTGCAGGAGGGACAGCTGAACTACTGCTTGTGCTGAGCTCTGGCCACAGGGACTTCCAGGCATCGGGCAGATGGCTGCATCTGGGAAATAAGTGACAAAGTGAGGCGATAAGCCTGGGGGATCTCATCATTTCCCTATGAGGCTGAGGGAGATTTCTATAAATGATTCACTGGTGTTCCCCTTATAATAGGTTTAGCAGGCTCTGTTCAGAGCCAGATACGCAGAACCAAAATAGAGCACCAGTAAGCCAGGGCGTCACGGAAACTGGGAAACTTCTTTATGTGGTTAAAAATAAATTCAGACAGCGAGGAGTTTATTTAGGACGCCCAGAAGTAAATAGGATAATTGCTGGGGGAAGAGCCAGTTTCCATCGGCACAGAGCTGCCATCAATGAAAACAAGATAACTGAGTCATGGGTAAATAACCATAGCAAAATAATTCTGCAGTCAGGCTCAGCCTCGAGTAGCCGGGGGGCACGAGGCAGGGCTGCTGTGCTGGGCACACACCCACACCGTGTCCTCCTGCAAAGGGTTTTCTCATCCCTATGGGTGGGATGGCTGCTTTGTGCTGCCCCTGGTCCGGTGCTGGGCACGTCTCTGGTGTGCTGACCTTGGGGCAGGGACAGGCTGGCCTCACCAGATTCAATAATTCTGTTTTCCCCTTGGCACTGCTGAGGGCTGTGCCTCCAGGCTGTGCTTGCATGCTGCTGCTGCTCACGCCCCATTGCACCTCATGCATCAGGCTGGGGTAAGCTGTCTGCACAGCCTGTCAGCTGTGGCTGCTGCTTGGGGGAGTCTTGACACGGCAGTGGAAGGAGCTCATATTGCTATTATTTATAGGTGTTATTACTGAGACCCTAATCTGGGACCAGGGCTCCACCGTGCCCAACGCCAAAGGGAAAAGCAGTGTCCTGCAAGCAGTGGGAGATGAGTCCAAGTCCCTCAGTGTGTTTTGGTTTATGTTCATTCTGATTTTTGGCCACTGGTACGCAATGATCACATCAGGATGTTGAGCACTGCTGGCTGACAGCAGTGCATTTGTCCATTGAAAATGCATTTGTCCAACTTTTTTTCAGGTGACTGAAACACCAGAAGGCCACACATAGCAAAGACCAGAAGAGGGCAAAGGGAATGGGGGAGAACAAAGCAAAGCAGGATGCTCCCCACCCTCCACCCAGCCCCAAGGGCCGGGGCTCAGAGCAGACCTTGGCCTCCCGCTTCGTCCCCTTTGTTGCCCACACTGGGGGCCAGGAACCCGACTCCTTCAAGTTCCGCTTCTACACACGGCACTGCTCCAACTCATACAGCCCTTTCTACACCTCACAGAGGCCGACCTGTGGGTACCTCTTTCACCACGACACCGATCACACCAAGAAGGTGATGGACGTCCAGAGTGCTAACATCATGAAATGGGGACCCATCCCAACTCGAAGCCGTAATGCAAGCAATAAACCCAAGCACTGAGAGCAGCTGTTGGTCTTCCTCCTGCTTCCCACCCGAAGGCATAGATGAGAAGTGACATGGAGCCAGGGGACGGGCAGCAGAGTCATGGCACTGCTCACAGAGCTGCCCTACACACAGGGAAATTATTATTCCCAGTGGCTGTGGGGTGGCTGGCACATCTCCGTGCTGCTCTCCCAGAGCATCCCAGCCTTGTGTTCCAGGTGCAGTGTTAGCAAAGCCTCTGGAAACTGTTGGTGAGCTCACACCCACGCCTAGCATGCAACCCTGCCTCTGTTAATGGGCACCCAACAACTGCAAGGCCTGGCTGTGCTTTGGGACAGGCTGCCCCATAGAGGCTCCCTCTGCACCACGCTGGGCACAGCAGGAGCTGAGCCAGCCACGGGCAGGAGCAGGATTAGTACATCCAATTACAGTTCCTCGATCTAATTCCTTTTTCATAACTGTTTTATGCTTATGTAATGCCACCTACCAGAGCAGACTTATTCCTGATTTACTTCAATGAAGGCTCAACACCAGGCTCTGCAGGCAAAACTGAGCTCTTTGTCTTAAGGCTGTGATCTAAAAGCAGAGGTGCTATGGGACAGGTTCCCTGTGAGCAGCTCCACAATGACAGCGCTAGCAGAAGGCCCATGCCACATCCTCAGGATATGCCCTGTGATCTCCCAGTCCTCCTCTGGATGCTGTGAGGGTGGATGTGGGGCTCACAGTGGTGCAGGAACTTCCATGCACAAGCATCTGGCAGCTGCATTCACACACTTTGCCATTCAAAGGAATGATGTTGCTTGTGTCCATCCAATATACCTTAACAGCATCCCTGATAGGAGCCAAAATGGAAATTTCCCTCTCTGAATTTCAAATTGATTTGAATTAGAGAGGCTGTGGATGCCCCGTCCATCCCTGGAGATGTTCAAGGCCAGGTTGGATGGGGCCCTGGGCAGCCTGGGCTGGTGTTAAATGGTATTAAATGGTGGCCCTGCATGTGGCAGGGGGTTGGAGCTTCATGATCCTTGAAGTCCCTTCCAAGCCTGGCCATTCTGTGACTCTGTGATTCCCACACAGGAATCTTCCAGTAGAATAAGGCTGAGGAAGAGCAATAGGGTGACACCACCACCAGAACATCTGAGTGCTTTCCTCTCTTTTTCTTTGACACTGATTTTAGTGCAAAAGCTGTTGTTCGTGTGAGCCCACAGAAAACTGTAAGTGAAGTAGATTAGGAGCTTACACTGTCACGGAGCAAATTCTGCCCTCCTAATCTTCTGCTGGGCTGTAATCTGCAAGACTTTCCCATTTTACCTCCTTTCTATTTTAAACCTGAACGCTTAATGCTCCCGGTGGGGGTCCATCCTGCTCCTCATTGGCTGAGGGAGGATTTGCTGGTACTTAAATGGCACCCTCAGCTCTGTGTCTTTGTGCTTTTTGGTTGTTTTGCTTTCACATTTGCCTGAAGAGACAAAGGAACCCGTGCCCATCACCACCACCGCTGGGCTGGGACCAGCACGAGGCACTTTAAAGGTGAGAAGGAGAACTTCAAAGCCCCAAAACTTCAGAACTCATCTACCAACCTGAGAACTCATCCACCGACCTCAGAACTCATCCACTGACCTCAGAACTCATCCACTGACCTCTAGTTTTGGCTGCAAAGTGACCAGTGCTCTGTGTGGAGATGGGGAACATGGATGGGAAAGCAGTGGAGGAGCTGAGTGCCACCGAGTGCCACCAGTGGTACAAGAAGTTCATGACGGAGTGCCCATCAGGCCAGCTCACCCTCTATGAATTCAAACAGTTTTTTGGCTTGAAAAACCTGAGCCCGTCAGCAAACAAATACGTTGAGCAAATGTTTGAGACGTTTGACTTTAATAAGGTAAATATTGTCCTTCCCACTCTGCTCTGTGGGTTGGCTGCGTGCTGTTCCGTGCGCGATGGCGGGCGTTGGCAGTGTAGGTGTGCTTCTGCAATGCATGGCCTGATTGTCTGCAGCCTCATAGATTGTAATTAGGCAATGTGAAGAAATGCAGTAGGGCATCAGCCAGCAGAGCCTCCTCACCTGCTGATTGCTCTGGAAGAGGCTCTCCAAGGATTGATGTTTCCCTTTGAATTTAAAGTTACTAAAATTGTAGGGTTTTATTGGGCATGCTGCGATCCCTTTAAAATGAAGTGCCCTCAAAGCCTTGGTGTTGTGACACCTTCTGCTTCCTGCAGAAGCCCACCATGGCACAAACAATGCTTTGCAGCACAGCTTGGGTGTGTTTTTCTGTTGTTATGAATTGTAAATAGATTGCCATGTCATTGATTTTGTTGCACATGCTCTGCACTGGCAAGGAGCTGCTATTCCCCGCAGAGGTTTGCATGCTGGGCCTGAGCACCAGTGAGATGAGGAGGATGCTTCATGCTTAGTGGGCTTAATCCCATGGAAATAATACAATTTAGGCTATGAATCCTCTAAAAGTGGTTTTGCTTATGCCCGAGCCCTTTCCTTGCTCACTGCCTGCTATTTGACTCCGTGCCTGGAAAAGGAATTGATGCTCAGGAGACCCCTGCTGGGAAGGGCTCAGCAGCGATTTGCACTAATCCAGCAGTGGAGCAGAGCAGATGATCCCTTCTGGAAGCTGCTCCATGGGACAGCCCGGGGCTTTGTTCATTGACAAAGCACCACCTTACTCTCTCCAGAAGATTTTCCATGGTTTTGTAGCATGTACCATTTTCCATTGAAGCGATTTGGATGGGAAGGCCAAGGGACTCAGGTACCCAGAACTCTGCATGGCCCTGGGTCCCTCCTGGGTTTGCTTCTCTCCTGGAAGTTTGCAGACAAACCTCTTGACAGCAGAGAGGAGCTGTTATGTGTGTGTGCAGAGAGCAAAGTGCTGGGTGATCCACCATAAGCCCTGCTCCTCTTTGACCTCTGAGTTACTGCTGCTTTGCGGAGCAAGATTCCTTTAGCATGGGGAGGTTTGAGGCTCATGAATCCCTCGCCAGGTACATATGTCAAGTTTGCTCATTAAGGCTCTGTATAGATTAAATCCTTCTGCTTCTAGGATGGCTACATAGATTTCATGGAATATGTGGCAGCCCTGAGCTTGGTCCTGAAAGGCAAAGTGGATCAGAAGCTGCGATGGTATTTCAAACTCTATGATGTAGACGGGAATGGCTGCATTGACCGGGGAGAATTGCTAAACATCATCAAAGTGAGTGGGCTCTGCTTTTCCTGCTTCTTCCACAGACGAGGGTTATTAAGACACGGGTGGAGAGAAGCTGCAGTGGGAACATCCCAACCCAACAGACAACTCCCTAAATCAGCAGGCACTGCCCAGCGCTCCCACCCGCCTTCTTGGAGCACACTGGGACCTGCCTCACCCTGACCCTAACCCTAACCCAACCCTAATCCTAAATCAACTCTAACCCTCACCCTGGCCTTAACCTCAGCCCTGAGCTGCCCCGCAGTGAGCCCCTTGTGATGGCATGTATGAGCATGGCCACTGCAGCCTGGGCTGAGATAAGCACTTGAATTTAATCTAAGGATTTGCAGAGGTGAAGGGCTCCTGGCTTATCCCAGTATGCCCACTTAAGCTTTTAATGCATTGAGTGCAATTCAAAGTGAGTTTAATCTCCATTATTTTAGGAAGGACTTTACTTGTCCCTTCCAGAACTTAAATGTCTGGAAAAAAGTGTCTCATGTCAGATCATTGAGCTCCTTGTAGCAACACAGAAACCTGCACAGCATTCAGTACCATCCTGTGTGTCCTTTCTTTCCAGGCCATCCGAGCCATCAACCGCTGCAATGAAGCCATGACAGCTGAGGAGTTCACAAACATGGTGTTCGATAAAATTGATATCAATGGGGACGGTAAGGAAGTTTCCCATGCAACGTCAAGCTCTGCCCTCTCCTTCTCCTTCCCTGCAGCCCGATTTGCTGGAGCAATTCTGGGTGTTGGGTGCCCTGTAGCAGTGGGTGAGGGAAAGGTTTGGCTCCCACTGTCCTTCCATAGGTCCCTGTGGGCACCAGGGGGACACTGCAGTGTGGGGCTGCGCTGCCGTGGGGCTGGGTTGCGTGCTATGGTTCAGCCCGTGCCACGACTCCTGGACTGGTGTGGGGGCTGTGGGTGGAGGATGAGGGCTGCAGGATATAATGAGACCTAACGAAGCCTTTCTGGCTGTGTGTCACAGGTGAGCTCTCGCTGGAGGAGTTCATGGAAGGTGTCCAAAAGGACGAGGTGCTGCTCGACATCCTCACCCGCAGCCTGGACCTGACACACATCGTGAAATTAATCCAGAATGATGGGAAGAACCCACACGCTCCGGAGGAGGCAGAGGAGGCTGCCCAGTAAACTCCAGGACACGTTCCCTCAAACTTTTCTTCCCCCTTCCTTTGCGTTATTGACATGAAACGGGCTGTGACTGCGGGAGCTGGGGACTGTCCCAGTGCCACTCTGATGCTGTGACGGAGCACTGGGCACCCTATGAGCACAGGGACTGATGTCCCCTCCGAACACTTGGTCCTGCTGACACACAGCACTGTGGAGGGAGCACGGGGGGGTCGATGCAGCATGACATGCTGGGGACACGGCTGTGCCATGCTGCTGCAGGGCTGCCAGTGCTCACCTCAACTCGGGTGCCTCTGAAGGTCACTGCTGTGTACGAGTGTGCAGAGCTCCACCTCTGAGGGCAGAGAGAGCTGCAGCACGCAGGGTTCAGGTACATTAGAGCAGTCAGAGCTCTCATCAAGCCACTGGCCAATGCCAGCACCCACAGAGCACATGGATCTGGATGGGAGCTCAGCTCACACGAGGACTCTGCTCCTCAGTGGGACCTCTGTTGGGTTCAGAGCTGCTGCAAACAGGAATAGGGCTTGTGTTTACCTGCAGAGTCCCCAGCTGGTCCTCTGCACAGGGATAATTCCCTTTGAAGAGCAGAGCGGTGTTTGCTTGTGCCCAAAAAGCAGATCTGAGATGTCTCTTTCCATATATTTTCTGAGTATTCTCAATGTTTTCCCCAAAAGCAAATGGCTTTGGTCACACAATTCTTTGATTTGTTGCTATTACATTAGCAATCATTAGTGATAACATAAGACAAAAACATCTCTGAGTTATGAAAAGGAGAGAGGTGAATCAGTGGCTTTTCTTTGTTTTAAAGCATTAAAAACACAGAATGGTGCCTTTTTTCTATCAACAGTCAGAACTTGAAGGATATGCTCATACCTGGAACGGTCACACTGTCAGTAACCCCAGAGGGACCAGGTCAGGAATTCTCCTGCATGTCTCATCACCCATCCAACAAAACAAACCCTCTCAATGCTCTGTGGCACCTCGAGCATCCGCTGCTTTCTGCAGGCAGCAATGATCTCCATGCAGCTGGGTGTGCTGCAGAGATGGGCTCCACGAACACCCCAGCTGTGGGGAGCAGGCAGCCCCAGCACCCACCAGCACAGCGGGCGTGAGCACCGTCCCCCAAACACCCACCCAGCCCTTCCTCCAGCACCCTGAAGTTTCCTCATCTGCTGGGAGCCGATTTCAGCACGATGAGGCAATGCAGGGCACCAGGAAGGAGCTCTTGCCCACCCGAAGGACTTTGTTGTGTATCTCTGGATGCTTGCAATTCACAAGCGAATTTTTTGGTCCTTTGTGTTTTTTTTTCCTGTGCACGTTTTTCATGTGGGGGCAACTGTACCTGGAAGCTTTTGCACTTCCGATCTTATAGTGAATTAATAAAGGTGTTTTACAAAATCATTTCACCTGGTGCTTTTCTCTTTCTATCAATCACTCCTGCTTCCAGCAGAGCAGGTTAACTCTCTGACACAAGCTCTGACACAACCTTTGTTTTTGTTATGTCCTTCTGTAAGAACAGCACAAGCAAGGAAGGAGCCCTGGTTTCTCACAGTGAGCACTGCCTGCTGCTCTCAGTGCCGTTTGCATTGAACAGGTTTAGCTTTCTTTAAGCAGAACTCACCCCTGGGTACTCCTGGAGCTGTTTCTCTGAGAGTTCTGCTTTATTTCCTGGCCTTCCCAGGCTCCTGCTGCTTTCCCTCTGTTTCCCTCTGTCTCCATCCTGCCCCTGTCTGCTGCCCTGGGGAGCAGAGGGATGCACTGTGCTCCCAAGTTGCTGCAAGAAGCCCCAGCACACCCAATTTCAATGCCATAGGAACCCTAAAGACAAAGCTCCTCTAAAAAGGTCTGAGAAACCCAGCTGGCAGCTTGCACCCCTCAGCATTGCTCTCAGGAGGATGTTTTCTCAGCCTCGACGAAAACAAAGTAAAAACATTGAAAAACTAATATTGTGACTCCCTAATCAAGCAAAATTGGTTAATTTTTCTTTTCCAAATGGCAGCAGCTGTGCTGGAGCCACAGACATGTTGTCAGGATGCCAACAAGAAGTGATGCGCAGCACAACCCCTGCACTGAGCGGAGGATTTGGGGAGCAGTGGGTGAACCCGTGGGGCTGCTGAAGCCCTGAGCTGCCCATTGGTTCTCAATACTCCCAAGGGGATCCCAGCTGCTCTGGGGATGAGCTGCACACAACGTTTTCCCCTGGGCAGCCACAGAGCCCCAGCGACACACAGGTGAGCCTCACCTCCCAGAATACAAACACAGATAAATAGTGTGGCTAAGCACAGTGTAACCAGCCTCTGTCCTTCTCAGCTTCACGATTTCAGCTGCTCAGAGCTGCACTCCCTCCCACAGCATTTGAGGATGCGGTGCTCCCCACTCACAGCCCCTCACTCTCAGCCACCTGCTTCACCTCCATCTTCCCAGCCCACTTATTTCACCTTCAATCCCACCCAACCCTGCATGCATCAAACCTCAGAGCTGACGGTAAGGAGCTCAGAAAATCAGATGGCATTTGCCCCCTCCAAGCCATCCTGTTTCCCCATTTATACCAACAAGAAATCCGATCAACCAAATCCAATTCCAGCTGGGCTGCGAGTCTGGAAAATGGATTATGCAGAATGTCTGACTTCGGTACCTTGATGTAAGTGTGAGCTGAGTTTGGGAGGAGATCAAAGCCTTTATACCTGTGGATTTAAAAGGAGGACCGAGACCAAAGCGCCTTGTGATTTCTCAATGAAAGATCACAAGATTGGAAAGAGATTTTCTGCTGAGCTGCTCCAGCTCAAGCACCTCTGTTGTCCCCGTCAGTGCCAGCATCCTGCAGCTGAGTCCCAAACGTTTTTTTGGTCCCTTCTTGAGCCCTCACAGGGATGAACCAGAGGCCATCTCACTGCTGCACCCTCAGCTCGCAGCACTGTCAGCAGCTCTGTCAAATTGCATTCAGAAAATGA
The DNA here is from genome assembly GCF_019232065.1 of Centrocercus urophasianus. Lineage (NCBI taxonomy): Eukaryota > Metazoa > Chordata > Aves > Galliformes > Phasianidae > Centrocercus > Centrocercus urophasianus. The sequence continues at coordinate 2,198,680 of NW_024885000.1, forward strand.
GCATTGATCACACACACACTTGCCCGTGTCGTTGCATAGCAGCCATACAGAACTCCATTCCTGCTCTGTGTCTGCAACACCGTCCCCACCTCTGCCTCACCCAGGTCAGCTGCTGCTCTTAACTCCCATTACTTCCCTTAAACTCTTTATATCAGCCCTAAACACCAGAATGGTGGTCAGATGCTCTGGTCTCCAGCTTCATTCTAGCGAAAAATAATTGCTACAAACCAACTTTTAATAAACCAACCTTTATTAAACGCAAGATACAAAACTCCTGGCACCATCTGCTCGGTGTTAGGATGCCCTCTACCACCCCAGTGCAGGAGTGCGTGCTCAGAGATGCACAGCTGCCTCCCCACTGGGGAGCAGGGCACCAAAACCCGCAGCATTTTGGTTAAACCACGGCTGTGAAACTACAGTAACTGCAGAACCATTGGAGTTAAGAACTGTGAGAAGCAGAAACGGAGTGTCACATTGCCTGAGATGCTGAAATGTGAGGGCTTGATTTGTATTCTGCCATGAGAACGTTTGTCCGAGAGGCTGAAAATCAGCAAAGTGAATCTTGTCCCCCAGGTCCCCATATCACAACTGGAAGGGAGATGTTTCTTTCAGGTGGATCAACTGTTGACTTGAATGAGCCTTGAACCCTTCCTTACAGCAGCATAAGCGAGGAGTCCAATCTGCTCTGATAAGCAGCATGCCATGAGCGAGAGCCTATTTACAGAGAGCTCTCAGAAAGGCTGCTTCAAAGTGGAAATTTGGTCTCCAGCACTGACTGTGCCCTACCCTAAGCACTTCCTCCTATTCCTGGACTTAAACATTGGTTAAGTGGACTAAACTGCAAACCAGCAAAGCGGTCACCTGGTGAAAGGTACTACTGTCATGATTAAAGGCCACAAAAAAACCCACAAAAACAAAAGAGAGAATGCCAGCATCTTCGTGGATGGGGCTTGGCCCAGTGATCCCATGGGAAAAGTAAAACAGGAAAGCTCAGGTTATTTTGCAGGTGAATATTTTCTTGTAAGGAAAAAATACTTTGAAAAATAAATCCAAGGGAAGTGAACCAATGAATGAGGCCAACTCAAATTCTTTCATAGAGGTACGTAGGTATACGGGTCAGCTGTAAGAACAAGCAAAGCTCAACCTCCAAGCTGTGCCAATTTTCTCTCTGCAGAGTGGCTCAATGAAAGTCCAGTGTAAAACCACTGTACCCCTTCAGTAATACAGTGGATTTGTCTGTCCCCTCCTGTTCTCCAACCCTGCCAGCCAAGCAGTGTCACCTCCTCATGGCAGTGACACCCTGAGCTCACCCTGCTCTTCCTGCAGCCCTTGTCCCATGTGCAAAGAGCAGAATCTGCTCTGCAGAGGGAGGCACTCGCAGTGACTGCTCCCCCTGCCTTTTCCTCAGCTGTGTGCAGCTTTGGCTTAAGCTGAATATAAACCTTATAATCTACAATACAATGGTGTTCAATCACTTTACATTATTGGTAGCATAATCCACTAAACATGCAAACGCTTTATGAACCATAACAGTATTGCAGATGGTGCAGTCTGTCATCAGAGCACCCCTATTGCTTTTGGGTTAGCATCTGCTATCTGCAGACATCGACGATGCAAACAGAGATGGCACCACCACACCAGGACTTCTCACTTCCCTGCTCTGTTGCCTGGACCAGAGGCTGCTCAGATCCTGCTCCACTTCACCATGGAAAGTTTGTTCCTCGGGGTGTAACCAAAACCCAGAGTGGCATTGTGTACACACAGAGACTTATTCACCAGCCAAAAATAGTCTCTGGGTCCCAGGAGTCCTCGCAGCACATGGGTTTAGAGTGAGATACAGCATCTTCAGCCACTGCAGTTTTCATCTGGATGCTGAGATTGTATTGACAAGGAAAGCCACTACACCCTGGAGTAAGAGAGCCACAGCCACAGTCTGCATCACATCTTCAGCCAGATCAAAACTGGGCTCCCTCAAAACAAAGCACTTTTCCGCCTCTGCTCTGAGATCCATCCCCCGGGGTTTACATCCATTTGCAACATCTTCATCACCCACTTGTCCTTCCTGGCCCCATCGATGAACTCATCCAGGGACAGCTGCCCTGTGTGGGAGGTGAGGAGGACAGGACGGGGAGACAAAACAGGACAGATCAGACACAAGAGGAGGACAACAGGAAGTGAAAACCACCTCCTATGTTTTCCCCATACAAACTCTACAGGTCAGCTGGCTAAAAAAGGCCAATAACGGGGTTGCAACCCCATCCATTCATTCCAGCCCCCCTCCCCATCCCTTTGGCTAGCGTGCAGTGCCACCTTAGCTCCCAAGGCTGAGCCAGGATCACAAGCACACCCCGCAGGCACCACTGGGCTGCAGTTCACAGGCTGGGATGCACTCTGTGGCTGCTGTGGGCTCTTAGAGAACAATGGTGGTGCAGCATGCAAACAGAACAGTGATATTTTACATTAAAATAAGAAGAGATTTCCTCCTGCTGCACCAAGATGCTCTCAGCTCTGACCATGAACAGACCAGAACCAAACCCAACTTGTCTGAGTAATGCAATCATTCTAAGCAATTTCTTGATAAACATAATTAAAACCAGCCTGCCCAGCAGAGATAACTTTTCATTATGCATGAATGCAATCTGAGCCATCAGTTCCTTACCATCCCCATTCTCATCCACCAGCTGAAATATCCTGTCCACAACCTCCTCTGGTGTGAGCAGTGGGGTCCTCTCCTCCACCTCTGACCGACACACTTTCTTCAGCTTGTAGATGGACTGAAAGGAAGATCACAAGTCAGAAAAAGGGCTTAGAAAATGAAGAGCAGTGATGAAATTCATTGTTTTACCAGCAGTGCAGAGGCCTTTTAGAAAGGCTGCAGCTTTAACCTCTTTTGAGAAAGATCCACCTCTGATCTTACACTCACAACTAGGGATTGCTGCTTTATCTGCGCCTTGAAGCCGTTTACTTCCCTCACAGAACCTGGTCAAGACCTCAGAGCCCCCTTGCAAAGAAAAGGCAAGAGTTTCAGATAGGAAAAACTGGCTTTTCAATATGACTTTTTCCTAAGGCCTCAGCAGAGCCAAATCCAGGCTCAACTACACTTCCCAGCCCCCCTGGAGCTCCTGCCTGAGCTGCAAGCCCCAAACCTGCAGCATCATGTACCCTAACTCCTGCTTCACTTTGCCATTAGAAAATGGCATTTTCCACCTCCGCCTGACATGACAGCCACCTGCTCATCATTACCTCTGCTCATTAGGCTGAAGAGTTTTGTCTGATGTCTTCCCATAGAGGGGATTAGCCAGGGCCTAACACAGTTCTGGCCAATTCCAGTCTGACCTCAAAACCATAATTGAACCTGCCCAGGTCTGGCTCCCAGATGCTCCCCACCTGCCCTGCAGGTGACACACTGGTTGCTATTTCCCAGCTGCTGGCCATCCAAAGGACTTGATTTCCACAACTGATTTCTTTTGGTACTGCATTTACCCCCAAATCCTAAAATATCATACAAGCATCAGTTGAACCTCATCAATATGGCCATGAAAGGGTGAAGCTGTGGCTGGCACACTGCCTGAGGGATTCACCTGAAGTTAAAGGCCAGTTACCTGTATCTGCCTGCTAACCCACATGCCTCCTCGCACTTCTTCACAGTCACTAATTAAAACTAAGCACGGAACAGAAACCCAGAAAGGACTAATTACAAATGGGATTTCTCTGCTAGTTTGTGCCTCCCAGCGTATTCTCAGCTGCTGTGCAGTCAGGAAGCCTGGCTGCTGGGAGGAGCAGGGCTGAAGCATTTTCCCCTTGGCCAGGACAGCGGGTTCTGATGTAAAACATCTGACGGAAAGGTCTGAGCAGAAACCCAGAGCTCACAGCACTGCTGTTCTCATTGCTGGGCTCCACCAACCCTCTGACCCTTCACCAGGGTCAGGCACTGTCGCTTTGCTGCCCACGGCTGCCTTGAAACCTCAGTTATCACAAAAACTGAGTGCATCACAATGTTGCCAAAGAACTGTGATTGCTGAAATGAGGGATGAGGCAATGCCGACTTACCTCAACAATTTCTAGCAGCTCAGGTTTGTCTATGCAGCCATTCCCATCCTTGTCATACACTTTGAACGTCCACCTCAGCTTGTGCTCCAGTTTTCCCCGTAAAACAAGATTCAAGGCAGCCACGTATTCCAGAAAATCAATGGTGTTATCCTGAAGGAAAAGAGGAGAGTCTCACTGATGCTTAACTGGCCATGACTGATAGAAAACCGCTTACAAAACCTCAGTGCCAAACTGCCAGACGATACTGCATGGGCTGAGAGTATCTGTGCTGCTTTGAATACAGTCAAGAGCTTCAGAAAAAAAAGATTGTCAAGCATCCCTTACCTATTTCAAGATGAGAAAGGCAAGCATATTACACTTCCATGAATATTACAGGAGGGCATTAAGCTATCTTTTGCACTAACATATGAGAATGTATAAAATGCAACTAAACCAGCAAGCTTGCTTGCCCAGGAGCCCTGGGGAAAGCACCCCAGGAAAGGGTGCCTTGTTTTCCCTACAGCAAAGGGAATCCATACCAGGAGGTCTGAATTGGACGACGTCCCTTTGCTTCTGAGCAACTGCAATCAATGTTTTGTTACATGCCACCTGCATAGATGTACACAAGCTTCTTTTACTGCATATCAAGTCACTGTCACCCCCCTGGCATAACAGATTTTTTCCCACTCAGCCTTTGATAATTGGATGTCCTTTCGGTAATATTGTCACAAATACGACTGCCTACAACTTAAACCTTTCAATCCATCTACAAACACTCCAATCAGGGTGTTCTGCCTTTAGTCAGTATGCAGATTTGCGAGGCCATCCCAGCCCATGCAGAACACTGCAGTACCTTGCATGCCCCTTCTGTCCCAATAGAGCACCATGACATGGGTGGGAGCTGCACCAGAAGACCTGCATCTTGCAGGAGGAAAGGAAAGGTGCCGATCACTGACAAACCAGCATAAGAACTCCTTGCTGCTTACCCCATTCTTATCAAAAGCTCTGAACATGTTTTCGATGTACTCTGCTGCTTCGTGGTTATCCTGGACGCCGAAGAACCTCTTGAATTCATGCATGAAGAGAGTTCCGCTGGGACATTCAACCACAAATTTCTTATACCATTCCTGCAGCTCAGCAACGTCAATCTCTGTCTGTTCCCCTTCAGCGTTGGTAAACTGCTGTCCCATTTTGCTCCGTAAGAGAAGAGAAAATCCAAATTCCTTTGCTTGTGCGCTCCTTTATAAAGCCTTCAGTTGCTTTTTCTTTTCCTGGCTGTTCCGTGCCTCTATTCGATGTGAATATCGTGACTTTGTGTTGCTGCTGCCTTTAATTTCTCCTTCCCCAGGCTGTGCCCAGCTCCCCGTGCGCTCACTGGGTGCTCACAGAGCTGTTCTCTGCACTGGGGCAGAGCAGCATGTGGCAGCAGACACGTATAAAAATAACTAAGATCATTAGGAGATTCCCACCCATGAGCCACAGAGACCTTCAGATGTTCTGGGCTGTGCCCTATTTAGAACCAGACTGCAGAGGCTCGGGGTCCTCCTGCACATCAACACCTTTGGGAACTGAGCTTCCTTTTGCACATTGCCCACAAGCTGTGTTCACTTCATTATGCTTTTCATTAAAAAGAAGGATAATAAGCTCCCTCATTAGTTTTCTTTTCTAATGGAAGCACTCCACCTGTTTGCAGGGAGTGCTCCAACTTTTCAGTGAAATAAGGCAAGTGAATGAGAAACATTAAGAGCAAAGCCTGATAAAATACATACAACTCCACTCACATGAGGGAAGCTGCTAATGTTAATGGGACCACTGACTTATAAAATTAATTGAATGCCTACTACAAGCTGAACTCTACACAAAGTGCAAAAGAATTGAATACGTGGAGGCAAGTGTTGCTATTGCTCTACATGATGGACGTTTTCAATGAACAGCAACATGTCTTCTATTTCCTTTCTATATAGAAATGTGTATTTTTAAAACCTGAGGCCTCTTTATTCCTCTTTTGTGCGTTTTGCAGTTGAAGTACTTCTGCTTGCCATGTCTAGCTATAATACTGACCTCCTCTTGCTCTGTAGAAGCCTGGTATGGGGCTGGTCACAGCCAAATGCTGCCAAAAGCCCCCTTCCCACCACTGTTCCCTATTCCTGCTGGGGCTTCCAGCCCTGATCTTCATCATCCCAGGTGTTTTGAAACCGACCACTTATCTGTGTCAGCTGGAAAGAAATGACCTGTAGCTAAAAATGTGCCTGAGCCAGGCTGATAGCTAGATAGGATTCTCCTTTTAAGAGGATTGGAGTAGTGTTAATAGGAAACAGTAGACTCCCCATTACAGTAATATTAAAGACCACCAGGATTTAAGCTGTTCTTTTTTGGAAGCAGATTGGCTTGGGAAGAAGAGTTTCTAATATGGAAAAAGAGAGGTCAACAGTCAGTCTAAAATTTGCTGCTGTGGGAGTATTTTGTGTCTGCAGTGGGGCTTCCTCTTAATCTGCTTCCAGCTGTCAATGAGCTGCCAATAGCAGAACGTGTGCATGGGGAGATGCCTGTGTGTGTGCATGCAGATCTGCAGAAGTAGAGCACAGCTGTGGGTGTCAGTAATTTTCAGTGTGTGAGGATGCCCAGGCAGTGAATGATGCATTCACTTCAGGATCTTAAACACGAAGAGGACAAAAGCTGCTCAGCAGTAATAGCAATGGGTGGGGAAGACCAGGGCAATTGTTGGGAAGGGTAAAGCTCTTCTCCTTCAATTAAAGTCAACTATTTGGGCTTGCTAATTTGGAGGAATCGTGTTTGTCCTTCTCTGCACCTAGAATGCAATGGGATTACTAAGATTAATTCTTCCTTTTACAAATGCTGTGGACAAGTTTCACCCCTCTGAGACACCTCATTGGCAATGGTGCAGTGTGACACCTGAACTTATAGGATCTCACCATTCAGCCAGAGCTGCTGGAAAGCACCTCTGCCAACCGACTGTTACTGTGGTGTTTCATCTGTTCTATTCCCCATTCCATTTACCGCATGAAGCCTTTTCCTCAATTGACATTCCTTGATTCATTTCACCTGATACCTGGTGAGGGCACGGCCCTATCTGGGTCAAAGAACCTGCAAGAAGCATAGCTGCTTCTGCTGGGAAACGAGCTGGGGGGCTCTGCATGCTCCTGCATTGCACTGGAGGATTCTGCGTGGCTCTGCAGCGCATTGAAGGGTTCTGCACCATTTTGTGCAGTGCTTCTGTGAGCGGCTGCATGTTGGAATGTGAGCACTGAGAGTGCATAACAAGACTGTGCATGCCTGGGACAGTATGCTGCCTCATTGCATAATTGTGTTTTGCCTTATGGGAACTTAGTGATCTGTTCCCAGGACAGAAAATGGCTCCTTGTTGTTTCGATGACTACAAGCTTTTCTAGCCAGGAACAGAGGACTGAAAGAGACCTGAGCTACAAAGTCTGCCTGGTGCTGCTGCTCATATCAGGGCATGGAATCAGGTTAATACAAGTACTGATGTGATTTTGGTATTGAAATGAAATACCATCGCTCCTGGTATGAACACTGCCCTGCAGACACTCTTGCAGCCCAAAGCATGCACTCCGCAGACTACAGACACAGCTGCTGCTCCATGGCCAGCAGGGCATCACTTTGTGAAGGACAGTTTGTCAACCTAAGGAGTTTCTCTGCACGCCTCAAAAAACAGATGCAGGTCACTGTAATAAAGAGCCAGGTTCTATTCGGCTCCTTGAAGGGTTCCGATCAATGCTTCATAGGGTGATACCTGCTAAGAAATGTCACATCAGAATGAGCAATTTCGGTGATGAGTTGCAAAGGGGAATATCTGATTACACATCCGCACAGCATCGCCCATACGACTGAAACACTGCAGAGTTTCCCCACCGACAGCGTGGAAAAAGAGACGGCTCCTGTCAGCTCCCCAGCACAACAAGCTGCCACATGCTGCAGCAGTGCCCAGGAGGAACTCAGGGAAAAGCCCTGCACAGCTCTGTGTTATGTGCCTGGCAGCTGCAGCGCCCTTCACAGAATCCCAGAACGGCCAAGGTTGGAAGGGACCTCAAAGATCACGAAGCTCCAACCCCCCTGTGCCATGCAGGGCCACCAACCTCCACATTTCATAGCAGCCCAGGCTGCCCAGGGCCCCATCCAACCTGGCCTTGAACACCTCCAGGGATGGACGGGGCATCACAGCCTCTCTGGGCAGCTGTTCCAGCACCTCACTGCTCTCATAGGAAAGAACTTCCCCCTGACATCCAACCTCAATCTTCCCTCCCTCAACTTCAAACCATTTCCCCTTGTCCTGCTGTTATCTCCCCTTTCCAAGAGTTGATTCCCCTCCTGTTTGTAGGCTCCCTTTAGGTACTGCAGGCTGCAATGAGGTCACCCCACAGCCTTCTTTTCTCCAGGCTGAACAAGCCCAGCTCCCTCAGCCTGTCCTTGTAGGGAGGTGCTGCAGCCCCCTGATCATCTTTGTGGCTCCTCTGGACCCTCTCCAACAGCTCTCTGTCTTTCTTGTGCTGGGGGCTCCAGACCTGGACACAGCACTGCAGATGATCCTCACAAGAGCAGAGTAGAGAGGGATGATCACCTCCCTGTCCCTGCTGAGCAGAGGCTGGGATGGCTGCAGGGCAGGCCTGGCTGTGCAAGGAGATCGGCTGCTGTGAGGCTGGAGGTGCAGTGAGGGCTTCACTCGTTCTGTACTGCTCCATCATTTCAGGCACAGCAGCACGAGCACTCCTTGGGATGGGCAGTCTGCAGCATCCCCAGGGCAGGCACGGGAGGAGCAGAGCTCTGCCCAGGGAACATTCTGAGGTGTTCTGAGCATCTGGCCACCAATTGGAACCACTCTGACTTTTCCCATTGCCAGCAGACAGCAGTGCAGGTGACAGGAATGTGGGGTGGATGTGCCCTGTGCTGGTGCTGAGTTTCTCAGGAGGAGATCAAAGGTCTCTCACACTCTGGGAGCTCAGCCCGCTCACCACACTGGCCATTGCATTGCCCCCATCCCTGGAGGCATTCAAGGCCAGGCTGGATGTGGCTCTGGGCAGCCTGGTCTGCTGGTTGATGACCCCGCACATAGCAAGGGGTTGAAACAAGATGAACACTGTGGTCCTTTTCAATCCACGCCATTCTATGATTGCACATGGCAGGACTAATAACATGGAGGTGTTATTAAGGAGCAGCTGTCCCTCACTTTCCATATCAAAAAAGTTGGGGAAAACCAACCAGCCAAATCTGAAGTTCACCAGCACAGCACAGTCCTACAATGAAAACATCAACCTTAGATGTTTGTCTCTCATTGCCAGACATTTTGCTCTGTTCTGACAAACTCCTGCTCAATGTCACTTCCAATGGCCATGCTTCAGTGACGAATAAGGCTGAAAGGTTTCTCTTTCACTTGGCATCCTGCAAGGCACACTTCCCAAGGAAAATACAGAGTTCCATTTTCTGTTCGCATGAAGGTTTTCAGCATTCTGCACATATAATTCCTAAATCTTGATGTAGCACTGAGCTCTGGGGGTAGGTTAGTCTTCCCAAAGTCAGGATTCAGCACCGTCCACGGTGTTCCATGATGGAGGAGGAGGGAAATTCCCCACTGTTTGTTCTAGTTCATTGAAACTGAACGGGGAAGCATTATGCGATCTCCTGAAACCAAGATTCACCACTGAGTCACGGCTCTCCACCTACAGGGAAAAGAAATGAAAGGCGAACGAGAAGCGAGACCGGCGGGATGCTGAGGGATGCCGCAGGCAGCGAGGAGGGTACGCGCAGGGCCGGGGCTGCGGGAGGAGGAAAGTTGGTACGGCTTGGTGAGAAAGCGGCTGTGCGTTGGTCTTTTAAGTTTTTGAGGCTTTAAGTTTTGGTTAAAACGTAATGGGTGGATGCGCTGGGCCAAACGGGTTATGAAGT
>NW_024885000.1:2226564-2246327 GCF_019232065.1 Centrocercus urophasianus
GTGGCCGGGTCCGTTCTGGGGGGCTGATCATGGCGAGACCCCCGTCCTGCTAAAACCAGGGGCTGGTGGTGGTTATGGTGAGATATGCTGTCTGTGAGCTCAGTGTGCTCATCACCCATCCCACCCTGCGCTCGCTGCTTGCTGGGGTGGGTACTGTGACCCGTACAAATTCCTCCTCTGCTCTGTATTTGGGGATATTCTGTGGCCCGAAACCAGGTGGGTGGCTGAGCACCTGCGCTATTGCACCATGTGCATCTGCAGGGTGAGTTTCTTTGTCAAAAAAAAAAAAAAAAGACAGCAAAACTTTGTTGGTCTCATTCTGTCTCAAGCAATTAGGAAGTCATTGAGTTTAACAGGGGGGAAAAAATGCGAGCAAGTAAAAACCCATGTATGTATATAACACTACTATGCTTGTTAGTCTACAATGAGCCTCTCCTTTGGTCTGGATATGCCACCAGCCAGCATGCTGCTCCTGCACCGGGCAGAGGAAGCCCCTGCAAACCACGGGGCTGTGGGGCCAGGTGATCTGGTGCTTCCGAGAGATGGGCAGCACTCCTGTGCTCTGTGTTTGTCTGAATATGCCATTCTGAAGCTTCCAACAGCTTCCGAAGCATCTCTAATTTTACCCGATGCTTACTGAGCGATTCCAGCAGCGTTCTACTTTTTGGTGGTTGTGCTGGTGGTTCCAGCAGAAGGGGTTTGGGGCTACGAGAGGCTGAGCAGGTTATTTCCACGTCTTATTATCCTTACCACAATGACCCTGCTGTTCCCATCCATAGCTCACTCACCCTCTGGAGCCCCGTTGCCCACCTGGCCGTCCCTCAGGCCTCCTTGCAGCACTTTAGTTAACCAGAAGTTGTTGTAAACCAAGGTAAGGCTTAAGGAAACACGCAGTCCGTTACTCAGCCCGAGCTGAGCAAAGTGTTGAGGCCTTCTTGGTGAGAGAATACCTTGTGTCCTTCTGCCACTGCCTGAAGTTACCCTCTCTAATTACCAACCGTGTCCTTTAGCTTTGCTTTTCAACCTGTTAACGTTTCTTGCTTCAAGGGAAACAAACAACAAGAAACGTTTCATGCCGGTTCATGTTACCGCCTCCCTGTGCCCATCACAGAGGAGAGGAAGAAGGGGAAGAAGCAGCGTGGTGAGAGGGCAGCGCTGGAGCTGCAGGGCTGCAGGCACTTACCTGGCTGTGCCTCGGTGCAGCTGGGTGAGCGCGGGGCTGCAGGGCACAAACACTGTGTCCTCTGGGTGCCCACAGCTTCGTGCTGCTGCTGCCTCACTGTGTTTCTTTCTGTCAAACAGGAAGCGTTGGGGCCACAGCCTGAGCCCTGGTTCCTGTCCTGCTCGCGCAGCGTGAGGTTTGGGGTTATCTTGGGGTGCCAGCAGCTCCCACTGCCTGTCCCTGCAACTGCCTCCCTTATCAGAGCACTGGTCCTGGGGCTCCGGCAGCACTGGGTGACCGAATCACTCCGGGTTGCTTTGGGGGTAAGGAAATCCAGGGAGTAATGCTATTATTGTAAGGCTTCTCGCAGATTGAAAAGGAGGGAAAAAAAGTGTGTTTCAGGAGAGGTCACGTACGGCAGAAATTCATTAAGGTCTTAGAGAAGTGAAAGCTGCGTTAATGCAAATCATGGGGTGGGTTTAAGCAGCTCTGTGCTGAGAGGGGTTTTGCACATACTACAGTGGAAGAGGAACAAAACTCAAACCAGAGATGCCACAGAGTAATGTAGGATTTATTGCTCGGAAGTAAGGGTACAGGCAAAAACCACTGTAGTGTGAGGATCCTCTGTTTGTCTTTGCTGGTTGGTTGATGGGGGTTGGCCCAAATCCTTTCTCAGAAGGAGCTCGGAGCTTTGTAAGTATGCAGTTCTGCTTTATAATCCTCTTCCGTGAGTCTCCAGTCTAAATAATTTTATTATTATTATTTAAAATATTTAATTGCAACTGGGTCACTGCAGATCTTCATGTAGAGCCAATCTGAATCCCACTATCTTTCCTTCAGAAGCACAAGGCTGTGTTCTACAGGTCCGGTGCCTTCCATATCCATAACTTTTTGACTGACTCCTCCATTTGGAGGGATGTGGGGGAGATGCAGCAAAGCACACGGAGCACTTGGGGTCTGGGTGCTGCCTGCATCCCCCAGCCTGCTCCTAATTCTGGCCTTGCAGAGCCCTTTTGGGGACCCCCACTGCCTGCGAGGAGCCATTTACGGGCAGCATAAATAAACATTTTTATGTTGTGTCGTAGGCTCCCAGTGCCCAGTGTTGTGCAGACAGTTCCCAGCCACGCCGCCTTCAGAAATGGCCCCAGCACTGCTTTGAGGTGGGCTTTTCTGGAGGCACCACTGCCCATGGGGAAGTGTTGGCCGCTCAGAGCTGTGCTAATGCCCCGAGCCCTGGGGCGGCGGTGCTTTCTTGATGTTTTCCACCTGGTAGTTGCTCCTGATGAGGCCACCCAGGAAGTCAGGGGCAAAGTCCCTCAGCAGCAGTGTTGGTGTCACGCTGCTGGCAGGGTAGTGCAGCTCATGCTGACGCAGGGCCCCGCTGCGGATGATCTCCAGTGCACACTCCTCCTTGGGTGCTGGTGTTCCCTTAATGACGTGTGAGACCGTCTGCACCGCGTTCTCTGCAGTGACAGAAGGACAGCTGCGTTACACCAGGTCCACGTTTTTATCTGTGAGCCTCGGTGGTGCTGAGCTTACCTGTGTTAATATAGCCCAGGATGCAGAGCGTGATGGAAACGTTGACGTTTTCTATGATGAATTCATGCCTCAAGGAGCTGAAAAATCCTTCCAAGGCAAACTTAGTCGCGGAGTAGGGAGCAGTGAAGGGTGAGCCAACTTTACCTGGACAGAGGCGCAGGGTCAGAGCTCACCTGTGCTGGGTGGGTGTGGGGCTGCACGGCTCTGCCTGCCCCTGCCTTTCCTATAGCTGCAATGTTGTAGCGTGAGCAACCTATCTTAAATGCTTTAGGGAAGGAAAGAAACGTTTAAAGCTCAGCACGTGGTGTGAGAGACCTTTGTTGTGGGCTGCACTGTTCTCGTTTTCCTGCATATATACCTATGTATGGCAAATGTGTGTATAACGTATGGTCACGCAGGTAAGCCTGCAGAATTGCACTGATTGCAATGCATGCACAGAGATGAGTAGGAAAGGCACGAGGCAGGGAGAGATGGGCACTCATGTGCTCACCTGCCACGGAGGAAATCACCACGATGCTGCCCTCGCTCTCCTTCAGCATGGGCAGGGCAGACACGGTCATGGCCACGTAGCTGAGGAAGTTGGTCTCCATCAGCTTCCGCACGTGATCCACATCCCCGTTGAAGAAGTCAAAAAAGCTGTGGCCGATGTGGTTCAGGATGAGCATGTCAAGGCCTCCTGGAAGCAGAGTGTGTTGGATGTTTGCAGCCAGCAACAGGCCTCAGCCTCAGGCTCCGTTGTGGTGGCCCCAAAATGTAGCACAGGGTTTGGGCGCTTGCTACGCACCCCAGGTGATCTCAGCCTGTTTCACCACCTCCTCAGCAAAGGCTGTGCTCTCCATGGAGCCGCTCACATAGCGGGCAGATGCAGCACCCAGATCCAGGCACTTGTCCACTACCTGGGGACAGTGAGAGAGGCACTGGTCAAGGTGTTGGGGGTGGCTGGCAACCCTTCTCCCTTTGCTGGGGGGATGTTGCTCAGAGGGACGTTTCCTCTGCAATAGCTGAATTCCATGGGGGAAGAAATGCTGTGCTGTCAGCACTGAAAATACAATTTATGGTGGTGTGCTGAGGAGCCTGCTTGGAATCCAGCATCCCCGTGAGCATGGGATGGGTGGATAGCTGAGCTCCTGCCTGCCCGCAGGGGGTCTGCATTGCAGCCATGCTCGCAGTGCCTGCTGCCCACCTTCTGCAGCTTGGCCTCCGTCCGCGCCGTGACCAGGATGTGGGCTCCCATGCGTGCCAGGTGATACGCCATCTGCTCCCCAATGCCACTGCTGGCTCCTGTCACGATCACTCTCTTTCCCCGGAGCATCTCTGCAGGGGATGCAGAGCTCAGGGCTGTGCACAGCCTGTACCACACCCTCGTGCACGGCTCCTTTGTGCTGCTGCAGGATGCAGCTGCTGCTGCTGCAGCCCCCAGCCGGGCTCCAGCCCAGCGTGGAGCTGCTCTGCATTTGGCAGGAGTTGACAAAGAAAATGAATAAATATTTACAGTGGTAAACTGCGTGTCTCCAAAACAAATCCGTTTGCTCAGAGTAAGAATGCGAGCCTGGCAGACCCACACACCACCCCATGAGCTGCTCCTGAGTGGCGAGGAGGGCTCCCACCTCTTGTGCACCTCCTGCGCTCTGCTTTTCAGCTGCTTTGGATGCCCCCGGGTGGTGCGGGCTGGGCAGCAGCCCGGCTGCCTGCTGCTAAGCGTGCATTTTCAATGACTTACCTTCGCTGAAATTCCCAGGTCCTGAGTAAAAATACACGGCCAGCCCCAGCCCCAACAAGGGGATGAGAACCTTCAGGAGCAGCCCCATTCCTTTGCCAGTGCTCGGGTTGGAGCAGACGCACGGCCGAGGAGAGCAGTGGCTGCTCTGAGCTGATCCCTGCAGGTCTGCTATTCTTCTATATTCGATCCTATTCCTTTTGTGCTCCCTGCAGTTTGGCAAACATTAACCTAATAGAGGGCGTTGTGCTGGACTTTGGGCTGACTCTTTGCACCCTTCTCCTCCTATCAATGTCCAGGGTGTTTTCTGAGGCCACCCTGGGAAGCTGCTGCCTGGTGGAGATGTGGGTTTGTTGTTTGGTGACTGCTGGTGGGGCTGGGACACCCGTGTCCCCCCTTTCAGACCTTTCAGCTTTCTCTCTTCCACTTCATATCTAAAACTGAGCCCAATTTTCCCTTCCTCTCTGGTGCCACGAGGGTTTGTTGGTCAGCGCTGACCACTGAGATGCAGGGTCATACAGATATTGGGTAGAACAGGGCTGGCCCTGCTGCTGTTTTTGGCTTGCACTCTGTAACATCACCATTGGCACAGTGCTGACAGCTCCTGTGTGGCTCTTAGACCCACAAAATTGCACTCTCTCTTGAGGAATCCAATGAGGCAGACTGTGAAAGGCACTTAAAGAGCCAAGAGGTGAATAATGAAGATCTTCACTTTCACAGGTGTTCTGTGTCACTGCTAAGCACCTGCCTGGGCAAAGGGCAAACTGCCTCGCAAATAATTTTCCCAAAGAGAAATTTAAAGGGCAAAACCTGCTCTGTACACAATGGGTGTCAAGATAAGGAGAACAGAAGTGCAGCTCCAGCTTCCCATAGATAGTGAGGAGCAAAATGATCCTGGGGGGCGGCCTGGGGATGGGGTTCTTACTTCATCTTGCAGCAGGCAGCAATTGGAGGGGTGGGCAGTGATTTTGGATGGAAGCACCGGTCGGATATCAGTGCTGGGGTGAGGGGAGCTGTGTCACATCACTGCAGGCTCCTGCTGAGGTTTTGCCTTCAGTGAGCACTGTGCTTAGTGCTGAGCTTATGGCTTAGGGCAACACCGAAGCAGCACTGTGTGTCCAGGGGCGTTTTGTAGTTAATGTCTGTGTAAGGGACTGTACCCCGAAGGATTAACTTGCTGAATAGATTTGCATTGAACTTGGACTTTGAGCTAAATGAAAAACAAGCTAGACTGTTACTCTTCCAATGAGATAATGGTTTATTGCAGCATTCAATAATTAAAGAAAGGCGGATCCGTGGAACGATGCCCATTCGCAGCAGCGTTTAGTAATGAAAAAAGAGATTAAAACCAAAACAACAACAAAAATCCACAGAGCACACAACAAGGTTAGTAAGCTGCACTTAACAATCACTTAGTTACTACTTTCCCCAGCTTTGGGGAAAGGCTCCAATCAGGACGGCTTCCAAGCAGGAAGGGCGCACCTGCAGGAATCCGCAGCTCAGCCGGGGATCCCAGCCGGCTCCTCTCGGGGACGAGGCGGTTATTAAAGCTAACTGACGGGGGAGGGCTGCAAGCACGGCTGCGGCCAGCAGAGGCGGCTGTCGGCCCGGCGGTGACATCCCTCAGGCCGCCCGCAGCCGCTCGGGTCGGTACCGCTGCCGCACCAGCAGGTCCAGCAGTTCGGCGGCCCAATCCCGCAGCAGCAGCGGCAGTTTGGTGGATGCGTAGCGGTAATAGACCTCGCGCTGACGCAGGGTTCCTCCTTTGATGATCTCCAGGGCGCATTCCTCTTTGGGAGCCGGGGACATCAGGAGAACGTCGGCGGCCGCACGCATGGCGTTCTCTAGTCGAGGGACAAGAGAGGTTTCAGTAGGGCTGCCCTCTGCTTGTCCTTTTGATGGTTTGCCTGCGATGAGCGAGCTGCGGAGCTGCCTCTGTTCCTACAGCTAAATGTAGTGTGTGCACTGGAAAACAGAAGCAGCTTCAAGTCGCTCCCATCATTGCTTTCGCTCCCGTCGCTCGCTGCATCGGATAAGATTAATGGGAGATGTGCGGCCGGTGCTTCCACTGAAACTCATTGAATTTTAGGCTGTCCCAGCCTGTGCACTGATTGGCTGATTTTTATAGAACCACGGAGTCATTATGGTTGGAAAAGAGCTCTGAGATCCCCAAGTTCAACCCCACCATCCCCACTGTGACTCTGTCCCCAAGTGTCACATCTCCACGGCTCCAAACACCCCCAGGGATGGTGACTCCACAGCCTGAGCTGCTGCCTGACTGCTCTTCCTCAGAATACCTTTGTCCTAATCTCCTACCTGAGTACAGCACAGGGAAACAAATCAGTCTGGAGTCTTTTTTTTTTGGTGGAAGAGAGGTAGGAGCCTGCTGAGAGCAGAGGTGATGCTGCACTCGCTCCCACTACAGCAGGAAAAGCAGCACTGGAGGTGGGGGCACAGGAGGGGAGGGCACAAAGCTGGGCATGTGATGCTCAGTTCCTGGGCAGCCAGATGGCACGGATGGAGCTTACCAGTGTCAATGAAGCCAAGGATGCAGAGTGTGATGGAAACGTTAACGCTCTGGATGCTGAATTCCTGCCTCAGGGAGCTGAAAAATCCATCCAGGGCAAACTTAGTTGCAGAGTAAGGGACCGTAAAGGGAAACCCAACTTTACCTGGATACAGAGTGAAGTTCCATTAAAGCATGGAAAGCTGCAGCAGCCTCTGTTTCTGCTTCATCAGATAAAGGATTTTAGCCAAAGGGAGTTTACTGCTAGGGGAAAAGTCACCCTGGCACCTGAGCAGCAGGACTGCAGAGCAGTCCTGTCAGCTTCCAGCTCTGTCACAGTCTGAAGTCCAGCAGCACATCTCACAGCTCTGCTCAGGTGTGAGCAACAGGCAGCAGCCATGGAGCAAAGTTTGATCTCCTGCCTCTGGGTGCTGAGTGGAGCTGATTCCCAGCAGCCAGCAGTGCCGGGGCTGCAGCTGCTGTTAATTTAATCTCCTGACTTAGCAGAAACTTATTAGAAAAGGCTCTGCAAACATTTGCAGGATCTTGACCTGGCAAACCACAACGAGCCGTCAGAGGAACAGCGCAGTGAGAAATGAAGGCTTTTCCCCTTTTCTTTGTAGAACTGGAGCTACGTGAGCTCTGCTGCACGGCTGGGTGTGGGATTTAATCACCAGGTGGGGCAGTGGGATTGCATCAGAAATGCGAAAAAGACCTGGAAACTGTGGTTGCTTTGGGAGTGTTAAGTAGTTCTGGCTCCTCTGAGGTGCAAATGTTTCTTACAGAAACCAACCCATGGAATCCCACGTCCCAGACCTCGCTCCCACTCACCTGCCATGGAGGAGACCACCACGATGCTACCCCCGCTCCGCTTCAGCATGGGCAGGGCAGAGACTGTCATGGCCACATAGCTCAGGAAGTTGATGTTCAGGAGCTTCTGGACGTGTCCAACATCCCCATCAAAGTAATTGAAGTATGACTTGCCAACGTGGTTAAGAATCAGCATGTCGAGGCCTCCTGGAAGCAGAGGAGCGGGCGTTAGTTTTGGGTGGGAAGGGGCTGCTGTGGGCAGGATGGAGCCTTTCTTGACAGCAGAACCAATGCAACCAGAATGTTTTGGGGTCAGTGTCACTTGGGGTTGGTTTTTTTGGGTCAAAGCTGCGGCCTGCCATCTTTGGAGCTGGGATGGCCTGGATGGTGGCTGCCAATGAAAACATGCTGGAATCAAATAACTCGTCCCAGATGAGAGCTGTTGTGTCCCTTTCCCTCCCCAGTTTGAAACACAAATAACACTGCAAAAGGGAGATTGCTCCTGAGCTATCTGGGCTCATTTCGGGAGAGGGAGGCACGGCACTGAGCTGAGCACTGCCATTCTGCAGTGATGACCCACGACCACAACAGCAATGCAGCTGTGAGCTGCTGCATGGCTTCACCCCTGGTAGCAGCAGTGATGAAACCCAGGATTGCGATATCAGGACAGGATGTTACGAGGGCACGGGGATGAAATCCAGAGGGCAGTTTAAGCTCTGCTGGAGCGATGCAGGCTGAGCTGCAGGGCGCAGAATTAAGGGAAACCTTTTCCCATCCCCACTTCTTTTTGCTTTTGTGGCGCACAGCAACAAAGCAGCGTGCTGGGGAGCTGCAGACATACCCAGTTCAGCCTCGGCCACCTCCACCAGCTGCCGGGTGGTGGCCATGTCCTCCATGCTGCCGCTGACCAGCCGTGCTGAGCTGGCCCCCAGCGCCCGGCACCTCTCCACCACCTGCGATGCAACGCGGCGCATCAGGCCCTGCAAGCTGGGGGCTGCGCTCACCAAAACACGCCTCAGCCCCCCAAACCTCACTGCAGGGTTTCTGGGAGCCTCTGAATCTCTCGGGCTCCCTTTGAAGTTTATTCCTTTGCTGAATGCATGGCCCGAGGCCGTTTGGCTCCTCATGAGTGCGGTCTGTGCTGGAATTGTGTGTGTAGGTTAAGCGGGAGCTGATAGATCACTGCAGTGGAATGAGGGTGTGTGTGGCTGCAGTCTGTGCATATGCAGACGTGTACTTCGCCGAGCAATTCAAACATACAGGGCGTGCAGTGCGTGCCTGCAGGAGGCCCATTTCTGTGCATGCAGGAGCTCTGGAGAGCGTAACTTTGCACACCCGTGAGCAGAACTGCACACATCTGCTCTCTGTGCCGCTGCAGTTCCATGCAACCGTATTTACGTATATACCTGCAGTGTGAGGTTGGCCTCCCTGTGTCTGTGTGTGTGCATGTGTGAGTGCCCAGCTTGCCATTTACTTGCTGCAGCTTTGCCTCCGTCCGCGCCGTGACCAGGACGTGGGCTCCCATCCGTGCCAGGTGATACGCCATCTGCTCCCCGATTCCGGTGCTCGCTCCGGTGACGATCACACGCTTCCCTTTCAGCATCTCTGGGGACCAAGGCACAGGAGTTTAATTTATCCAAACCCTATTTGAAGAGAAAATAAAGCCCCCTAATGCCTTCAAGTAGAAGCGAATGGCAAGACGAATGCAGATCTTCGTGCTCCGTCCCGCTCATCCTCTTCCCTCCCCTGGAAATGCTGTACCCAGGAGCAGCTGCAGCTTGAACTGACCACAACAGCACAGTTCTTGGCTCCTTCAACAGCTTTTCACACATCAGGACGCAACTTACAAACACCCCAGCTATTCTGCAATGAAAAACACGCCATCAGTGCAGAACTTAAAATCCAACATTAGTTAGTTAGTTTCCGCTTGAATGCAAAGTGCTCAAAGCCTTCTTTGCTTCAGGAGCCCCTGCCTCCCTGCTCCCCCGGGAGCTGCGTGTTGCTTCTTCCATTAGAGTCCAGATCTCTGCTAAAACTGCGCTCCATCCTCAGCCCTGCCACAAAGGCTTGGTCCAACCTCTGCACATCTCCGTGCCAAACGCTCAAATGTGGCTTTTAATATTTTGCATCAGGACAGATTCCCCTGCGATACTCACCAGGTTTGAAATTCTCCCTCGACGAATAAAAACAGAAGGCCAAAACCAGTCCTAAAACGGGGATGAGAATCTTTTGCAACAAACCCATCGTAGGAAATGGAGCAGGAAGAGAAAAGAGGAAAACAGCCTCTGCTGAGCTGCTCCCGGACGCAGCAGCAATGCCAATCCTTCAAAACCTGTTGGTGCGGGAGCCGTGGCTCCCAAAGCACTGGGAAGTCACGGTGGGGTTGGTGAGAGAAGCAAACACTTCAATCTGCTCCCACGGAGCTGGGGAGCCGTGGCCTAACCAGTGGTGCTGCTGCGGGCTCTGCCCGGCTCTGTTCATATTTCCTGTCCCTACGTTAAAATGCAGAATTTTGCACAACACCCTGGAAGAGGTGTGTCCTTGCTGAACAGCATCAAGTTTCACTCGGAGAACATCAGAGGCAGAGTGCTGCAGGTGGCCGAGGCTCCTCTTTAATGCCCGCTGGCTCTGGATGCATGCAGCTGCAGCACCCATCTGGATGGGACCCTCCACGCAGGGCAGTCATCTCTCTCTGTCACCCAGGGAGGAAACCACGGAGGCAGCATTTGCTTTTTCACCTCACCCTGCTCCTGAGAGGGCTGAGCTGAACCCCCTTAGGGCTGCACCCCCAGCTCCAAGGGGAGCACCAAGAATCCTGCAGGCAAGCACTGAGAGTTGTGTTTTTTTGCAGAGAAGTCACAGTTCTCGTGCTGCCTGCTTGGAGCGCTGCGGGAGCTTTGCTGTTATTTGTAAGTGAATGCAGTCCAAGGGAAAAACATGTCACATCCGCTCCTTTGCTATGTCCAGGCAGCAGGAAACCCAGTGCCACTGATGGTGTGGGAGAGGGCTGGGAGCTGCCCTGCAGAGCACTGACACTGCTGCACGAGGTGGGCACCGTGTGCTCCCCGCAGCCTTCGCTGCTCCCAGTTCTGCTCTTTTACTTCAGACCCAACTTTCTCCTGATAAGAATCACTTCGCCCACATTTGGTCCCATAACAGCGCTGCAGAAGCTCTGCCCCTTCCTGAGTCCCTTTGCTTTGAACTCGGGTTGTGATCACAGGGCACTCATCTCACTGCTGGGCTTGAGAAAACAAATCCCTCAGCCCTGCCTCATCCGTCCTGCGAGTGGGGAGAGCTGCTGTTGTAATCTGTTGTTATTACATAGCATGAGGATGTTGTGGGAAGCAATAGCTGCCAGCCTTGGTGTGGATGCTGCAGAGCCCCCACCCCAGCTGTGCTTTGCTGCCCATGGGGATTTTTCCCTCCCTTCCCATCACCTGGCATCGCTGCGCCTCACTCCCACTCAGAGCTTTTTCTGGGTTTGTTTTGCTTAAGAACTTGTTTTTAACCTCTTCTGGAGGGCGGGGAGTGAAGAAAGTGAGAGGAGGGCAGGGAGGCTGTGGAGGCATTTTCTGATCCCAGGAGCTGAATTCAGCCCATGGAGCTGCTCCTGGCTGCGCTGCTGCCAGATCCTCATAGGGGTCACTGCAAGGGGAGCAGCTCCACCTGAATCCTCCTGCCTACTCCCTCCTGCTGCATGTCCCTCCTGCATCACCCAGCCCCTTGCAGCCAGTGTTTTCCAGCACTGGGATTGAGGCAGGCTCCTGCATGCACCGTGGGGACACAGAGGCATTTGGCAGGAACTAGAATACAGCTTTTTGTTCTCCCTTTTGAAGGATATTTGGCTGTTTTTAACCCATTAGCAAATCTTTATTAAATGTAGAGGATTACACTTTTCCCCTTGTTTTCCTCATCTTTTCCCCTCATTTTCCTTTATCCTGTAGACATGAGGATGTCTCATACTCATACTCTGCTCTCCCAGCATTCTTTACCATGAATGCAGGTCTTTCTTTACAGACAGGGGTGCCCCCATTACGTGCTGTGGTGACTGTGGGATAGTTTGGTTTGACTTTGTGCTTGCACTCACTGCTGTTTTAGAGTAAATCCTGCCCAGTTTGGGCCGTTTCTAAGCACTGCATTTATTTTTTTCCTGTGTGACCAAATCAGGAGTTTCTGCCTCTATGCATTGCTTTGACTGCCCTGTGCCTTGGCCACTCTCCATGTTCCTGATGCCCTTGCTGCTGTGTAAGAGAGGCTAATATCCTTATCTGGGCCCCTAAATTTAGCCTGGCAGCTCTCAAAACATGCAGAGCCCACACTCCAAATAGCAGGCGAGCGTGCCGAAGACATTCAGCTCATGCCCTTGAAGCCAACGGCCTGGGCAGGAGGGCTGCTGCATTCCTGGTGCCCAGCTCTGCCACGAGGGCCTGAGCTGAAATCAGATCTCTGTGGCTGTGCTGCCAGGTTGGCAGAGGCAGAGAGGTGTCAGATCTTGTGCCAGCTGCAATTTGCCCGGGGACTTAATGCACCTGATCTACAGGTCAGAGCGAACTGCATTCAGACAGGTCCTTAAGGAAGCAGAGCAATAGAAATTGACCCTGGGTGGCTCCAGTGATGTGCTGCACCTTGGGCAACGCGTGGCTCTCCTCGAGAGCTTATCCCTCACTGCGTGGCTTTAACTCAGCCTCAGATGCTCCCTGTGCTTGCCTCAGATGTCCTTGCAGCACTGGCTGTGCAGCACACACCCTGCCTGGTTACTCCCCAGTGTATCCCAGTCACAATTGCCTCCTGCAATTCGCACCTGGTCCACGTGGATGCGTTTTGCTGATGGCACGTGGTTGTGGCAGGTGCTGTTTGGGGGGGTTGTGCCATTGGGTATCAGGGTGGGGGCTCAGGGATGGGGCTGGAAGCTGCCTTGTTGGAGGGGTTCGCTGTGGGACAAGGACTGGGACGTCTGCAGAGCACTTTGGTCTGCTGCATTTGGCAAGTCTGCCGTTGATCACAGTTACAGTGATGTTACCGGGCTACCAAACCCCCACGCACACTGAGTTTTACAGAATCACAGAATTGTAGGGGTTGGAAGGGACCTCCAGAGATCATGGAGTCCAACCCCCTGCCAAAGCAGGTTCCCTACAGCAGGTTGCACAGGTCGGCATCCAGGCAGGTCTTGAACATCTCCAGAGAAGGAGACTCCACCACCTCCCTGGGCAGCCTGTTCCAGTGCTCCGTCACCCTCACTGTATTCAAATATTCACTGTATTCAAATAAAGTTGCCTTCCTTTCAGTTTTTCTGTTTGTCACCATATAGTTGAAATAGGACCTTATACGCTCGTTGTGCATCAGCCATCGATGCTCACCTGATCTACAGCCCCAGCTGAAGCCCGAGGCACTGTTGCAGAAGTGGCAGCACACGGCTCAGCCCCACGGACTGGGGGGCAACTCGTGAGATAGGAGGCAGAAAAGCAGGATTTACCGAGTTGGCTGCAGCACCGCTGGCGCGGCTCTTTAGCTGTCTAATCCCGTGAGCTGCCTTAGGAGCAGCTATTTTGATTGTGCCACAAACCTCTTTGCTTTAAGCTCATAAACCCATGACTGGATAATGGCAGAGAGGCGGCGAGGGCGGCGGGGTGCAGTGGGACGGGGCTGCGGTGTGCCAGCAGCACGGGGTGAAGCCCAGCACTGTGGGACAGACGTGATCCTCAGCTGGGGCTGACCCTTGCCGTCATGCTGGCTGTGCTGTGGGGACACACAACGTGCTCCACCATGGAGCCTGGCCTCCGGGTGCTGCAGGTTGCGACCCTCTGCCCCTCTTTGCCTCCAAATTCCCATTGGTGCTGGGGTCACTCCGCCTCACCAAAAGCCAAAGGGTTTGGTTAAAGCCCAAATCACATCATTCTCCAAGGCCTTTTTTGGTTTTTTTTTTTCTTAAACTGGACTCTGTTCTTTTTTTTTCCCTCAAGGAAAAGGTACTTTGCTCTTGGTTCAAAGCCTGACAAGTAGCTCTGTGTGTGGATTCTGTCTGGATTTTAATCCTGACTCACAGCTCTGGGAGGATCTGTGTGTTTGTTGTGGCTGTCAGGCAGTGCTGCTTTGTTTTCCAGCCCCTCCTGCAGTTTGTAACAACTGTTTGCTTTTAGCTCCTAGTTTCTGTGCATGCCCCTATCCTTGCACCACTGCCTTTGGCACTGAGCAAACAGAGGGATTTTCTCCCCCTTCCCTGCTTGCCAAGGATGATTTCTCCGCTGCTTTGTAGCATGGTCAGAATCTTTAAGCTGCAGTTTTCTGCAAAGTTTAACATTAGTGACACAGCAAGATTCTGTAGTGCTCAGAACTAACCGTGGGAAGGTTTCAAACAGGTGAAGGCTCTCTAATGATGCTGACAGCACTCAGATCCCTGTTTCTACCACTCCCACTGTGCTGCTCTGTCTTCCCATGCAGCAGCTTTTCCATTTGTGACATGGGGAGCAAACACTGTTCTCCACAATCAAGCACCAGGCTCAGGAAGGATCCCAACCAAAGCAGAGCATTGCTTTTAGCTGTGCCCATAGCCTGGTAGAGATCTGTGGGGGACAGACAGGTTTTTCAGCAGCTCTGGGTGCACGTGGACATGGCAGAGCCCTGAATCTATGCCATCAAACTCAGATAACCCCGGAAGGAAGATCCCCACCTCCAGCTTTGGGAACGTGGCTTGTGAGCCAACTCCTCCCCACACAGTGACCCATTTTTGGAAGGCAGCAGAATTTTGGAGTCGGGCAACTCCAACACTCTGCCATGAGCTGCTGGACCAGAGGAAGGAGTTCTATGGAGAGGGTTGGTTTACTGGCCACAGCTATTCATGAAGGGACTGGAGGCTCCTGCAGAGCACAAACAAAACTCATCCTGTCCATGAAATGAATGCAGCTAGAGAGCACTGGTACCATATAAAATATTTATTGATTTTGCAAAACGTTGTAAAACGCACCTGTAGTAAAAATAAGAAACCACGCCGTGCATCTTGCACATTTTTATACCAACAAAAGGTATTTTTTCCTACTGCTGCACAGCAGCAAATAAAACCGTTCCTTTCTTTCAAGTCCTGCACTTTGCAGTCTCCTCATTCAGCCAAACCTTCGCCCTTCTCACTGGAACCACCATCACTGGGACATTGGGGCAGCAGAGCCGTGTGCCCGGGTGAGCAGTGGGTCCCTTAGGATGCATGCTGCCTGGTCACCATCCCCCGCTGCACCGTTGACAATTTCTTGCTCTGCTCCAACACCAAATCCTCCTGCTTCTGAGGGAGAGCTGGCTCTCGAGATGGGGTCGGTCTCTTCTCCTCCTCCTCCTCCTCTATCCTCCCTTTGGAGGTGAAAGGGCTGCACACTGCCTCCACCAGACCGATGACCACACCGAAGAACGCCAGCACGCTGCCCAGCATGTACAGCTTCACCATCTTCCTGTTGGGCTTCTGGCTGAGCATCTCTTTAGCAAAGGGGATCAGCTCGTGCATGGTTTCCATCTCTGCACAGCAGCGTAGCAAGAGCTCCGTTCTGCGAGAGGAGAGCAAGAGAGGGGCACGTTAGTGTAGCTCAGCGCTCCTCTCCGTTGCAGACACCGCGATTTCGTTCAAACGGACATTTCTGGCTTTTGCCAGAGGCTGCCTTAAGGATCGGGGTCGGGATCAGGATCGGGCCCGCACCCCGCGCCGTCCCAGCACCGCTCCCGGCGCTCCCCCTTACCCGAGGCCGCCCTGCGGTTGCGGTGCCGTTGCGGTTCTCAGCTCTCTCAGCCCGCACTGCGCTGCCCGCAGCTCCGCCCGGCTCTGCCCGCTGCCCGCTGCAGCCGCCTTATATCGGCACCGAGGGCGGGCGGTGCCGGGGGGGGGCGGGCACTGAAAGCACGAGCTGCCCCCCTCCACCCCCCGCATTCTTCCTCCCCCCGGCATTGGCTGCGGTCCTGGACAGCCTAAAAAAACCTTTATTTTTTTAATCTGCAAAACTTTTCCCTCCCCTCCGGTCTCGTTTCACAGCAGGAGGGCTTCTGTGAGCGCTGCTCTGTGGTTGCTTCTGTAAGCAGCGTGCTTAGGTTGTATATTATACAGGTTTGTCGAGTCAGTGCTTGGGGGGGGGGGGGGGGGGTTCAAGTAGTATCAGTAGTGTTTAATCTCTGAGCTGGTGGATGTAAGGTGTTGTATATGGAAGTGGGGTTTGGATTCAGCAGTACTGATGTTCTCATGCTGCCCATTTTCACAGTGAATTCACAGAATCACAGAATGGCCTGGGTTGAAAAGGACCGCAATGATCATCTCTCTTCAACCCCCTGCTATGTGCAGGGTCACCAACCAGCAGACCAGGCTGCACAGAGCCACATCCAGCCTGGGAACTGGGTACAACCATCCAACAGATGTGACCCAGGATGGGATGCAGACACTTTAAAGACTACTGCAGGTTGGCAAAGGGACCCATCAACAGCTGTGAGATGCAGTGTGTGACAACACCTTGATTTGTTCAAATAAGGGAACAACTGGCAATGACACCTGCAGTAAAAGCTACAGGCTGCTTCTTAGATCACACCATCCTTCTCCCAGTGCTGAAACTCCGTAGCGCCCCGCTGTAATTTTAACCTCCCTTATGATTCACGGAAAGAGCAGCATATTTCCTTACAGGGGAAAAAAAAAGAGCCCAGCACTGTCACACGGCTTCCCTGGCTCGCTGCCCGATAGCGTTGCATCAATACCATGCATTACATCAGCTGCTTCTGCTCTCCCTGCACCTCTGGCTCTGCTGGTGCACCTGTGCAGCGTCCCAGCTGTGCTCTGCAGTCGGTAATTCCTGCTCTGCAGACCTAAGGGCACTGCTGGGGCAGCGTGTGGATGTGTGCAGTGTGAGCTGGTGCAGGAGGAGGTGCTGATAAAGGGGTAAAGCCCGGAGGGAGCCATGGTGAGAGGTGGAGGAATCTCCTGGCTCAGCATTGTTGGGGTGGGAAAGACAGGAAGAGACCCCGAGCCATCTGGGAACGGCTGGAGCTTGTGTTGTTCTGTCCTTATTCTGGATGACCTGAAAAGCTGCTCTATGAGGCAGTATTACCCAAATTATGCCCTAAAATCAGCAGTCTGCCTCATGGTTAAAGGAACCCAAAGTCCTGCTCGCATCGCCAAGCCTGTTTGCAGTCCATGTGCTGCTTTCTTCCCCTTTTTTCCTGCTGTGCGACTCCCTGCCCACGTGAGGCCGGTGGCAGGCGGGCGCTGGGTTCCTCAGAAACGAAAGCAGTGGGTGCATTGGTTTTGTTCCCTCTTCCTCCTTGCTGAGCTGGTCCCTGTGCTGTGTGAGCAGTGAGTCAGCCCTGTGCTCACATCCCGCACGTAGAGGGGACTGCGGCCATCCCCGTGCTGCTGGGAGGTGCTTGGGCTGCAAGGGAAATTCGGGGTGGTTTTTTTTTTCTTCTGAATGCACTTAGGAAATTTTATTGCAAGGCTGGCTGTAAAAGTTGCTAAAGAGGCTATTCCTCCTTACTGCCTATTTTTTTTTTCCTTCTTAAAATAAAGTCCTTATCTTCTCTGCCAAGTTGGCGGCAAAGGTTGCAGCCAATTCTTTGGTTCGAGCCACGTTTTTCCTCTCTGCAGCTCTTTGAAAAGCGAGCGCTGCAGAAAAGATAGCCAGAGGAGACAGCAATCAGACAGGGCAAGTTCAAGGTCGTGCTCCTGCCCAAGGCAGGCTCTGCTCCCACCCAGAGTGCTGCAAACTGCAGGACGGTGCAGGCTGTGATCCCAGGCAATGCAGAGGGTCTGAGAGGTGACGCTCAGCCTGAAAAAGAAGAAGTTAAAAAGAAAAGCAACAAAACAAAGCAGGCAGGATCGCTTTGCCTCCTGAACCCAGGAACTTTGTATACACAAAATGCAGAAGGAGATGTCTGCAATCACACCGTGCTGATACCTGGAGCTGCAGAAGCTCAGGGCTCTGGTGATGGTTTGGGTAACTGAGCGGTTGGTGATCACTTGCAAACACCTCTGATGGCAGCACGGTGCTGAGTTAATTAAATAATATTTAATTCAGTGTTGTTTGGAGCTGCAGTAACAACATCTGTGCAGTCTCATTGTGTGGACATTTAAATTGGATTAAGAGTGGATAAAAAGATTAATGATTAACATTAAATTAGACTAATTTTAGCCGGTTCCTAATCTTATTTAGGAGAGTCACGGGGAGGTTGTCAGGTTTAATTGCAATTTTGATTAAAGCAGGCATTAAAGCTGGGAAAACGACAAGAGTCGAACGTCATCGGGAGGAAGAGCTGTGCAAGACAGTGAGGCTTAACCCAAATCCCATGGTGTGAAGGGGGGACATGTGGAGGCTGGGAAGGGGATGCCCTGAGCATGGCCATGCGCTGAGCTCAGTGCTTTTGGGTTTGGTCTTTGACAGTGTAAAGAGGAGAGAAATTCTGGTGTTTATCACAGTGGGGTGATGGCATGCACTGGAGGTGTCTCTGGTCTGTGGGGAGGGACAAAGTGGCCACTGGGAGCAGAACGCAGCGCGACTTTTGCAGTGCCAGAGGGGACACAGCTCAGAGAGTGCCTGCATTTATTGCAAACCTTCTCCTGTTGATGGATGTGGCTGTGCCAAGGTCTTGCTGTCCAGCAGCATCCATCCCTCCCTGCCTCTTAGTGGGACACTTCCTCTCTGGGGACACGGAGCGCATCAGATCAGAGCAGGAGCAGGGCTGGGGCAGTGCCAGGCTGAGCAGAGGGCACCGGTGTAACCCCGGGTTAGATCTAAAGTAGGTCAGTGATTTTTTGGGTTCAAAGTTTTATTTGCTTTCAGGCAGGTGCAGGGATTTCTGGTAATGAGTGAGAATTCATGAGAAATTCCTGAAATGCCCATGTGCTCAGGACAGTGCTGTCATCGGGACGTGGTGAGGTGGGCAGTGAGCTGCACACAGCGGCATTTGTCTGCGTGAGCCTTCAGCTGTGGCTTCCTCCTTATAAAAGCCCAAGTCCCATCAAGGCACAGTGCTGATGGGGGTCCCCCACGCCAAGCTGTGTCCCTGAATACCCACCTGCTTTCCTTCTGAGACTTAAAAATTTGCAGCAGATATTCCATAAGTGAGGCTGTTCTTGCTTGAGCTTGCAGAGCCTGGGGCACCGAGGCACTGTTTGCATTGAAGCTGCTGTGGGAAGATGAAGTGAAAATCCTGGCAGCAGCCTGCGTGCTGACCTGGGTCAGGGAATGGCTGATACCCCCCAGCTCCAGCAGTGCAGCTTCATCTTCCAAAGTGGTGAGCACTAAGAAGAGCAAAAGCCAACCTGTCTGTCTGTCCTTGCTTTGGGTGTGACTGAAGCAGACAGAAGAGGTGCCCAACAGCAGACATTGAGCCCAGACTCGCAGGATGTCTGCATCCAGCACCACCAGGAGCTGTGCAATAGCCCATGCCCTCCTCTCCTCTCCTCTCCTCTCCTCTCCTCTCCTCTCCTCTCCTCGTAGGAGTCAGGGAGGTTTGCTGCAGTTTCCTGCAGTGCTTATTAGGTGCTGAGCCCTGGGCTGCATGGGGCTGAGCTGAGGGTCCCTGTGCCCCACCTGGATGAGATGCGCCAGGACGCCGTCTGTGCTCGTGGCATGCTTCAGCTCTCAGGTTCTCAGCAAAATGCTCCGGTGTTCTCCCTACACCCCCATCACCCCCCAGCTGGGGTGGAGGAGGATTGCTGGGCACAGGAATGCAGCAGCCCCACATTGCTGAGCAGTGGCTCAGGACGGCACACCCAGCTCTGCTCCTGCACCCGGCACTGTGGGCAGGCACAGCAGGGCAGGAACCAACACTGCACACTTTGTAGCCGTAGGGCAGTATTTTTCCCAGCTCAGTTGCACTGCTTTTCTAGGAGCTCCACGGGCAGGCAGCTCCCACCAGCAGTGCATTGGGCACACAGCTTCAGGGCCACCTGGCACGGTGCGACGGGGCGCAGGACGTGATGTTGGGCTGAGTCAGTAAAGTAAATAGCAAATCTTCCTGCAAGTTTTCCCTGGGGTTGGCTTAAACCATAAAAAAAAATTGAACAAGAGCATGGG
>NW_024885000.1:2246427-2349157 GCF_019232065.1 Centrocercus urophasianus
AAATCTGCACCTCTGAGTTCAGCAGTGCTGCGGGTGCTGGAGCTGTGCCTTGCTGCATGCTGATGTAAAGCACTGAAGCACCAAGCACAGCAGAGGTCTGCATTAGGCCCCAGGCAGGGGAGAAGGGCTGCTCTCGTGGTGACTTTCCTGCAGGCTCCCAAGGAGCCGTTAAAGCCATCCTGGTGTGATAAATACGGAGTCTCTTTGGAAATCGTGGCACTTCTCTTGGTACCCAAAAGAGAATTGTGCTTTTCTTCTTTGCCTTTTTTTTTTTTTGTCACAGCCGGTTATTTTGCAGTACTGTATTTTTGTAGATTGTGTAAGATGAGGTTGAGAACTATTTTGTGCCTCGAGGGGCTCCGCTGCTGGAGACAGGAGAGATGCGTGCTGCAGCCTGCACAGCCCCATCCCTCCTCCAGGTCATCTGTGGGCTGATGCCTGGTGTGTGAATATACAGCACGGCTACAACCCACACAGAATCTCACTGGGCTTTAAATCCCCAGGTCGGGGTGCTGAGCAGGGTGCACCAAACCTTTGCATGAGGCTGAGCGCCTCATCCTGCTGGCTGTGCAGCCTGGCACTGGGGAGAGGGAGACCGAAGCCGTTGGGTGCAGCACCCACCTGAGCCCCAAGCACACCTGGGGCACATCCTGGGGTAAGGACATCCCTGTAGGGACGTGCCTTGAGGCACCCGAGATCATTTCCTGCAGGCTTGCTTGTTCACACCACTGTCACACTGTAAAGTCTGGAGCAGCTGAGCTCCCCGGAGCTGGGTGGGGATGTCTGCAGTGCCTGAATCACGCCTTTATCACTGCTACACCCACGGGCACCTCTCTTCCAGGTGAGGCAGAAGCTTGTTAAAAGCCAAACAGGAAGGCAACAGCACTTGGAGACGGGTGTGACTGCAGAGATCAGCTGCTGGGGACAGCCCTCGCCACCAGGCAGGTATGTGGAGGGGACCTGGGGCACCTCAGAGGCTGGGAATGGGGCTCCGGTCACACAGGACAGCAGTGGGGGAACTTCCTGGAGTGGAGCGTGCTGCTGGCTGCCCAGCTCCCCTAGCAGCTGCACTTATCAGTGCTCTCTGCCCAGGCTCAGGGCATTGGGATGTTCCAGCTGGAGCTGCGTTAGGCAGCAAGCAGCACGGCCAGGCTGAGGAGCAGCAGCATGGGGTGGCTGTGGGCTCCTCAGGCACTGCTTGATGCTGTGTGTGTGCCTGTGGCTTTCTGGGGTCCCCAGAGCCAGGCAGGCAGAAATTGGAGCTCTGCAGACAGCAAGGGGCGGTTCTTGCCTGTGTGCTTCACCTCAGCAACAACACAAAGATCCACAGACAGTGCCTGGGAAGGGGACTGCCTTGTGCTCAGCTTGGGGGACACTGGGCATCCTGTTTGGTGAAGGGCTGCGATTCCCTGTGCTCATCTGATGTACAGTCTGAGGGGTTCCCTCTACATTATTCCTGACTTTCACCTGCTAGTTCAATTAAAGTTAGGTAGATTAGGAATGTAAAGTGCTCAGGATGAGGTTTAAGATGGTATTTTCTGATATTTTTGCTTACACTGCAAATTCCTCTCTAGGTGTGTCCTTGTCCTTGGCGTGATGGAGTCTTGCTGCCAGCTTTGGCTGTGGGCATTATTTGTCCTCCTCGGTAAGGCTCAACATTCCATGTTTCTGGAAAAATGGGAGGGAAAGCTGTTTGTTGCCTATTGGAAATTACCTTGATCTTTTAATTGGGTTTGTAAATGAGTACTGCAGTGAGTTATATTGCCTAGAGCTTCCGTGTGTGCCATGGTTTAAGCAATGTGAGTTTATGGATAGCTAAATTTCTTGCAAAAGTAATTGGATGATTATGTTTATTGATGAGAAGGGAATGATAGGAAGGTTTTCCCTTTGAGGCTAAGAAATGCTGCTAGGTAAACATTGTACTAACAGCACTGCAATTGGCGTTCAGTAATAGTGCTTTGGGAAGAGGATGCTCTGTGCTGAGCAACCTCCTGCAGGGCCTGTGGGTACATGGAGGGAAACCAGTCTGGGTTGCTAAGTACAGTGAGCAGGGAACTGAGCATCCCTGGAACCGAGACGTTGGGATTCTGGAGATGTGTCCTATCAAGAAGAGTTTCAGGAGCAATAGCTACAAAAAGCTATTTTAAGCTATTAAAAACAAAAGGCAATTCAAGGATGAACCCTCATCCTTTCTGGCGTGTCCAGGTGCAGCTCTGTCCCAGGCCAACCTGCTGCCTTAGTCACTGTGTTCTCCTCTCCTGCCACTGCAGCCTGCCCACAGCCAGGGGTAGCACAGCCAGCCTGCTCCCATGGGGCCTGCTATCCCCCCAGTGGGGACCTCCTGCTGGGACGGGGTCAGCACCTGATGGCCTCTTCCACCTGTGGCCTCACCAAGCCTGAGACGTACTGCACACCGCACGGAGAGGTACGTGCTGCTCCCTCTGCTCTAAGCCTGTGTAGGGATGCTGATGCCTTTACCCATCCTTTCTACCCTTTACAATGTTTTTGATCTACTTTGGGTGTTTGTCTCTCTCCCTGCATGCTTTGTATCCCTTCCAGCCCTGGGGTCCTCCTCTGCACCACATCAGAGCAGAGAAGCTGAGCACGAGCAGGGAACAAGCTGTGCAATGGGCAGAATGGAAGCTTTTGCAACCAAAAATCCAAAGCCATCCAGTCCCCAGCCTCCTTAGCTGTAAGCTAAATTCATTTTTCAATTGTCAGAAATGGGAACATTCCAAGGCTTTTGCTGGAAGAGCTGCTGAGCCAAGCGGCTGTTTCCAATTAAATGGTGCGGGGGTAGGAAGTGGTGCTCAGAGGATAACAGCTGCAGCTGCATGTTCCCAGGCTCCAAAGCTGTAACCAGAATCCAAAGTCAGAGCTAATGGCTCATTCCACAGCATTTTTCAGCTCTGTGCTCAGGCAGGGGTGCTGTCTGTGATGCGAGTGCTTCCTTATACCTCTCTGTGTTAATCTGGAAATGTGGCTGTGCTGGAGAGGTTGGAATGGGCTCAGTGAAGGGCAGGCAAGGAGCACCTTGGGGGGGTGCTTGGATGAGGCGCTCAGGAGGAAAGGACACAGCAGTCCTCTATGAGGATGTGCTTTGTGCAGTGAAATCCAGCTGGAATGAGCCAGCTTTTTTCTGTAAAATACCTTGAGCACAAATACCTGTTTGGAATGGAATTGGTGGGAGGCAGAGAGGTGGTGGTGGCCAGCTGGTCTTCAGATCCCTAAAACATCCAGGTTTTGTATTCCTTAGAGCTTGTCAGTGGAATCAGCACCTTATGCTGATAAGTACTGACATTAAAGGAATTTGGAACAGTTAACATTGGTATGTTGAGTTGGATTCCATCACTTCTAGCTTTGAGAATAGAAGCTTTGTGTATTTAATGCCTTTCCTTTGCTGGAATCGGAGACCTTCATTTCTTTTCTGCAGCTGTGATGGCTGCTACAAGTTGTGAATACTCCAGCTTCTATCTTTGGAGACATCCTTATGCTGAGCATTTCCTAATTAAAGCCAAGATGAGTCTCACAAACTCGCTTTTCCCCTCCTATTCTCATCCCATATAATAGTCAAATGTATTCACTGACTCTTTTTGTTGCCTGGTTCGTGTGTTGGTGCCAAATAGGTACAAATTTGGAGTGGGTTTTGCAATGTCAGCAGAGGGCACGGGATGAGGGGTTGCTGTGGGTGCTGATGCCTGGTGCCAGCTGGCTGATATGAGCCGTCTGCCTGCTGCCCTGGGGGCTTCTTTTGCAATCCTGCTGGGCTGCTGGATTGCATCCCCTGCTCCATTGTCTGCTCCGGATCCCTCTAACCTTTATACTTTGCACCACTGATTGCTCCATCCCTTGGAGACTCGGGATTGCCATTTATAGCACAAGGGACTGTGGAGATGATTAGAAAAGAGTAGGGGGGAGGAAACCAAACAGACCAATGGCCTGGCTTGGAAATCACTCAGAGCTCAGGAAACGGCTGTTCAAGGTGGCAGGGAAGGCAAAGAAGAAAACTAAATAAAAGAAACACCTAAAAAAAAAAAAGGTGTCCCTGAATTTGATGTCCTGAAGGCACTGATGCACGTGGAAAGACTAAGACAGGTGTGATTCAAGGCTGGCTTGCTCATTTCTGTCTGGATGCTAAACATAGCGCTTTGGAGGCAATGAGGGGAACCAAGGGGAGGCTTGGTGTGGCTTTCATGTGGATTAGCAGCTCCTGGCCTGGCCGCCCCTTCAAGGACAGCATAAAGGCACTCACTCTGCAGCAATGTGCCCTGGCCTTCATGTCAGAAGATGCCTGTGTCCTCAGGGCCTGGCAGTGCTTTCAGCTGAAGGGCCTATTCAGAACTGCAGTTGTAGTACCCAAACCGCTCTGCAAATCACTGTGACATCTTTTGTTTAAAGAATAGGCAAGATAGGGAAAAGATGATTTGCCTTCCTTTTGTATTGTTGCTCTGTTTCCCACTTTTGGGAGCAGTCTATGGGCACGTGGCCATTCTGTGGGTCTTCACACCCTGGCCCTGGGAAACATAGGATGTTAAATGTTGCTTGCGTAAGGTTTTCTGCCTGCTTGCATTCGCTGTTCATGGGCATTTGGTGGATGTGAGCAGTATGAGGTGGGAATCACCCAGATCCCTTCTTGTGGCATCCCTCCCTATGGTGCCCAAGCACTGAGTTGGTTTTGGCTGCTCCCGAAAAACACGGGCTGATGCTTGTGAAAGTGAATATGTTGAAGAGTAACGATTCTGTCTGCCTTGCTGCTACCGTCTGATGGTTACATCTGTTTCCACCTGCGTGAGTTGGCTTGATGCTGGTCCAAGCCACACAGCCTGCTCCTTTGGGATTCCTGAGTGTGTTGGAATAGGGAAGCTCCCACTGAAACGTTCCTGGGCCCTGCAGCTCGTTTGCTTTCCAGACCCCAATCATGAATCAAGCTCAGGTCCTTTACACAGAAAAATGCCTCCTCAGAAGCAGGGAAGAATTGTAGTCAGATGGGACTGAGGAGGTCCCCAAGTTCAGAATCACAGAATGGCCAGGGTTGGAAGGGACTTCAAGGATCACAAAGCTCCAACCCCCTGCCACACGCAGGGCCACCAACCTCCACATTTCATAGCAGCCCAGGCTGCCCAGGGCCCCATCCAACCCGGCCTTGAACACCTCCAGGGATGCACAGGGCGTCCACAGCCTCTCTGGGCAGCTGTTCCAGCACCTCACTGCTCTCATAGGAAAGAACTTCCCCCTGACATCCAACCTCAATCTCCCCTCCTGCTCAAAGCAGAGCTGATGATGCTTCACAATGCTGAGGGTTTGCACCAAATAATTCCTGCCCTGCTGAAGTTAATTCAGCAGCTGTGGTGCTGCTCTGTGCTATCACATCTCTGGCATTCAGACACACCTTGTTCCTGGTGCAGGGATATGTCTCTACCTGCAGCAATGCACAGAGGAAAAAGGCAGTTTCCCACTTTTCTCCTCCTCCATTCTCTGTATCTTTTTTTTGCCACCTGAGTGCAAATTCCCACGTATGCTCTCAGACATCACGTCACCCCTTGCAGAGGCAGCAGGGCCTCTACAACGTGTGGGGTGGGGAGCAGCTCGTGCAGCACAGATTTGCAGACTGTCATCGTGGCAGGCTTTAAGTGAAGCTTTTCTGAAGGGAAATGATGTGAGGACAGATTGGGTGAGGAAAACAGGCGCCCACATGCTTGCTTTCAAGCAGGACGAATGAAGTTTACTTCCTTAGCCCTCGTGCCTAAGATGTTTGCCCTGCTGCTGTCCCGGCCCTGCAATCACCTCTGAATTTGGGATCACCAGCAACACCAGTCTGAGTACAGAGTGCTCTGTGCTTTCAGCTCACTGTTGCTTCCGACCGGCTCAGCATGGGAATGGCATTGGGGGTTATGGCTAAGACACACATCTGTGCTTCAGAATTGAAGTACAGTCCCATGTTATGAACGCAGTTTGCTCACAGGAGGTTCAGCTGCAGTGACACATCTATTGGTCCTTCTACAGCATATTCCTATGGAAAGCAGATGGAGCACATCCCTGCTTGGCCTGGTGCGCAGTGCTGGTGTTAGCAGGGAATTTGTGGGGCTGGAAAAGGGAATTGCCTAAGAGCTCTGACAGGTGTCTTTGTTCCCAATTTAACTTACTCTTGCTGCCAACTCTATTTTTGAATGCTCCATCTCTCTACATACATATAAATTTTTCCTGCCCTCTACTCCCCAAATAGAACTGGGGCAGTGATTCCTATCGCAATAGGATATTAATTGCACAGGAGACACGAGGCTGCCGCATGCCTGGAGCTGACTGGCAGAGCTCTGACTCACAGAGCTGTGTTGGCACTGGACCACCAAGGTCCTGGAGTTCCTAAAGGTCTCTATTTCATGACCGGAGAGCACTGGCTTCTCATATGTGCTGAATGAGTCGCTTCAGTTTATTTTGAGTGATGCACCTCAGCCAGGTTTTATTTTAAGGGCTCTTTACTCATATGAAAATGGCAGCTATAGCTACTTAGCATACTTTGGTCAGAGGCCATCAGCTTCAGGTCATTTGAAGTTTTCTGCCCCTACATGTGAGAATGGGAATTCCCTACATGGGAAATGAGGAAGGAAAGCCAGTGCCAGGCACCCCCCATGCACGGGGTGAGAGCAGAGAGCAGCACGAGGCAGAGTGGCAGCAGGGCACAGGGATGGGTCTGGGCATCCCCAAACTCTGCAAAGTGTCCCAAGAGTGTCTTTTGGTCTTTGCAGCTGTCCATCACTCATAGGTGCATGCATGTTTCCACTCATGCAGCCCATCCACACATGCTCTGCTTTTCTATGTCGTATATGCTCATCTTCACAACAGCTGTTTGTTCTGCATAGATTATTTTTTCTCCAACCACTTACTTGTAAAACAAGAGTCTGTCTATTCTCAGCATGCTTGCTTTTCCTCTCAAATGACCCCCTCATGAGTTACCTTTCTAAAGATTCGACCAGATTTCATTTGTTCCCAAGATCTCCATGACCTGAATTTTGGCTTGCTCCAAGGGCAGCACTGAAGTCAATGTGAACTTCTAAGCAGACCCATCTGCTAGCTACCAGGACTCACTGTGGCTCTTGGTGCTTCTGATTTGCCACACAGCCGGGAGCCTTTGCTGCTGGGGTAGAGATGGAGAGGGCCCGAGTTTAGAAACTGTGACCTATTGACTTCCATTTTGTCACATACTTTCACGGCCCTGCTCTATTCCTGGCAATGCTGGCTCTGATGAATCCACTGAAGCTGTTTCTGTGCTGGTAAATATGCAGGGGAGAATTGGGGAAAGGTGTGCTCCTAGGAAACCTTCCTTCAGACCAGAGCTGGGCCGTCATTTTTGGTAATTCCCTCTGCCCCAGGGAACTTTGAGACACATGCACAGTCAGTAATAGCGAATTCTCATGTTGTGCAATAGAGGAATTTCACAATTTGCTCAAAGTGCATGAAATAATTTTGGCTTTCCAGCATTAATTTTGGCCTTAATAAAGGTGGAGGATGGGAGAGGGGAAAAAAAACCTCAACTTTCCACACTCAGGTCCGAGGCTGCTCTGGGGGATAAAGCTAGGAAGCTGTGAATTGGTAAAGATTGCTGCACAGCCCCCAGACGTGGTGGCTGTGAGCTGCCTCTTTGCTCAGCTCCGTGTTCTGAGTGCGACTGCAGCCAACACTGGTTGTAGCTGTGGGATGTGCTCACGTCTGTGGCTGTGTGAATGGTCTCAGTAAGCATGCATGAGTAATTCCTAATGAATAATTTAGCTGACATTAACCTTTTCCCTTGCAGAAATGCATCCTCCCCTGTTCTAATCAGAGTCACAACTGCTGGGAAGTTTAATCATTATTAGCAGTTGTTTGCTAGGTTATTTCTGTGGATAATTGCTCTAGCTTTCCTGCTGTTTTGCTGCTAGCAGTCATTATCTGCAGCGAGTTCCTCTGCCTGGGTCAGGGAATGGTGCTTCTGGGTCAGAGAACGGTGCTGCTGGTTCCTATTGGCAGTGCTGGGAGGAGGTGGTGGAGCCAGGGAACTTGCACCATCATGCAGTGGCAGGTCTGTGTTTGCTTACTCTGCAATATTGTTATAAATGCTGTAGTTAGCCAAGTCCTGTTCTGGGGTATTTATAGACAGAGAACATAAAGAGTGGAAAATATTGTGGAAACAGAGTGGTTTAAGCTGAGGATCTCTTCTCTATATCCAGCACAGTGCTCAGAGGCTTCCAGGCCAAAAAGTGCCTCCTGCTCAGAGCCAGCTCCTGCCTTGGGGTGCAGCTAGGACCACCAGGCAGGGTCTGTGTTTGGGTTTCATCCACAGTAGCTGTTTGCAGCCTTCCCATTCAACCACCTCAGCTCCACCTGCAGGACCCCCCGATTTGGTGATGCCCATCTGCTTCTCCATGCCACCTCCCCCCTTGGCCATACCTTCCCACTCCCTGCCTCTTGCTCAATCCCTCTCTGTCTCTTTCCAAATGTTTCTGAGCCCACCCATGTGCTCCACGTACCCGGCAGCCGTTCAGAAGCACCAGCACGGCGCGTTGCTTGGTTGGTCAAAAGCAGGGTGTTTGTTTGCTCCCCGGGGATCCTGATTTCCCCGTTGCCCATGCCACGTCTCTGTTTGCTGCTTGAATGAGTTGCTTAAGTAAAGGGCTGAACTCTGAGTCACCTGACTTCCCACCTACTGACTTTTCACCCGCTGAGCTGTTTGCTGCCACTGCTCTTGGAGGGGAGAGTGCAGAGGTGGCTGAATCCCGCACAGGGTTTGGGATGTGAGAGGAAGACCCTTGTGCTCACCCAAGCAAATAGCTGCTCGGCCATCGGCATGGGGCAAATTGGTGCTGAAAAGCTGCCCAGAGCTTTATTTTGGGATTTGCAGTTTTGGAGAACAAATTTTTTTTTTCTTTTTTGAAGTATTTTTTGATGGTTTGCTCGAAATATATTTCGGTCAAAACAATTTTCGGTTTTAGTTTTTAACCCTTTCATTCATAAGTTTTCTCTTTTTACATGAGGGTAACCACTCTGGTCCTGGGTACCACTTGGCGCATGATGGCAGTTCTCCAGGTCTCCAATAACTCAGCTCCATTGATGCCGTGTGCTCTTCAGTGATGTCCCCAGTGTGTTGGCTCTTTGTCCAGTGCTGGTGGGGTCTGCACCAGGGCTGTGCTCTATCCCACCCACCTCCCACTCACCTTCTCTCCTTGCAGTGGAACATGAGATGCTGTAAGTGTGACTCCCGGCTGCCTCACGCCCGCAATGGGCACCGTGTGGCCAACATGCTGTCCTCTGCTGGGCGCGCACGCTGGTGGCAATCCCAGAGTGGTGAGTGCTGGTCCCCAACAGGGCTGGGTTCAGTGGATTCAGGGAAAGAGGGGAATAGATGGCTTGGCAGCCAAATGGTGTGTTTTCCTGAAGTCCTGCATCTCTGAGGCCATCTCTCTGTGCCCACAGGCATGGAGCACGTTTATTTGCAGCTGGATCTGGATGAGAAGTTCCAGCTCAGCAGCATCGTGCTGGATTTCAGGGTCAGTATGCAGTAGTGCTTCTCACGGGGAGTCGTGGGTGGTGATGGGTGGGCATTGCTGGTTCCCGGTGGTTCAAAAGTTGATGGAGGCCCACAGGACACAAGGTTTTGGAGGGAAGGAGAGGAGTATGATGATGAGGATGAAGATCTCCCCAGCCCTGGGTGGAAACCAGTTCACAGCACCACCTTGCAGATGTCCCTCTCTCCCTGATGTTACAGTCACCGCTGCCCGCCGCGATGCTGATTGAGCGCTCCATGGACTTTGGCAACACATGGGAGGTGTACCAGTACCTGGCCTCTGACTGTGCTGCTGCCTTTCCCCACATCCCCCGTGGTGCCCCAGAGAGCTGGGGGGATGCTCGATGCCAGCCTCTGCAGGCCCAGCATGGGTACCCTGTGCACGGGGGCAAGGTGAGATCTGGGGCACTTGGGTGGGTTATGGAAAGGTTTCCAGCCACGTGCCTGTGCCCCATAGTGTGACCATGGATTTGGGGTGGGTGGCTTGTGTGGTGTCCCAGAAACACACGGTAGCCCAAAAAACTTTTACCAATGTTGTATACAGTGATGCTGTACGCATCCAGTGGGGGGCTCTGGAGGATTCCTGTTGCTCCTAAGGGAAAGCCCTCACTCCTCTGTGGATTAGGTTATCTTTCTGCAAAACCCTCTGCATCTCTGAAGCCTTTTTTCTGCCTTAAGTGGTGGCTGGGGTCTGGAGCACACCCTTACCCTCAGAGTTTGAGAAGACAGCACTCTGCTTTTTCTGCTTTTTAATTAATTTTTTTAATTCCTTCTAAGGTGAAATTCAGTGTCCAAGACCTGGCATCTACCATTACTACCTCTTACAGCCAGTCTGTTAATAGTAAGTGAACAGCCTCTGTTATGTCTGAGAAAGGGAGGGAAGACACAGCCTGTGGTTTTCCAAGGGGTGATGGAGGATGCAGGGCTGGAACAGCTCTTCTTCAAGCAAAGCCTTAAGCCGCTGTGTGCCCAATGGCTGCCTCTAGAGTGCCAAGGAGCAGCCTTAGGCCTTTGCTGATGGTTCATCTGCTCGGGGTGCTGGTGCTGCTCTCTCTGAGCCCGCTGTGCACAGCGCGAGGCATCTCTGCAGATGGCACCTTGATGCTGCTGTCCTCTCACAATGTCTGTCCCCAACAGGGCTGGGGCAGTTCACCAACCTGAGGATCAACTTCACCCAGCTCCCACACGTCATGCACCACAGCTACCGCTCGCCCAGCAGCTTCTATGCGGTGACTGAAATGCAGGTGCTGGGAAGCTGCTTCTGCAATGGCCACGCTGACCGCTGTATCCCTTCGAGGGACCTCCATGCCATGGTGAGCTTCGTGATGTAGAGAACAGCCTGGGGACAATGCTGCATGCAACTGGGGGGAGCAGTGCCCATTTTGCCTGCAGCCGTGAGAAGGTGGCCATGAGAATGAAGGCCATTAACTCATGTCCTGTGTGGGGAGGGAGGCAGAGAGGCTTTGTGAGGAGTTTGGGAGCTTGGTGGCTGCAGGGGCTGAGCTCTGAGCTCTCACAGAGTAATTGCTCTCCGCTGTAGGTGCATGGGCGCTGCGAATGCCAGCACAATACTGCTGGCCCCAACTGTGGCCACTGTGCTGCCCTCTACAATGACCGCCCTTGGGCCCCCGCGGAGGACAACGACCCCCATGAGTGCCAGCGTACGGTGACAGCCTTCCCCTCTTCCTCCTCCTCCTGAGTATGAGCTGTCTCTATAGAACGGCTTCCCAAAGCATTCTGCTCCGCCGAGGCTGCAGCCAGGCAATATCACGGATGCCCTGGCACCGCTCTGCTTTGCCCAGTATGCCTCAGCTCCGTACTGGGACTGTTACTGCGTGCAGAGGTGCCATGCAGGGGACTAGGGCACCCTCTAGTGACAGCGTGTCCTGTGCTGCTGGAGGGCTTGCACACTTGCAGCACCAGATGGGCTGTTTGGGCTTTTTTTTAGAGTGTAACTGCAACGGCCACTCGGCCTCCTGCCACTTCGACCCGGAGCTTTTCCACGCCAGCGGTGGGGTGAGCGGAGGTGTCTGCGATGACTGCCAGCACAACACGGAGGGAAACAACTGTGAGCGCTGCAAAACCAACTATTTCCGCAACCAGCGGCAGGATCTCACCCATCCTGAAGCCTGCCAGCGTGAGTGCCCAGTGATCTCCCCTTCATACTCCTCAGTTGTTCTGAAGGCAGCTCAGCAATGCCACTTCTCACACCTTTCCAGCCTGCGAGTGTGACCCAGACGGCACGGTGCCAGGCTCCGTCTGCGACCCGCTCTCGGGACACTGCATCTGTAAGGAGAATGTGCAGGGAGAACGATGCCACCTCTGCAAGCCAGGCTTTGCCCAGCTGGCCCATGCCAACCCCCTGGGCTGCCGCAGTGAGTATGCTGTGAGACAGCCCCTGCACCTCTGCCCTCAGCATCTCCTGCAAGGATTGTGCTTCCCAGCCAGCTTGGGTTTGGGATTTCTGAGATGTAGCTGCGTTTTGCAAAACGTTATAAAGCTCCTTGCTTAGGCTGTGGCCTGTTTCAGGGATGTGTTTGGCCACAGGGATAGGGAGAACAGGGTTCAAGGCATGCATAGGGCTGTGCCCTGTTCCTGATGCAGGCAGCTGCAGGGGGTGCTGCAGGCAATGCAGCACAGGCAAGACAGGCTGTGTGCAGCAGAGGGCAGCCAAAGCTTGGGGTGGACGCTGTCTGTGCTGGGAACAGAGGTCTCTGGGGCTGCTGAGTCTGGCTGCTAGGCTTGAGCAGGCAGCAAGTACAAGAGCAGGGATGGACCTTTGTGCCAAGCTCTTTTGCAAAGGGAGGAGTGGGAGAGCATGTCTCAGGCAGCAGCCTCCCAGCTTTGCGAGAAGCCAGGCTGCTGCTCAGCACCCAATCTTAATCCAAAGAACCTTTCTCTGTTTCAGGATGCGCTTGCAACGTCCTGGGAACGCGGCAGAATGTGCCCTGCGATGATGAGACGGGGAGCTGCTCCTGCCTGCCCAACGTGGTGGGCACCGACTGTGACCAGTGTGCAGCTGGGCACTGGGACATGGCGAGCGGCCGGGGCTGCCGGCCCTGTGAGTGCAACCCCAGTGGTTCCCACAGCACCCACTGCAACCAGGTAGTGCTCTGAGCATCCTTTGGTGGTCACTAGCTATGTAGGCCATGGTGCTCCCTTTGGAAACCATTCCAGCAATATCTGTTATTGTTTTCTCTGCCTGCTTCAGTGCAGCTGGGGGTATCACTGCCAATGGAAGCTGTCCTGCTGGACAGCACTGCAGCCTGGGACTGCTCAGAGCATTGAAAGCACCTGTTCCAATTTTGAGAGCTTCTACAAATGGGCAGTGCACTTCCTACTGCAATCTGTTCTTGTTTTCCTAGAAGCACTATGACAGACTACACAGGAAAATAAAAGGAGGTGATAATTACGGAGGCAAGATTAAGCCGCACTAAAAGGCTTGATATTTATTTAGCAAGGAAATCCTAATAAGAGATCTTCAAGCAGGCACGGCAAGTTAATTATCCTCATTTGTCAACGGAAAGCATGTGTGTCACTTCAGCCTTAACAGATAACTGGGAAAATTATAGCTAAATGTAAAAATGCCGTTACAGAAACAGAGAGCCAAAGATAGGTTCTAAACAACACAGGGAGGAGACCTGAGCTCAAAAACTGGTTTCTTGTGGGCGATTCCTTTGTCTTGGAAACAAAACCTAAAGCTTTGCAGTGCTCATGAGTCAAGGCTGTTTGCAGACCTGGCCCCACAGCTTTGCTGTTGGCATCGCTGCACCCACATCCAAGGACATGGGCTGTGTAGAGAAGACTGACAGCAGGCTGGTGACAAAACGCCTTATTTCCATTTCACCTCCACAGCACTGGGGAGCTGTGCTCCCTGCTGTGCCCCTGCATCTGTTAAGAAGCATTGCGGAGTATAATTGCTGCTTTTACTTCAGGTGCCGCTTTCCTCTGCTCTGCTTCATCTCTCTCCCAGGCTGGGAACTCCTTTTATGGTTTTCCTGCCCCCAGGTAGGAGATGAAGCTGACAGGTGACAGAAAGGCTGGGGAGCAGCTCAGCACTCACCAGGGAGGGCTTTTCCAGGAGCATAAGCAGTGCTGAGTCTCCTCCCTGACGTCCTTTTCCTTTCTCAGTTCACAGGACAGTGCCAGTGCAGAGAAGGCTTCACGGGGCGGACGTGCTCTGCTGCACAGCAGGAGCAGGCCTGCCCAGATAGGCACTTTGGAGACATCAGGGTAGGATGCACAGGTAGGGTGCATCACGTTCACTTTTGGCACAGCGTTTCTTAGCACTGTGAAATCACCACT
This sequence comes from Centrocercus urophasianus, assembly GCF_019232065.1. NCBI lineage: Eukaryota > Metazoa > Chordata > Aves > Galliformes > Phasianidae > Centrocercus > Centrocercus urophasianus. The sequence continues at coordinate 2,260,268 of NW_024885000.1, forward strand.
GTTCTAGAAAAACAGCACTTGGTCCATGTTCTGACATCAGCATTCTCCACGCTGTTTCACCTCTGTCCTTGGCACTGTGGAGCTACCAGGGTGGGTCCCACTGCGCATTGCATTGCCATCCAGCTAGCAGGATCTGATCTGTTGTTATTTTCTCCTTTCAATGGGCCTCACACCTTTTCTCTCCCCTTTCCGTTCCCCAGAGTGCAACTGTGACTTCCAGGGCACCGAGGACGTGGGGTGTGACAAATCCACAGGCCGCTGCCTCTGCCGCCCAGGTGTCACCGGTCCCCGCTGTGACCAGTGCCAACGGGACCACTGCAGCACCTACCCCAGCTGTGAGCCCTGCCACCCCTGCTTCCACACCTATGATGGTGACATCCAGCGGCTGCGGTTGCGCCTGCAGCAGGCCAGCCTGAGTAACTCCAGCATGGCGCTGCCTGGGGGTTCCCACCTGGGCCTCCGGCTCTCACGGGCACAGAGCAGCGTGCAGCAGGCACAGGGCATCCTTGGTCACTCATCTGCCACCGAGCAGGGCCTGGCCCAGCTGGGCGATGCACTCACTGCCATCAGGTGAGGGATGCACTGCTTTGCTTCTGTAACTCGAAATGTTGAACTGCCCTGCAGTCCCACCTGGTGCACCTGTAGTGAGAGTCCTGCTCTCTGCCTACATGCACTTTTCTCTCTGCTCAAGTTCACGTTTTTTGTGTTTTCTTTTTTTCAGGGAGCAAATGCAAGGCGTTAATCCCAACTTTCAGTTTCTGGATGTGACTTCCTCTCTATCAAATGACTTTGAAGCTCTCAATAGCAGCCTGCTTACCATCAGTGCCCAGTATCAGAGCAAGAAGACCCAGTTTGAAACCAGCCGCAGCACAGATCTGTCAGGTACAGCACTACCACTCTAAACTCTTCATTTGAGGCTGACAGTTAACCTCAATAGGACTATGTAGCTGATGATTTCCTAGTGGCTGTGTGGAGGAGATGGAGAAGTTTTCGGTCTGTCAGCTTAGGAACAGCAAACATCCTCTCTCCCTCCTGCGTGAGAGATGCTTTCTGCTCTGCCTCATCTCTGACCAATCTGGGGCTGTTTCCCATGGTTGTTGGGGCTGGGCAGCTCAGTATGCAGCCCCATGTCCCTCCCACCAGCACAGCACTGTGTGCCAAAGCACCCCAACACCACAGCTCAGCACGGATAGGGCTGAGCCCAGGCAGGAGGCGTCATCAAGCTGGGGGCGGCTGCAGGAGTAATGGCTGTGTGCAGATGGAAGGGATGGAGGGGTGGAGGAGAATCAGCAGCTAGCTGTCAGGTGCTCAGAAGATCTAATTACGCCCTGTGATGCTGCTGGTGGTAGGTTGCCATTAAATCCTTGCAGCAGCTAATGCTGTCCAAGTGCCATCTTCTGCTGCCTCCCCTGTGTTACTGTAGAGTGTGGGGCTCTGCTCTGGCGGTGTGAAAGGCTGGGAGAGAGCTGTAGCACAGCCCTGCATCAGCACACGCATGGCTTTTGCTTTAGTTTTGTTTCAGTCTTAGAGTCCTAAACATGAGGTCAGTCCTTCAGCAAAGCTCTGCAGCTCTATGTACAGGAATGGCTGAAAGGTGTTTGGAAATAAAAGGAGCTTTTTATTTGTGCCTTCATGACTAATCACTCTAGCTGTGTCCCCCTCCTCTCCATGCACACATCCACTCACAGGGTATAGTCAGTGCCTTCCTTTCGGTAGCTCTGCTGCATTTATGACTCACTGAGGCATTTGTGTCATTCACCGCCTTTATTCCTGCAGGAGCCTTTGGGACCATCCGATCTGCTCACCAGACATCCACCAACGCCAGCAGCCTTGCTGCTGCTGCTGCCACTCTGCTGGCCACGTCCAGGGAGAGCCGCAGGGATGCAGCAGGGCTGGAGGCAGCAGTTGCCACGCACAGCAGCAAGTTGCTGGCCCTCAGATCCCAGATGGCCTCATCTCCCAATCTGACTCCTACCGTGAATAAGGTGAAAATAGAAAGGGGTTCTCTGTGCTTGTATAGTTGTCAATGGGGCCTTGTGTAGCTTGAGGGGCAGAGGTCTTACCCAGTGGTCGCATGTCTTTGCTCAAATTGCCCATTGTGGCACGACGAAGTGGGCACGGGGGTGATGGGTTGATGGTTAGACTAGAGGATCTTAGTGGTCTTTTCCAATCTCAATGATTTGGTGAAGACTTTGTTCAGAGAGACTTGCCCTGAATGGCAAAGCTCTGCTTGTGGACATCAGAGCAGAACCTTGCTGCAGACAGCAGACACCCAAGCTCTCCTTCCACCCCCTCCCAGCCATGCGCATCTTTCCTCCAAGGACTCTCTCACGTGTCAGTTCTCCTGTCTCACAGACCCACTTAATTTCTGGATGAGGTTCCTTTTCTTTCTCCTTCACTGCTTTGTTATTGCCATGGAGATCCATTTCAGTGCCTCCTAATGCATGGTTGCTGTGGAGACCACCAGCCTCCCCTCTGCTTTGCAGGGCACCATCGTGTTCCTGAGCACTCGGGGGCTGGTGCTTGCACTGGCTGTGCACCTGCCCGTGCCCTGCAGCAGTGCCTTCTCTGTTGGGTAGCAACATGAGAAGGTGCCAGGCAATCAAACACACTGCTCAGACCTCCTCATCCTACTGTCTGAACTCAAATTACAGAGGTTGAGCAGGGTTTCTCTACGAGGGAAGAGCTGCTGTTCTGAGGGTCAATGAAGTGGTTGCTCCATGTGCCAGCATGCCGCTAGCATCCAAGCAGACATGCTCCAGTCACTGCCATTGCTTGGGCTGCCTCTGAGGGTGTCCCCAAGAGGAGCTCCTGCTGCACAGCACACAGTGTTCCTCAGCCTCTTGGAGAGAGCCTGTCAGAATGGCAGCCCCTGTCAAAATGATGGCCGCTGTCAGAATGGCGGCCCTTGCCAAAATGGCGGCCTCTGCCAAAATGGCGCCTCCTTCAAAACGGAGGTCCCTGTGAGACTCCAGCTTGACTTCAGAAGGCATCAAAGCCAAGTGCGGGCCTCACCACCCTGCTTCTCTTTTCTTCTCCAGATCTGTGGTGGTTTCCGAACAGAGATGTGCACCCCAGCGCAGTGTGAAGGCTTGCTGTGCCCACAAGATGGTGGCATGGCCTGCGGGGATGGCCTCAGCTGCCGTGGTGCCAGGCCATTAGCCGGTGGGGCCCTGCGTGTGGCTGGGAAAGCTGCAGGGGAGCTGGACAGCCTGAGTGCACGGCTAAAGGAGACAGCACAGCTGGTGAGTGCCAGCAGGTCTGAGGGGTGGGCATGGAGGGGCAGCCCACCATAAAACACCCAGCCTGGAGCTTGGTCTGAGGTTCAGTTGTCTGCGCAGTGTCTCGGCCTCGGCACAAGGGGCAGAAAGCTGCTCTCGTATTTCCAGTGGGAATGTCACTAACAAGCTGGAACTTGGCCTCCTCATGGTGTTGGGATTAGCACTGGGATGACAGAAGGGTGAGGGATGTGGAAATACCTCAGAATCTGCAGGGATGCCCTGACGTTTGATGCAGCCCGCAGTGCTCGTGTTCGTGCTGCTGCACCTCTTTTCTACAGCCTCCAAGGGCTTGTGCAGATTGAGCAAGGTTTCAAAGTCATTCAGAATCCATTTCAAATGGGTTTGCAAAAGCTAAATGGTACTGCCTCTTCTGGGAGCTTTCTTTGCAAATCCAGCCCTCAGACTTTAACATTTATGCTCCTTGAAAACGATGGCATGTTAGAAATGGAAATAGTGTAATTTCAAAGTGACCTGCTCAATTCACTGAGGGTTTAGGGAGGGCTGTTGGGATTCCAGGTCAAGTAGGAATGACTCCATCAGGATTTTGGTTTTTGCAGATTAAAACAACGGAGGCATCTGCTAATCAGATTCAAAGCAATGCCTTGCGGCTGATGGAACAGATGAGCATAACAAGAACCCAGATTGATGGAGATGTCCGGCATGCCCAGCAGTTCATCCAGCAAGTTCGGAACTTCTTGTCAGGTAGCAGTGTGCAAGCTCACAGTGTGTGTGTGTGTGTGTGTGTGTGTGTGTGTGTGTGTGCAGGTTGGCTTCTGCATGGAAAACCCAATTTTTACAGTGATATTATGTATGAGAATAGTGTACAAAGGAGTCACTGAGCAGCTCACCCCGGCTAGACTCTCAGCTACCTGGTTTATCCAGACCTCTCTGGGAGTCTCTCATTGTCCTCAGGTCCAAGGGCAAGCCATAACCACGACAGATGCTCCCCAGAGGTTTGCAGTCAGCACTGACCACAGTGTAGAAGAGTTTAGCAGTGACCTTATGGACAGGAGATAAATGGACGTCTCTCTGGAACAGGCTGCTAATCGTGAGAGAATTCCTCATTGTCCTATAAACCAGTGGGATGACTTACTGTTCACAGACAGATTGTAATAACATAATAAGCCTCACGAGCATTAGCTGAATAAGAAAATCAGGTCACTTGGTGCTGCCTGGTGTTAATGATGAGGGAAGATATTTCTGAGCTAATCACTGGGCTAATGTCCCTTGGGCTCTGCCTGATTCCGATTCCTCAGATTTATTAACTTTTATTTGTGCAATAAAAAGGGCTTGTGTTGAAACACAGCCTTATCTACTCAGTGGTGCAAGCCCTGCCTGTGCTCTGCAGGAACGTGGGGCGCAATAGTGCCTCAGTCCCTCTGTGCTTTCCATTTGGTGCTCCATTTTCATCAGGATGGGGCAGATCATGTTCATACTGAGCCTGCCTTTTAAGGACGGCAACTTGAGCTTGTTGATTAAACTAGAGTAGATTCTGGCAGCTGTCTGAAAGGAAGAGATGACGTGTAAGATCATGCTGGACATCTGCCTTCACCTTCCTGCCTCTCACCTCTCTTCTGTCTGACGTTGTTCCTCTGTTTGCATGCAGACAAAGACACGGACCCTGCAACAATCCAGGAAGTCAGCGAGTTTGTTCTCTCTCTACGTCTCCCCACGGATGCTGCTGCAGTCCTGAGGAAAATGAATGAGATTCAAAGTTTGGCTACCAAGCTGCAATGCCCAGAGAACATACTTGCCCAGACAGCCGAGGACATTGCAAAGGCCAAGCAGCTGCAGCAGGAGGCAGAACAGGCCAGGTCAGCTTGGCTGAAGGCTTTCGGCAGCTGAGGGTCACTGAGCCAGAGGGAATGTGCTGATGCTTAGCTGGAGTGAAATCTGACTGTGCTTCTGTGTATGCATGGTGGCTAAAAGGATGTATTTGCAGTCTCTACAGAGGTTTCTCTGATACTTTGATTCAAATAAGGATCTGGCTGCCAAGAATAGATCTTGTTATGGATCCTAGAGCAAGAAACTCTATACCAAAAGTAATAGGGAATTCTCTCCATTTCTCAAGACCATATAAGGGGAGATGATGGGGTGGCTCTGTTATTGATATTGGTGACCCACATTCTGATCACACAAGAGAGCACGAGGGGATTAAATGGGCTATTTGTTTTCTGGGTGAAAGTTGGGAGGATTATCCCATGGCCCCTTCAAAAGCAATTACACAGAGCCCTTGCAAATTTGGAGCATCTGCTTTGTCATGTGTTGACTTTCAGCAATATCCCGGTGAGAAGGTGAGTGGGATAAGTATGTAAACTCCTTTATAGTGTCTGACACCTGCTTAGCCCGCTGGAATCGATGAGACAAAGCAGTCTGGCTTCTGTTATGATGTGGAATACCAATGAAAAACCATGACACTATGGGGAGCTCTGTCCTCCAGTCTAAATAGTCCCAATGGAAAGCAGATAGTATGCAGTGAAGTTGGTTCCCTTTAATTTCCCTTTAATTCTTTTTCCTGCACCCTTGCAAAGCAGTTGTTTCTACATCTCTCCCCTTCTCAGTTCATTTCCTCTGTTTGGGGATGTGAAATGGAAGTAACACTTCTCTTGAATGGAAATCTGCTCTATGGCTATTCTATACTGTGTCTGGATGTGTGTGGGGTGATCACAGCCTTCTCCATTACAGTATTGTCTTGCTTCCCCAGCTTGCTTATTTTGCCCCTGCAGTCCTGATATCCAGTCCATGCAATTCTCCACACTCACTCTGGCTGTTTCTTGTGTTTCTCCAGGAACCGGGCGAATGCTGTGGAAGGCAATGTGGAAGAAGTTGTTGGGAATCTGAGACAGGCAAACACAGTGCTGCTGGAGGCTCAGGGGGCTATCAGGGGCTCAGGTTCTTCCCTTCGGTTCATTCAGGAGCGCGTTGAGGAAGTAAGTGATGCTCAGTGACTTCCCAAATAACAGCACTGCTTCCTGCTCTCTGCTGCTTTGCTGCTTTGCAGTGGGGTACAGCCCTGTACCAGCAAAGTGGGTGAGATATTTTGTGCAAAAAAAACCAACACCCTATTCCCTTTTGGGTCTCACTTGTCTGCTTCTCTGAGCTCCAGGCCTGCAAGGAGGAAATCCGTGGGCCTTCACTGCACAGAAGAAAAAGGTTTTGTTTGCAATTTCCCTCTTAACATGGAGCATTCTGCTTGTAGATCGAGGCAGTGCTTGGTCCAGCTGAGAAGAACGTGGGCTCGGTGGCAGCCCAGCTGGCTGTGCTGGCAGAGAGGCTCCCTGGGCTGCAGCAGACAGCAGGGCAGAACCGGCTGCGGGCCGGCGATGCGCAGCAGGCAGCAGCAGCAGCAAGCGAGGAGGCCAACGGGGCTCAGCAGGTATTTGGCCTTGCACCGTGCTCCCTCTGGCTTTCTCAATCTTAATGCCTTTGGCTCAAGACCTGTTTCTGCTCTCTGCCCCACCTGAGGCAGAGCAGCCCGTGCAGATGCCAGTCAGCATCTTTGTGAGCACGCTGTGCATCTGCATATTAACGTGATTGCAGAGCTCTAGCACAGTATCTCTTTAGTATTTAAAATGGGTTCAACATTGGTAAATCTTCACCAGTTTATTTGCTCAGTCCTACATGTGCTGCTGCTTAATTTACTTTTCCCCAGGCTTTCCAACGAGTGAAAGATATGTATGCAGAGCTGAAGAGCAGAGAGGGGCAGAGCCCTGCGCTGGGAGCACAGGGCAGCCGTGTGCAGAGCATAGATCTGGAGGCAAAAGCTCTCTTTGAGGAAACGTGGAACATGATGCTCCGTATGGAAAGTAAGCCTCTGAGCTCGGGGTGATGGGCAGGTGAACTGGGACTTTTGGGTGCCAGAGAGGTTGGGATTTTTAGGGCAGAAGAGAGGGGTGCAGGAGGGAGGAGGGGTTCAGTCCAGGAAGGCAGGCTGCACACAATGCCTTCCTCCAGTTATGATCTCACAAAACCTTCCCTGCCCTCTCTCCTCAGCTTTGGAGACAGAAATTCAAGAAAGCAACAGAGCTCTTGTGGCCAAGTCAGCCAGGCTGTCAGGCCTTCAGGAGCAGGTGGGCAGGATCCGGGACGCCATCCATAAGCGAGTCACCTACTATGAGAGCTGCTCCTGAGTGAGGCTGCACCTTCCTGCTGCAGACACCAACTGCTGTGTTGATTCCCATTTTTCTGGCAGGATTTCTCACTTTCCTAATGTCTGTATATTTAGCAAATGGGATTTCTGTCCTTTTGGAAAGGAGCTGCACCGAGCCAAAGGGGTGAACCCCTCGGTAGGTTCGTGCTGGTTGGTATACTTGAAGCTACCTGGGCATGGAGGAGAAGGACAGACACAGAACTTCAGCTACAAATATGCACATCCCCCACATTGTTATTTCCAGATTCAAGCTTTTGTAGCTGGATTTGCTATTCAGACAAAACCCATTATGTGGGGCAATGCAGTTCATGCTTAGAACTTGCCGTGGCTGCTGTCCTTCCCTCCTAGATTTTTCATCAAAGATTCAGATCACAGAAATGGAGAATTTTATCACCGTCGTACCTACGTAGCAAACCTCTATTTCTGCAACTAGGAGAAATGCAATCTCATACTCAAAACGTGTGATGTTGAATGTCTTCTTTGACTTTCTGCCACAATCTTCTTATTTACTGTGTAACACTTTGCCAGAAAAATATCAGAGCGAGCAGTTCTGCAGCTGCTCAGGGGATGCTTCAGAAGGGACTTAATAGACCATTTCCACATCACATTTCTACGAATAACCAACAGGCACTTTACAAAACAAAAGTCAGCTTTATTAAGCAAGTATTTATTGTGCAATTACAGACTTGGAAGCAGGGAATTTAGACCTTGCTGTGGTTATTAACAGACATAGGGAGGTTGCTAGCAGGTTGTCTCCTTTTGTAGCTGAAGTGAGAACCACGCAGCCTGGGCAGCTGCTTGGCACCGAGCTGCAGAGAGCTGAAGCCTGGGAGAAACCAAAATCGAAGGAATGGGAAAGATGCAGGTTGTAAAAATAACTGAGCTGCCACTGAATAAAACTCTGCATGGCTTTGGTTTATAGGATTTATGCTGTGCAGTGCACTTGTTATGCATCGGACAACTTAACGGTATACAGAAAACAAAAGCTTACAGCGTTGAGCAGTGTTGTATGGATAATATACACTATGCTAGCAGCAGCCTCAGACTTTCCCTTGCTAAAGTGCCTTCTCCCAGCATTAACGATCAGCAGCAGGCCGAGGTCGCCGCGCTGATGGATTCCCAGCATTTCTGTGCTGCTCATCACCGCGTCGCTGCTCTCCGTGACGCTGCTGCCTGTCAGCCCCTGGCGGGACACAACATCCTTTCTTCTTGCTTGCACTGTTGATGTCTGGCTTTGAAGTGCAGAAAAGAGTAAAACAGCCCTTCTGTTTCTGCAAGAGTGAGAATTTCAATTGGGAATTGAACTTTGTTTCGCTAGACTGCTGCCTTCACAGTGTGCTCTGTTAATAGGCGGCAGCAGCACGGGGGTTAGGAGCCGCTTAGTTCCTTTTGTATGCTGCATTTATAAAAGGCTGTTACATGACTGATCACTGGAATTGACCTGTTTGGAGTCTGTAGTAGATCTTACTTGCATTTGTCTCATCTATTGATCCTTTGTACGTTACTGTTCTGTTCGTGTGATCTCATCAGTAGAAAAGGTCATAAAAGATGATAAGATGCAGCTCACTTGATGTAGTTTCCAGGGAGATTTATGCTGACCCATGCTCACCTTTTTGGAACATCTTCTCAGCCAGAATCTAATAGCAGTATTTCCTACTGCTTATACACAACATGTCTCAAATGTTAATTTCGGAATTAATCTGAGCTATGACCAAACAGGAGGAAACTTTCATTTTCTTACTTCTCTGGCATTTGTTGCTCACCTACACAACCCAACATCTCCATGTCATGCTGGTAACAAAGCAACTGGAACTGACCCAGCTGGACCAAATCTGGGCCAAGGATGGGCTGTTCAGGCCATAATTGCCTTTGAAACCAATTGATTTTAGAGCCAGTGAGCTGGTCCACCTGGAAGTCAAAGGATGACTTCTTCCTCAAGAGATGGCTTAATTAGGGCTTTCTCTGTTACAAAATACCTGCAAAATCAATTTGTTTCCGTACAGTCACTTTGCTAGCTGTGCCTTTCCCATTTTCATGCTGTAATGGGTTTAATTGCAAGCAGCTGGTGGTGGGATGGTGTGCACTTACCATGGCGATGGGGGATCCTGCTGGCTGCCTTCCTCATCACATGATCAAACAAACTCCAGTTTGCCCAGTGCCACAGTGAGATGAGTGCTTACCAGTCTTCATTGGAACGAGAACTTCTGATTTGAAATGGCTGGATGGAAATGGAAGAATTGGAAGAGAAAGATGGGAAGAAAAAAAGAAAAGAAAAGATAAGCAGCTGTGTTTATGGTCGTTCTGCAGGTGAATTAAAGTTGTGTTTTTTATATAAAGAGTGTCATCTGCTGAAAGCAAAGTAGACCTGGAGTGCAAGTCAACACTGCAGCAAAGGCAGGGTTCACTCAGCCAGCAGCTGCTGAGCAATTGGCATCAACAGCTCTAACCATAGATCATCTCAGCTTCTGGAAAGCAAATGCACTGATGGCAATGGCAACCAAACCCCCACCACCTCAGCTCACTGCAAGCCTTGCTGTGCAGCCTGGGCACTGTGCCTCACCTGCTGCTCATACAAGCACAAAAAAATGCTTGGCTAGGTACTGGTGCAATGTTTGCTTCTTTCCTTTTCCTCCCTCCTCTCTACTCCACCTGGAGCTGGCAACTTATGTGCCAGGCAGCAACTTCCAGGCAGGGTTATTCCCATACACTTTGTTGCAAGTCTCGGCTGATGACGTGGATACCTACTGGGATTTTGCAGGTTTTTTAAGGAGCACCATCTCGGAGCAGAAAGATGCCTTGGCTCTCTCATGCCCTGTGCACACTGGGCTGCAGCCACACGATCTGGCTGGCGGGCTCTGGTTGTCCGGTGATCCATTCACTGGGGGGCTTTGCAGCTTGCTCTCTCTCATTCCTGTGCCTTGCTCCAGCGGAGCAGGAGGGGCCGGACAGGGGACCTGGGGCAGTGACATGTCCTCGTCCTTGCTGGGCATTGCTGGCTGCGTGGTGTTGGGTGTGCTGGGTCTGGGTGCTTCAGAGCCTTGTATAATTGGGTGGGTGCTGCCAGCCGTGGCGTGGCCATTCATGTGCAGCTTCCTCATGTGGTGCACCACGGCTGCGGCATTGAAGGCTTGCTGGGGAGGAAGAGAAAAACCCCACAGTGAGCACGAGCACCCAGTGCGCTGGATGAACGTTGTCCATACGAAGCAGCAGCAGGGTGGTAATGCTGAGCTGCTTGGTGCTGCTGGAATGTTTGCACAACGTGCAGAAAACGCTCGTTCCTGGCATAAACATGGTGAATACCACAGACTACAAACTGCTGATGCTTTTGAAGATTATAACTCTTTCTAGATAAGGAAATCAGGGGGAACAGCTGTAAATTACCCCACAGTGCGGAACGGAGACTCAAGCTGAATTTTGAGTGTATTTAAAACACTCTAATTCAAGTGGTTCCTACGATATTCCTCTCTCTATCTGGATTCTTACAAAAGCTCTTTTGATATAGATTGAAGTACCAGGTCTGAAGGGAGGAGCAGCTGGATTAAGCTCACAAAAAGATCTGCTGACAGTGTGCTGGTTTTGTTCCCCTAGCACAAACACAGCAATCCTTTTCCCCAGCCCTTGTTTTATTGGGAAGGGCACTGTGATGGCACTATAGTGTCCATGGTAAACAGAGCAGTGTGCATTGCAGTAGGTAATGCTGGTCCAAGCATACCATAAAGAGGAGCTGCATATGATTTTCAGACAACTTTTGGAGGATTTTGGGTGCTTACCCATCCCAGAACCTCGCTTGTTGCTAGATGGCAGCAACTGGCGTTTGCTATTGGAATGGCTCTGGGCTCCCAGTGACGAACAACTTACCCTCCATTTGCTCTTTGCAAAGTTTTTCTGAATCTGAGCACTGACAGATGGGTATATGTCACGGTGAAGGGCTGTATTTCCATTAATCCTGCAGATGGGGAGAGAAGAAAATGGGCTCATAGGCAGATGGCATTTGTAAGTCATTCCACATTCTGGAGGCAAGTAACTGCTTTGTACATTCAATCAGCATTAATTAAACCCAAAGGAAAAACAGCAACAAAATGTAACACAAACACACACTTCAAAGCTCAGAAAAGCCCAGAATGGGATTTCTTCTTTGCCTCTGTTTATGGAGACAAATATTACACCAATTGCACCTTTAATTATTCATAGTTCTCTTTGTTTTGCGGAGGTGGCTGATGGCACTGCCAGGTTGGGGGACAACTCTCACCATGGGTGCCTCAGGGCTTCTTCACAGGAAAACCTTGTGTCCGGGTTCTTCTCCAGCAAGTGCCTGATGAAATCCTTGGCTGTTTGGAAAGGGACGAGAAGCAGAGAGGAAAGGTTATTTTCTCCCCGTTCCAGGATGAGATCCTAATAGCAGAGGGCAAACACTCGTAGATAAACATCACAAAGGTCAGCGTGGGAAGGAGGTGTTTGCACCACTTCATTACAGTGGTGGAGGGAGATATGTGTGGTGAAACGCTTCTGATGGAAAAATGTCACCTGCACATGTACCTAATTTCAGCTTAGATGGAGTGAATGTGAACTGAATTTCTCACTGCCAGTAGAAAAAAAATACAAAAGTTGGGACTGAGAGGTTTTAGACGTTGCTCTAAAGAACAGCCTCCTATTTTCTTTTCTTTTTTTCTTTCCTCTTCTTTTTTTCTCTCTGCCCACACAGCTCAGCTTTGGCATCGCTGCCCTGCCCTGCAGTGCTGGCAGCTGCTGTGGGCTGTCCCCATCCCCACGGCCAAGGAAGGTGAAATGCTGCTGGGCTCTACCTGACTCGGAGATGTCATCCCAAAAAGGAGACTCAAACTCGTAGTAGCCTTCCTTGATCTTTTCAAACAGCTTGGACTCGGTCTCTTCGTAGAAAGGTGGGTACCCACACAGCCTGGAACAGAGCAGAGGGGCACAAGTCCTTCAGCTGTGTATCCACATGAGCTTGGTGTGGCTTGCTAAGGCTGGGCATGTGTGTGCAACACGAGGGAGTGAGTAACAGGAGGCTGCTGTATGGATCCATCTGTCCCTAAGTGCATGGGGAAAGCTGCAGAAAAGAGTTAAAAACTGTGCAGCGAAAGAACAAAGCAACAGCTGGAACAGAACTGCATGGTGTGGGAGGAAATGAAACAAAACATACAGAGGAAGACTGAATGAGAAAAACAAAGCACAGGATGAGGCACATAATAGAGAAAATGCGATTCCTTTCATCTCCTCTCCAGTTCTTGATTCCCACCACCCTTTTCATTTCTATGGTCTGGAGGATCTGTGTGAAGGAGGAGAACACTGCAGTGCTGTCACGAGGAAGGAGAGGGCTGGCACCGCCTCCGCTCATGCTTCCATGCTGCAGAGGTGCATGAGGCAGTGCACGAGCTGGGAAACGTGGAGATGGGGAGGGCTGCTGCCCTGCTGCTACTCACAGGATGTAGGTGATGACTCCGATGGACCAGCAGTCCACAGCTTTGCTGTACGGTTTCTGGGCGAGGACTTCAGGAGCTGCAGAAAAGCAAAAAGAAATGCAAATTGCAAGCAATGGTAAACTCTGGGAAAAGGAGAAGATCCTCGTGCAGTTGGCTTCTGAGAGGTCAGCACAGGAGCCAGTAATGGCCCTACGCAGCAGTTGGATTGCTGTCTGCCTTCTGTATCCACTTCATGCTGTTGAAGAGAATGACCCACTGAGGACTTCTTCCTGCACCCAGAGGCTCTGACAAGCTGGATGGAGGCAATGCACTTAGGTTGACATGAAACAAAATCCCACAGTGTTAAAAATTTTTTTGTTGTAAATTTTCAATAAATACGTGGATAACAGCAAAACTCACTGCTCTTAGAATTACCCTTTAAACACTGTAATTTTGTGGTCTCCAAAACCATCAGTAATCCACTTTTCGTGGGGTCCTGCAGTGCTGCCTCTGTGACTGGTGTGTTGTTGTTAAGGTGGCTGTATATTTTTCCCTTTCATGTTGTAGGGGCACAGCCCTTTTCCTGGCAGCCCACCACAGCATCCTGTTCCCAGCTCTCAGCTCACCAACATATCCTGGCGTCCCGCAGGCAGTGGACATGATGCCGTTCTGCTCCATCTTGGACAAACCAAAGTCTGTAATCATGATTTTGGAGTTCTCTTCAGGAGTGAGGTAAAGAAGGTTTTCAGGCTGTGAATACAGAGAGCCAGAGGTTGAAATTCATGGTGGAAAAATGAAGAAAGCTACGGGACGAAGCTCGGGAAGCGTGCGGCCAAGGGCCAGACTGCACCTTCAGGTCACGGTGGACAATCCCGTTTTCATGCAGGTATTTCACGGCTGTCAGGACCTGGTGGATCACCACGCTCGCATCTTTCTCAGTGTAGACCCCTCGTTCCAAGATCCTGTCGAACAGCTCTCCACCCGACACCCTGTTGTAGAAGAAGATGAAAAATAGACAGGCGATCGTGCGCTCTCCTCCACGCAAGCCATGACCTTTCAGGCCCTTTACAGCTCCTCCTGCAGCACAGCTGCTCTCAGGCAGCAGCTCAGCAGCCAGCAGGCTCTCCTGAGTCCATTTGGAGCATCAGGAAGCATTCCTGCAAATCTTTGACTTCTAGAATGGCTGTGCTGAGCTGCAGTGTGCTGTGGCTCTGCTATACTTACAGCTGCATCACCAGGTAGAAGTGGGTTGTGCTCTCATAGATGTCTTCCAAAGTCACGATGTTTTCGTGCTTTATTCTGCAAAGACAAACCTGGGTCAGAAATGAACCTGACAAGGACCAAGTGGCTTTTCCAGCTGAAAACCCAGCCGTCACATTGCTTTCAACACAAGTGACAGTTCACCAGGCTGTTCTGTGCCTGCACAACCTGCTGCATTCCCATACCTGGGGCTGTGCTGGGGCTGTGGGGAGAAGTAACTCCGTTAGCGTACTAATTTACGTATTATTTGAAAAGAAATACTTATTTCTTTGCATCAGTTTCACTTTGGAACCACATCTTGGGAAAGGGTGTTAGTTCTTTACATGACAATGTATGTATGCATGTGTGAACTCACTTTTTCAGCACTGCTATCTCATTCTCCAAGCTGCTGTCCCTTGTGAGCGGGGACTTCTTGATGCACTTCAGAGCAAAGAGCTTCCCAGTGCTTCTTTGTTTCACCAAGAAAACTTCTGAAAACGCACCTCTGCAAAGAGAAGTGTGAACAGGGGGAGACTGACAGATAGGAACAGGAAAAAACAACCTGGGAGTGGTTTAACACCAAGTGGATGTTGGTTGGAAAGCTGAAGGTACATTTCCAGCAGCCCCAGCGTTAGGAAACACAATGCAAGATTTTGTACCAAGAAAAAAAAACCCACGACAATTTTCTCTGTAGAGGAAAGGTTATGTTTGCATAGTTTATCATGGAGCTATACTGAGGGAGTGGACAAAGAATTTCCCTGCACTCAAATTAAGTGATGCCCTTCAAGGCTGCCTGCAGTGCTTGGGATGATCCTGATGAGGGTTCAGCTTGGCGTGGCCAGGAGTGGGTATCTGCAACATGTGCTAAGCTTGCAATCCTGTTAGAGGCTTTTCTCAGGCAGCAGAACACGTGTCTTGGGACAGTGACAGTGCATGCTTTGCCAGGTCAGTCCCCAGTAATCCTCATCAAATGAGCAACAGATTAATTTGTGGCGGTTAAATGGGACGAGCTGCTGAGCCTACAACCCTGCAGGGCAGTGGTGGGTAGAGAGAGGAAGGTGAGCATGGTGGAAGCGTGCTAGTGGGATGCTATTGTAGCAAACCTATCAAACAAGGGCAGAAAACCTGTAGCTCCTGTAATCTCCTGAACAAAGAACACAAGGCACAGATGGGTTTGATGGTGCAGTTGGTGCCAGGACCTTCTCCTCGTTTCATATTTTCCTCTTTCATCCCTTTGAGCCCTGAAGGCTGTTTCACAGAAATGCTTTCCACACTCCTGAGGGCTCTCAAGGAATGGGCAGCACAGAGGTCCCTAATCCGATAGCTAAGGATTCCCCATAGAGATGATGGGAAATTTCCCAGTGATTTTAAATCCCAGATCTCCATTTGCTTTCCTTGGCCAGCTGAAGCAACGCGTGTGGAAAAAAATCCTAAACTCTAATACTAAATTATCCTATTAATGTAGTAGTAGGAAATGAACAACCTACAAATCAGATGCTGGGGCATCTGTTCTATATATCTGTCCCGAACAGTTTATAATAATTATGCCCCTTATTAAAAAATTATGATTCAACAAGTTGGCGAGGAGAAACCAAGCATTTCTTCTTGCCTTCTTCTTTGAGGGGAAGCTGTTGGGTAACGTCACTGATTTTTGAGGCTGACCAGGAACATGAGAACCTAAATCCCAGCCGAGCTCTGGCATAGCTGTGTTTGGAAGCCTTGCTGTGGGTTCTACAGTCATGGAAAATCTGGACATGGCAAAATTTCCTGCTGGAGGTAATTCAATTCCTCCTCCACCACCTTAGAAACGCTTTCTCGTCTCATTCAGACCAATAGGCAAATTAAGCTGTTAACTCCCAGGAAAATATTGTACAACTCGAGCAGCCACGCTCTCGTTTCATCCTTCAAGTGACTCAGGGTTTATGAGATAAAGACACGGCGTTATTAAACCTCTCAGAGCCATCCCTTGACCTTGCTTGACCTTGCAGCAGCAGATCAGTGCATTCACAAGGAAAAGAGCAAAGCCCCATCCAGGCTGTGACTGGAGGGCAGAGCAGGGCTCGGGCTGCTGCACCTTGGGGGTACTTACGATCCCAGCGCCTCCATGAAAATGAACGTCTTTCTGATATTGCTCGTCTGTTTCTTCCAGGAGCTGCTGTCATCCTCTTCCTTGCGGCCCATCTCCTCCAGAGTGGAAGCAGGGAATGCTGTGAGGAAGAGGAGCAGAGAGCTGAGGGCTGCGGTGGGGGCTGGCATGGCAAGCAGGGCTGGCTCAGGGTGCCATGCACAGCGCTCACCTGGATTCAGGCTTTTCAACACCACTGAAGTATGGGGAATTTGGTGCTGCTTTTGCTACTTAACAGCTGTTGGTGCTGCTACATCCAGCTCCAGCTGCTGATGCAGCGTAACACCGGGTCAGCTGGGCAATGCACACTGCAGTGCTGCCCAGTCACTGCCCTCCTCTGGTGCATGCTGCCCATCACAAATGTTCCTATTGTGCTAAAAACTCTGCTAATGAGTATGGCTGCTAATTTTAGCGAAGGCACCCGTGGCTTAATGGGTTAAAAAGTTAGGCGCAACGAACAACTCGGAAGGATCAAAGCTGATCTAATTTATTACTTGAGAAATGGTTGAAAGAGCTTGAGACTGCAGGAAAGGGAATTGATAGAAAGCATTTTGTCGATTTGCTGTGGGCAGTTTACACTGCTGTCGTCTAATTGTTGTTAACTGAGTCATGACCTTCCCGCTACCTGCTCCCCACTGTGCTCCATGACTGATGCCACCAGTGAGAGTCGAGCCAGGTGTGGGGAGAGAGCATCCCCAGCCCTGAGGAGGAGGATGAAGGTAAAAGGAAACACAGCTGGGTTTTCACTGGCCTGACTAATCCCAGGGTTATGGTGACACAACGGGCAGAGACGGAGGAAAACACAGCTGTGTGCAGTCAAACCCCGCCATGCTGCGTGGTGGCTGGGCACCCGTCATCGGGGTTTGGCTGTGGGATGTCACAGGAGGTGTGCTCTGTTTGGAAGCATGTGGGGACTGCAGGCTGTCTGCCCTTGGCAGTATCCCAGCTCCCTTCTCTAAGCACTGCTGTCACACAGAGGAAATGCTGTGTGAGCTCCTCGGAGTGGTGGGAGAATTAGGAGAGCTTACAGGGGGCCTGGAGAGAGGGGGTGTGTGAAATGTTATACAAGTGTCTGAGCACTCTTAATAAGATCAGGTCTAACATTACAGAGCTGGGAGTATGCTGGAAGGTGAAAATGAAGCCATGAGAGGGGAAAAGCGATCAAAAACACTTGGTTTTTGGCATGATGGAGATATGAAAGAAATGGGCTGAAAGCAGCCATGAGCATCGCCCTCCCACCAGCAGGAAAAGATGCCCTGGGCTGCAAGTGCCCTCGGGGCCAAAGCTCCTCTTGTGCACAAGTGCTCGGGAAGGGGAAAGTCCTGCAGCAGAGAAAGCTGAAAGATGTTCTGTGCCAGTCACCGTAGGTGCTTGAATTCCTCCTGAACCTCATTGACCTCCTTAATTAGTGCACCTTTGGGATTTCGAGATCCTTGACACCATTTTTTAGAGGTTAATTTAATGTTATGGAAAACTGAACTGACTCAATTGCAAACAGGTGGAGGCTCTGCTGTGTGAAATCACCAAAGGCCGCTGTGCATTTGACCTTTATTTACTTTCTGTATTCTGACGCGTGTGAAACTCTCAGAATTACAAACATTTACAAATAGAAAACAAAAACCAGCCATAACGTTATGTCTGGAACCAGCCAAGTCCAAAAGTTCTCCGTAATAATGGTGACCCATCAGTAGAAACCTCCTCTGGGTCACAGAAGTGGAGTTTCCACTTTACAGTCACCATCCATCCCACCTTCTCAATCTCTGCAGAACTGGAATTTCACACGAAAGCAACCCTGAGCAGAGATGTCCGGCTGCAGACGGAAGGTGTTTCTGATTTAGAATGGATTTTCCTTCTAGAAGGAAGACAGCAGCCTGTTTTCTTCAGTCTCCCGTGAATCATCTGTTGGTCTTATAGTTTCTCCTTCTGTCGCTCCATGCACGCAGCATTTGGTTGTGCTGCTGTCTGGAGGGAGGGCTGGATGAATCGCTCTGACTCCATACACGTGTATTTGATTTCCTGCTTTCTCAGTTTTTCTCTATCACTGCGAGCAAGTCATTTCCTGCCTCGCTGCCTTCTGAGAGAAAGGGGAGTAAGCAAGTGGTGCTATTTTGAGAGCAAAATAATCCAATGTTTGAGTTGCCCAAGATGTAAAGCTGCATACGTACTCAGGCAATAAATACTCGCCCACCTTCCCCCTTTCCCAGCACCAGATTACCTTCTTTTCAATACGGTTACCTCTGCTGCCCACAGGACCCGTTTGCACAGGGCTTTGAGCTGCCTGGTGTTTCTGCACTTTGGGACCTGGGATTTTCCCTGTGTGGGCTCTGTGATTTTATCTTTTCCCATCTCTCTCAGTCTGTTTAAGGCACCTGTTGCACTCTGCACTGGTTCAAGGCACTGGATACATCTGTGGGTTATTTTTTTGTTTATTCCGACTCTGGTCCAACACCCTGACCTTTCTCAGCATGTGAGTAAACAGGGTTCCATGGATCCATTGGCTCAGCTGGAGCTTTGCTTTCCACAGGAATGCAAAACATCATAGCAAAAGTTGGGCCGGCAGCCTTTGAGCTTGGGGCAAGCTTCCTGCCCTCCTGCTGTGCATCAGACCCATCCATGCCCCTCCTCGAGCACAGCCCTGCAGGAGGATGTCCATGAGCAGCAGGATGTGCAGAGGGAATGGGACGGAGCACACCCTGCATGCACCAGAACGCACGCTGCTTTCAGCTCCTGACCGGTCTGGCTTTGCCCACCTACCTTTAACAGTGCATTAACAGCAATGTGTTAAGACCGTACAATAAAATGGACAACGAAACGGACAAAAGGGCCTTCTGAGATGAAAAAGAAGGGCATAACACTGCTTTCATTTGTTTCCTTTCCCCCAGCATAAACAACTAAGCTGCCTGCAGGACTCCGGTCTGATGAGCGCACACTGAAAGCAGTGGTTCCAACATTACTGCCAACCTTTGGGCTCTTCCACAGACCTGGTCAATAAACACAACTGCTGCCGTGCTCTGTCTGATCCGGCAATGACACGTCGCTGCTTGGAATGTAATGAGTGTTATTATGACCTTGCTTAAATATTTCCTGTAGAAATCTGTTCGGCTCCATATCTCACGGTAACAAATCCTTCTGCAGACAAGCATTGGGATCCTGAATGGATATACTGCACTAGCAGAACGGTTGTAGGCATGATTAATAGTCTTGTGACAAAGTTACATGTGGTGGGGGGAAGATATATGGTTCTCTCATGATTCTGCTTTTGGAATTAGAAAGAAGTTTAAAGCAAAATATAAATATATACGTATAAAGGAGGAGAGCACAATGTCAAAGGATTTGTTTTCAAAATACACCAAAGCAAGCAGTCTGCATGTGAAATTAGCTGCCAGGCCTCTGTGTTCGGGGACAAAAGACTGAGAAACTGAAAACACAGCTCGCCATTAAAGGCAAATCCACATCAAACCGCCCCACTGATTCAAAAGCAGTGCTGTAACTCGGCGCTCCTCGACGAGCCACTCTCAAGATGACATTTATCAATACGAGCATTTTGGATTCCTACGGTAGTTCTGAAGTGAAAATGCCAGGCGGCAGCTTTCTATGAATTGCTCAGGATCACACGCGGGGCATCAGACCAACAGCCCCGCGCTCGTAGGTCCTCCGGGATCCTCCCTCCCATTCCGAGCCACCATTCATTCAAAAAACACAGCCAGGTCAGCCAGCACACCGCCTGCTCTGCTGCACGGATCCGCCAGGGAATGGTTATGAAGAAATAAGATTTCGCTTACCCAAGTCAGCAGGAACAAAGCCAGTCGGACCCCGGCGCTGCCGCTCTGCTCCACAGCTCTGGGGGGATTAGGGCTGCTGGTGGCAGCAGGCAGAGGCTGCGGGAGGAGAAGAGATGGCTCCGCCGTGCCGGTAGCTAGGCAGCACTTACAGGGAGTCAATTGACACGAGAATAAGCAGCTTGTGGGTGTGCATGTGTGCACACGTCGCCGTGCATCGCAGCCGTGGGTACCTGGTGCGGGGAGTGGGATGGAGCGCTGCCCGGCTGGACGGCCAGGTGCTGGGCTGCTCCACTGCCCTCCAGCAGCCGGCGTGGAATTGAAACAGTGCTGGGGGGGGGAATGCAAATGCGATTAGCTTTCATCGAACGGATGACTTCTCAGGATTAAAAATACCCCGTTTGCTTCTCGTGATGCTGAAGGGCTGCAGGGCTGGGCAGGGCGCACTGTGAGCAGTTCCAACTGAGCGAGTTGGGGTGCTGCTCTCCACCATCCTTATATGGCACAAAACCCCAGAGAAAAATGACACTAATTAATCTAATTAATCTCCATCAGCAGTGTTTTAGACTATTTCGAACCAATCATTGCACTGACTTCCAGAACCCGTCTGTCACCTTCCTGGGAAGTGCAGCACATGAGTGCAGGAAACATTCACTACTCTTCAAATCTTTCCCATCGTGTGAAATTTTTAGGGAGGACAAAACCAACTTTGCTGACTGCACTCTGTTGATTCACAGTGTCATCTAAAGTGATGCACAACAGATGTCTATGTTGCCAAGTTTAGTTTGTTATCAGGAACAATCAGCTTTAGGGCAGCACTGGATCACATTACTTTTCCTAAGATTTGATTGTTTCATTAGCTTAATTACAAAGAGAAGGCAGTTCGGAACTCTCCCTTTCTTTGCTGGTCAGACTCCATCAGTGTGAAGCCCAGAGTCGGGATTGGGTCACAACTTCTGGGTGTGGAGTAGAGCCTGAATGTCTCCTTCAGCTCCAGGTTTTGGAGGAATTTGCATTGTTTTGATCTTGAAACCCTCATAAAGGTTCACCTATTCATGCCCTTAATGGCTGTCACACAGGACAGCTGGGGATGGCACTGCTGTGAATCGATGCTTGTGCTGTGCTGGGACTGCGTGACCTGTTGTCCTTTTAACGTTGGTGAGATGAAGGCAAAAATGACAAAAAGAAGGAGAAAAATGGCCATGAGTTGGCTCCTCCTCTAGGAAGGCCAAAGCTGCTTCCTGTGTGCTGAGGATGACAGTGGAAGGCAAGGGCAGAGCTGAGGGCATTGGATAACTGATGCAACTGCACTTGAGGACACGGCAAGGAGGTGGGTGGACACAAACAGAGGAGCTGCAGGAGGAAAGCAGCACATCCCCTGCTGAAATCGCTCTCTTAAGGCCATAATTCAGGATAAAGTGCCCCTGCCAAGGATGAATCACCGTCTGTGCAATAAGCATCCATTTCCCCTGGGGTGCCGGGGTCCCTGCCCCATCCCTGGGCTGTTTGCTGGGTGATGTGAGTGCAATGGGCACCGCACAGCTGGTCACAGGGTGATGAAGGGGAAGTGAAATTCAAGGCGACGTTACGCAGGATAATGCGATTGCCTCGAGAGAAGTTTAAGGCAGAGATAATGAGAACAAAAGGGAAGCATTTACTGCACTGCAGTCCTCCGAGTTTGGGTGCTGCTATGAGCTGTACTGAAATGAGACAGCTGTGATAAACCCACTTGGAGTGGGTGAGGACTCCTTGTTCTGCTCCTGCAGCACTTGCTGCCAATGTCTTCCAGATCCCACAGAAGGAGCACAGCCATAGCAGGACAATGCCAGGAACAGTTGAAGTAGGAAGAAACTTGCCTGAGAAAATGGAAAGCAGAGCAGTGGGTGCACTGCAAAGTCAGCACTCGGGGTTTGGCCTTCAGAACCACTGAGAAAAACACCAACGACCAGAGGAAAGGAGAGGGAACACATTGCTGTGTGTGCTCTGCAAAGAAATCCATTGAGATGGTGAATCCTGACCTTGCCTGGTGGAAATCTGGGACAGAAATCAGGGCCTTGTGCTGGGCTCTCCACGGGCTCGTGTTAAAATAGCACTTATTAACCAAAGATGCTCCGACTCTCAGCACCAATCTTGGTTTGAATGGTGTGAATCAGAAGTGAGGAGGTGGAATGCAGCAGTGCAGTGTGGCAGGAGGGGCTGGGAGGGAAGAACCGTCAGTCTCAGCCCTGCATCGAGCACAGGCAGTGCATGGAGGGGCCAGGAGGCGCAGCCGGATCCTGGGCAGGGCTGTGATTTCAGTGCTGGGTTGTGCGTTGGGTGGTGTCACAGAGCTTTGCCTTGGGAAAAATGAGCTGGTGGGGCTCGGCTCAGGTGTCCTCTGCTGGTATCTGTGAAGAAGGGAGAAAATTAACGTCTCAGAATGTTGTCATCGAGAGGGCAAACAGGAGGCATCAGCACAGTGGTTTTCAGACAGAGAGACAGACGGAGACGTGACACCCTAATGGTAAATACAAGCTCAGAAAGCAAATACAGCTCAGCTGTGACATGGCAGGAAATCCCCGGCTGGTGCCAGCAGAGAGCACTGCAGCACAGCCAATGAAAGCACTGAAAAACACAGAAACAGAGTTGTGCAAACAACGCAGCCAGGGCTCCCCAGCAGCGGTCAGGGCTGGCTGTTATTCCATACGAGCTCCTTGCAGCACAAACCAACTACGTGCCCCTCACAAGTGGCATCTGCCAGCATTATTTGCTTTCTTTTATAGCTTTAAGAGTAATGCACAGCGCTGGCCGTGCGGCAGGGAGGTTCATTCACTGCCGGGTGGCTGGGAGCGAGCTGGGCAGCAGCTTGATGCTGTTTTTCATCTGCACTGGCTCAGTTGGAAGGAGCTGCTTTTTTCTACAGATGGTTCAGTTGATGGTGGCTTTTTTCTTTTTGTAAGCGGTTAAATTATCAGCTGAGATACCCAGAGAATTTAGCAGCAGGTTTTGCACTTCTTACTTGCTAATTGAGGTCCTGTGAACTCCCCATTCGTTTTGAAATGGTAAAGAACCACGTGACGTGCCGTTAATTAAGCTCTTCAGCGGTACGCGAATGAACCGCCCCCAGATTTGCAGCAGAGCCCTGACCTGCAGATCCAACGCGGCAGGTTTGGGTTGGTGGCTGAATGCCTTCGTGTTAAGAACGGATGCTTTGCAACCCAAAGCAGTTGGCATTGCTTTGTGATCCGTGTTGGATGCCCATCGCTGTGCTCCCAGCGCGCGTCCTGCCCGCGTGCTTTTAGGTATTTCCCAGCCGCGCAGATCCTGTGATAAGGTGGCCGTTGATAATTCGGGCTGAGAGCTGACTAAAAGTGCTTTCCGTTAATTTTTTCAAAACATAAAGCACTCGTGACGCAGGTTTGAAGAGCTAATTACTCCGGGGGTGGTTAATTACTCAGGGAACGGCGGCTCCGCGGAGTAGCGTCAGTTGCGAGCGCCCCCTAGCGGTCACAGCCGGAACTTCGGCCGTGTAACCGCGTGGGGTCGTTCCTGTTTCCGTCCTCGCAGGAAAAAAAATTCAATAGGATCAATTCCAGTAAAAATCTTTTTTTCTCTAGTTTTTTTTTGTTTGTTTGTTTTGTTTTTTTTTACTTTTAAGATGCTGAAGTCTGGCCGAAGGGCTTCATCAAGAGCGATTTTTCCTTGTCTGCTTGCTGTTGTGCTAAATAATCAAAGAGATAACAGTACTGAAGAATTTAGCTTAAGGAGTCTAATTCGATGCTTTGGGACCTTTTGCACCTGGGATTATGTGTGTTTTTGCTTAGCTTTCTTTCCTGTCCCGGGCCAGGGAGCAGCTTCACATCACTTTCTCTTGTTTCATCTGCAATTGGAGGCATGGGAAAAGAAGGAAAGCCCCACGGTGCTGCCCCTCTGCAACACTCCCAGCAGCCTTCATCCTGCTTTCCTGACCCAGAGCTTGAGGTAAGCTCCACGTGCTTGCACAGTATGCTAATGGGAGGAACTCAATCCCACTGCCTCAGGTCACTCCTGAGGGCATTGTGTGTGAAATGGTTCTTTATGACCTCCTGGGTCACGTTTCTCAGGTGCAGCGTGATTCCATGTGAGCTGGCTTTTAAATGGGGGATGTCATCACATCACTGCCACGTGCTTTCCCTGGCTGGCTCTTGCTGCCCCATAATGTGATGCTGGAGCACCAGCAAAGCCCCCCAGCACGAAGTGGGACACAGCAGGGGCTGCTTCCTGCACTGTTTGTTTTGGTTGCTGAGTGATGACAAGCGAGCAAACAAGATCTGCGTTTCACATCTGCTCCCGAGACTCTTCTTACTCTCTGTAAGTAGCCAAAACATATCAGGAGCTGGTAAGACAACATGCCTGATGGATTTATGCTTTTTTTTTTCATCAGCTTGCTGATAACTTGAAGCTAGATGACAAAACATTTCATAAGCAATCACAGAGTCCATCCCTCGGTGTGTGGGAGTGCTGATCTGAGCAGCTCTGCTCATGGGGAGCTGCTCCCTGCCTTGAGCTGCTGCTCTGCACCCTGCCCCTGTGCCCCTGGCAGTGCTGCAAAGCCTTTGCTTTTCTCACCTATGTATAAACTGACCATAGACACACATCAGTATATTTTCCCAAGTCCTTCCCTTGCTTTTTGTGGTGTTTGGAGAAGTGTTTGTCTTCCCAGCTCCTGCTAGATGTAATTACTCAGAGTATCTGTTTTCTGGCCACTTGGTAATAGCTCTGGGATGCCTGTTGGCAGCTAACAAGGTCTGCTGTGACACGGGGAATACGTCCAAGCCTATTTAAATACTCCTTTCTCTGTTGTGTTTGAGTAGATGGCAGTTATCCTTATGGGCACACAGACTGCCCTGAAAGTACTCTGTCATCTTCAGACAAACAAAGCACCTCAGTAGCACCAAATGCTTTCCCACCACTGCCCATCACAGCTGGCAGCATGCAGGAGAGGTGACAGCAGAGCAGCCTCTGAGCTGGGAATTGAGGCAGTGATATATAATTATGTAGCAGTCTTTTTTTTCCCTTTTTTTTCCCCCCCTCTTTTTTTCCTCTGTGATTTCTTTAAGCAGAACAGCTGATTCAATGCATATCTGTGCATTTGCTGAATTTTCTTTAGCAAAACTGGCAGCATGCGAGCTGTTCCCCCCCCCCCATTGACACAGTATGGCTACAGAACAGCAATGAACACAAAGAAGTTGGGGTGGTACAAGTGTGATCTTTAAACCAGCCCTTCGCTGAGGGCTTTTCCTGTAAGAGCAGAATCACAGCAGTGCTTTACAGCAGCACTGAAAAGTGCCACAACTCCTAAGCAGCTGAGATTTACATTGATGGGTTTTATTCCAGAGCCACCTCCCTCCTCATAAAGCTGCACATTGGTTTTGAGATGCCTGACAAGAGACCACCTGCCTTTCTTCTGATTTATTACTGGAGTCATCTGGTGCCATTTGATTTCCTCCCAGTGTGAAACCATTCATTATTTATACTGCCAAGTACCAGAAATAGCTGTCAGGTGTCCATTCTCAGGTTGGCAACCGCAGGGAGGAAAGCAGAGCGTTGTGAGCATCCCTACCCAAGAGCAAGGTGTAAAAGACAAACTGCCCGTGGGGCTGCAGTGGAAGGAGCAAAACCAGAGTGAAGTGCTGTTTCTAAGAAGCAGCTCCAGACCCCCAGGGCTGCATGCAGTGAAGCAGTTTGCTGTGGGAATGGCAGAACCCTGCCCGTCTGCTCACCAGCAGCCCCAGGAGCCCTCTTGGCGCTTTAATTCAACTCGAACCCGTCTGTGCGTTCAGGGCTCCGCTGATCTCTGTCTGTCAGGTTCTCCTGACTTTAAACAGCTGGTTTATTTTGCTTCCCAAATATGTTTCTTGGCCGTGATCCTCCTTTTGCATCTTAAAGCTTCAGTCTTCTGGTTTGTAATGATCTCACAGCTTGAATGGTGACGTGGGCGCTCAGCATCTCTTGTGAGGCCAGTTGTAGTGTTACCAAATGCGGTGGTGGCAGCAAAAGAGCTACTCCTGCACAAAGCAGGGGGAGATTTAATAGGAGAACTTCACAGTCGCAGGGTCAGATTGCCTGTTTCTTGTGCGTGATTCCATCAGCGCTGCCTTCTGCATAAAACCAGGTTTGGAGAAAAGGAAAGGCAAAAGGCCGGAGCTGCTGGGAGCTGCAGGAGGTGCAAGGAGCAGGGCCAGGAAAGCCGAGTGTGTAAGGAAAGGTGGTCCTTATGGCAGAGGAAGGCCTGCAGAGATGCAAATGAGGCCCTGAAACCATTCCCACATGGTGTGGGAATTTTTCTGAATTAAAATGCTAATATTTTCTCCGGATAGCTGAAAAAATGAAGTCTGCAGTTTCTCGGATGCTTCTTTTTAATCTTCTTTTCCATCGTCTTCCTCCTCTGGCTAGAAATAATAGTAGTAGATGGGATGATGGGTGACAGGTTGGTGCAGATGGCTGCCAGCACCAAGAGCTGAGCGGGTGTCCTGCAGGAGCTGATGGCAGCAGAGCGTGCCAGAGGCAGAACCACTGCCAGAACCCGCTTCTGTGTTTGCAGACATCCCCAAATGCTCTGTCCAGGCATCTCGCTGCTATGAGAGGTATTTATTCATCATGGCTTTGGCTCAGCACAAACACCAGCCCACCTACTGCGGGAGGGCAGTTTTGCGCAGCAGCCAGCAGCACCAAATCCTCTCCTCTCTCTGTGCATTAAGCATATTTACATTCCAAAAGCGTTCATTATTTGTCACCCATCATTTGTCTGCTCTTCCTAAAACTCCTGCCAGCAGTGCAGGCTCTCGCGGCTCACTGCCTCTCCCGTGGAAATGGACTTTCACAAGCACTGTGTGCTCTGCTGCAGCAATGCTGCGACTGCAGCCTGTTGGCATGCTGTCAGTTTGCAAAATATTTACTCCTTGAGCAAAGGTTTTTCCCTTGGAAAGGCTTTTGCTGTCAGGAGATGGAGGATGGTGTCGTGGGGTGCTGTGCTGCTCGCTGGGAGCAGGCTGGGCTGGCACTACTTAGATCAGCCCATGCTTCCCATTCCACCCGTGAAACTGTTTATCAGCTGTGGTTCATTCCAATGTTATTAAACACAGAGGTTCAATATTTGTTTGCTTCCCTCCCTGTGCTGCAGCAGCCTGTGCTCAGTGCTCACTTTCCCCCCTTAGGAAAAATAAATTAAAAAAAAACCAAACTTTTTTTGTGCAAAGGAAGGAAGAGAAAATCAGCCTGTTTTCCTGAGGCCACAGAATTTCTCAGATATCCATTTCAAGGTGTTTATTGCAGCCTTTCATCCCGTCCCCTGACTGCTAAGACTTAAATTCCCTGCCTGGCAACAGATGGGATGCCAATGTATTTTTAGCAGTTTGTTTGCTTTGATTGAACCCTTAACCAGTATCCTGCTTTTAAGTCCTTGAGTTGCCCCGGGGGCTGAACGAGAGAGGCTGAACTGTGCGCAGAGACATGCAGGAGCAAAGCTGCCTGCGCAGAGCAGCTTTCCCAGCTGTGCTGCAGCTGCCTTGTACTGCTCTGCAAGGAGACCTGTGGTGTGCTGTAGCCATTAGCTGGCATGCTGAGCAATGAGTTCCTCCTGCTTTGGCAGAAAGAAAGCATCCAGTCCACCTCTGCCACATGAAGGGCTGGGTGAGCGTGTCAGCTTTCCTTCAGCCTTCGTTCCAGTGGCTCTGACAAAGGACACACGAATGGGCTGGCACTGGGACACACACACTGCCTTGCAGTTGTGCTTTTATTCCAGGAGAGCTGCAGTTATGTACAGATCTCTTCTGTCTGAAGTCACCAAAAACTTCTTTGCAATTTATAAGGGAAATAAAAGAGAGGGATGAATGGATCCCGCCTGCTCACATCCCAGTGCCTGCGTGCTGCCATGAGCAAAGCCCCCTTCTGTGGAGATGCAGCCACTGAAATACAATTTTGCATTAAAATTGGAATATCTCACTGTGTGGGAATCTATTACGTATTTGGAGCAATTTACTCCTGTTCAACATACATCAGAATAAAGCAAGATTGTTCTCTGCTGCTTGGGAAGCTGTGAAAAGCTGCAGCAGAGGAGCACACAGAGCTGTGCATACAACACCAGAGCTCTGCACTGGGGTCTGGCTGAGAAATGAACCATTTCTATTAAAAATCTTTTAATTCTATCCTCCTTCCATCCACTTGTTCAGCTCTTTGCTTAAGTTTACCTTCGAGTCACAGAGACTTGTTTCAGACCCCTCATTTATGCTTTCCCCCCCCTTAAATTGCTTTTAATAAGTGTAATGGGGAAGCTTTGATTGGATTCCTCACTCAGAAGGTTAATTAGGTATATCTAAATAAGTTACAAAATGCATTCCATTGGACTCCAGTCCATTTCTTCCCTCCAAACTAAAATGGTCTGCTCTCCGGAGAGTTCTTGTTTGAGAATTGACTGAAGGTAATTATTGCAGATAATTAAGATCACTAAGCAAAGTAATTCAATTTTCTTCTTCACCTCTTCTTTCCTCCAAGAAATGTAAAGGTCCATGTAACACTTCATCAATAAGAAGCCTTTTAGGAGGCAATGTTGGCCAAGGATGCTACGAAGCTGGAAGAACTGAGTGAAACCCAATAGAAACACTTTGAAAAGTAGTGACTTGTTTCACTGAATGAAAAGTCCCTTGTTCCCAGATGTTGGTTTTGAATTTTGTTGCTCTTTAATTCTGCTTCCACTACAAGGGCAGAGCAGGGACAGCAAGAACACAGGTACAGCCCAATTAGCTGCAGTGCTATCAGCTGTGCTGAGCAGGGCACAACTGAAGGGCCTGAAATGATGAGGTTCCATCAGTGCCACCTGTGGAAGCTCTACTGAACAAAGATGGTGTGGAGATGGAAGGCCGAAGCAGTTCAGAGTGTGGGAGGGCTGGGAGAGTTGAACAAGAGAAGGTATTGTGGATTTTTGCTTTGTTTTCCCCCTTTGTTGCTGTGGTTTTTGTGTCCCTGGGTGCTTGTGTGCTGTGTAGGAGGTAGAAAAGCCTGAAAGAAAGCTGTTCTGACTTTTTTTTGTTGGAGTGGGTAGTCAAAGATTAAGAGAGAACTACTGCTCTGTATATCACAGTGCTTCTCGTGTCTGCTGGCTGTTCTGTTTAAATCTGGAGAAGGGATGGAGCCAGAAATCCCTTGCTGTGGTGTTTGGTCTGGCGGCTGCCTATCAAACTTCATTTATGTAACCAAAGGAACTGCAAAGCAAGGAGATCTCTACTTGTTCAATGGGGCCCTGAGTTACTCCAGCTCCCCTCAGTCAGATTTTGCTGCTGTTGTTCCTTTTCCTTTATTGCAAACCTTTCTTCTCCTGCTGGCTGTATCCTCTGCCTCCGGGGCAGGTTATGGAGAGCCTTGCTGCTGCTTGTACAGAAAGCATCTTTCGTAGTTCCTGTCCTGTGTTCCCTGTTACATCTCAAACTGTGAGTTCAGGGAATGCTTGGTCTCCTCCATACAGACTGAGTGGGTACAGAGAAGTGAAAAACAGCAGTGCTGTGACTTAAGAAGCTTTAATTCAATCCTCCATCCTGGGCTTTAAGCTCCTGCTGAGTCGAAGCCCACTGGTTGCTGTGCTGCCTGGAATCATGAGCCCTTATCTTTGGGTGGGAGCTGGGCTCTGCAGCATGGTGGGGATACCTGGCTGGGATGGAGGAATCCTTCATTGCTGTGGTGGGCTGAGTGTGCTACGAAACAAACTAGGCACTAAAAACTGTTGGGAGGCATATGTGCATCGTTTGTACTGCCCCAAATCACTTTAGCTCAGAGGATGTGGATTTGATGCTCGTGTTTAACCTTCAACTGCTTTGACTTCTCTTCTGGGAATCCCCTGGGAGATGTTGCTGCTTGTAAGGTCACTGATTACATCAGGTGTGTCCTGGGGAAGTGAAAGGTCTGGGACCAGATCAGTGTTCTTCTGTAGGCAGGACGGAGTGCTCAGATCTCTGAGGAGCAGGGGCTGCTTTCCACAGCAGCGAGCATCCTGCCTGCTCACTCTCAAATCCTGGCAAGGGCATTTGTGTTGTCTTTTTTCCTTTGGTTTTAGCCATTTTTATAATGACTGCATGCTTCTTTATTAGAGCTTCCTGTGGAGTGCTCATTATAACTTCTGTTTTACAAGGGCCACTCGCTGAAATGCACAAACACTTCAGCAACCTGTCAGTGCTCAGCTTTGAAGCTGATGTGGAGCTGAATACCATAGATCTGCTATCTTAATTAGTACAAGAGGTTACCAAGATGTTAATACCAGATCTTGCAAGGCTGACAGTGTGCATTAAAGGTTGTGGAAGCAGGTAACGTGTATGACAGAAGGGTTGTGAGCACTGTTGTTCCCACTCAGCTCAAGTCGGTAGGTTGGTGTGTGTGTGCTTGTTGGCTCTGGTGTGAGCTGGAGAGTAGTTGTGACTTTGGGAACAGGCAGGATGGTTTCTGTTTTCTGTAACTTGATGATGTCAAATTCTCCTGAAATACTTGAAATGATGCCTAAACCTTGTGGCTGTGACATAGGAGCTTTCAGTGGGCTTGTTTCCTTAGTGGCCCTGCTGCGGTGGGTGCAGGTGTAGCATGCATCTGTATCTCTTCCTGCAGGCTTGCCAGGATGGGAGCACTGCCCCAGCACCTCTGTAAGGCTCACCAGCTAGCAAGCAGAAATACACTTTTCCTTTTGCTTTGGGGCAGCTAGGAACACATGTTTCTGTAGCACTGGTGCTCTGAGCAGCTTGGATGGACGAGATGTGCTTTTACAGACCTGTTCTCCCTGCCTTTGATGCATTCTTGTAGTTCATGTGATGGAATTCCTGAGCTGTGAGCAGTCCTCTGTAACAGCTGGAAGCCTTGCCTGGAGTCCCAAAGCAGACACTGTGTGGGACATGGGATAACAGCTTTTGTGTAGCTATCAGGCTTCTGGTTGCAGTACAGCGCTTGAGCCCTTTGCCCACATTGCTCCCATGAATGGTCGGTCCTTACACTGAACGTTCACATTTCAGACCCTGATTTTGCAGTAAGGTGGGATTTGGCTGAGTCTCTGAAGGTGTCTGTATGTGCTAAGTGATGCTCAGCGTGTCTAAGGGGGTAAAAATCTTGCTGTGATTAACTTAGTGTACTGTATGGTGTTTTGTGTGTATCCCTGGCATGTAGTGGAGGATCTCGGGTCTTTGATCCAGAAGTGATGATTTATTGGGCAATTGTTTATCTGCACACCATCAGTCCTGCTGGGAAGAGGCACTGTGATCTCATCAGTCTGGGAGAATGAGACACGGAAGGACTTCTATCAGATGAAGAGGGGCTGATAGATGGAGAAGTCATGGAGGTATTGATTCAAGCCAATAAATTATCTTTTACATTAATATTGTGCAGGCAGTAGCAGATAGAGACTCTGCACTAGTGTTGGCGTTGTCTTCCCGTGATGAAGAATTGCCCTTCTGTGAAGTTCCATTTCTGTGAGGGATGGAGTTTTGGGACATGAAGTGATTTCATATGGAAATGTTAGTCTTTCCATTACACAAAGAACCAGATAAAATGCACAATTGATAATGGAGGAAAAGCAAGGAGAAATGGTGCGAGGTGATGACAGAACATGCAAATTGTTCAGGGTCCTGGGATGGGTATGAAGCTACCAGAGACCATCACAACTTATCCCCTTTGACAGAGGTTTCTCCCCTGCTGCTATTTCTTCTTAATTTGAAGGTTGTTCCTCTGTTGACAGCTGCTCTCCATTACACCTCGGGTATATTAATGTGTTAGCAGAATCGTTTTCCTGTTCATTAGGCCCAGGTGGTGAGGAAAAGAGCTCTGCTTGCAGTGTTACCTTTCTCTTTCCCCCTTGACTCCCCACCAGGGCAAGGCAGGGATGGGCTGATCTTAGACCAGAAGCATTTGTGTTGATGCCTGCCTCCAGGAGTCCTGAGTGAGACAGCCAAATAACGAGGCTAATGGGAAAGACCTTGATTTGTGTTGACAGAGGAGAGTGGACCGCCATAAAGCTTTCCTGTTTTTCTTGGGACCAGGCAGCTTTGTACAGAGTAAGGTACAGCCGAAATGCTGCTGGTGGAGGCAATTTCTATTCTGTAGACCACACGTGTCCACAAACTGGCATAGAAAACCCACTCCCACTGAATGATCTTAAGGGGTTGGCATGCTTTTGTGGCCATCTCACAGCTCGTGTTTGCTGATATACTCAAAACTTGGGGGGAGGGAGACTGGAATGCCAGTACCCACGTGCGCAAGCATTCCAAACACCTGAGACATCTGAGAGTAGCTCTGGTGCTGCGCTGCTCGTGCATCCAAGTGCAAATGTCTCTGCTGGAGGCTGTGGGAGCGCGTTTCTGCCGCGCAGAGCAGAAGCTGTATTTTCCTGCGGAGCCCACTGGAGGTCACTGGAGCATTGTTTAGCATCGTCTTTCAGAACAAAGGAACTGCGAGTCTGATCTTCCAGGAAATGAATGGTTTTTTTTATAAAAATGCATAGAATTTTCATATGTGAAATTGATAAAAATAAATCTCCAAATTACTCATAACCCCTGTGTATAACATATATTCTAGAAATACTTCTTGGGACCAAATCTCTTTGGGACACGTTCTTTATTTTACAACATTATGATTTAACTGATAGGAAGCCAAAGGCAGGCTCCTGTAATGAGCTCTGCGCTTTGCCATCACCTGATGGATGTGTCCAAAGTGCAAAAACAAAGCTGGCAACCAGCAGGATACCCAAACATTGCAATTTGCCAATCACTTTATTGCATATATGTTGTTATGTGTGCTGGAAAGATGAGGAGCAAATCAGTGTTGTGCAAGGGTCACCTAACTAAACTCTGCTCGTTCTGGGGAGGTGAGGAGCAGCTCATTCCTTCTGGCCTCGTGCAGATGTGAAACCCACACAGTTTTGTGCTGTTTGCTCCAATAGTGCCCTGCCCTGGCTGTAGTGCACAGAGCATCCCCTGCACTCCCTGCTGGGAGGAAAGCAGATGCTAGGTTAACAGGACTTAATTATCAGTAATAAGAAAAGTTTGGTAACTAGTCATAGAATGGGCAATAAAATGAAAGGAAGCTTCTCAAGCCATGCATCCAAGTGTGTGTGGTTGCTGTTATTATTCAGCCTGACGTTTACTATTAACAGTAAGCATCCTTGTATGCATTTTTTGGGGGTACTCAAAGCCAAGAAATACAGACTGACATCTGGGTGAGATCCAGATTTGAGACAGCTTTGGGATTTATATTTTAGTCTTTTATGGGAAGTGTATTTGTGAAATTGATTAGCTTAGGGCAAGCTGCGTGCTGTCTGGAGCAATGTGAGCAGTGCTTGGTCAGCTCAGGGTCCTGCAGTGCCCATGGGGGTCTCTGCTGTGCTCCTGTTGCACCAACTTCAGAGAAGTAACGCTTGATTGTGTTCAGTGAGTAATTTTCTGGATCTAAATAATAGGTTCATCTTGAATTGATGATGAATGCAGGGAGTTCAGGCCTGGAACACGGAGGCTTGATTAATGCATTAAAATGATGAGGTACCCTCTCAGAATGAGAATGTGCTTCCCTGTCAGCGCTCAGTAATGCGTTACGTTTGGGAGATCTGTGCTGAGTTTTTGCCAATGCAGCTTTTCTTGTGGGTTCAGGTGGGCCAGGTCTGCTGCTGGGCCTGGAAGTGGGGGTTTCACCCACGTTAAGCAGAGCGATGCTGGGTGCTGCCAGGCTCAGCTCTGGTCTTGCACTTATTCTGCAGGAGATGGACTGCAGCAAAAGGAGAATCAGGAGGAAGTTTTTCGCTCACAGGGTGGTGAGGCACTGGCACAGGTTGCCCAAGGAGGCTGTGGATGCCCCATCCCTGCAGGCATTCAAGGCCAGGCTGGATGTGGCTCTGGGCAGCCTGGGCTGCTGGTTGGCGACCTGCACACAGCAGGGGGTTGGAACTGAATGATCATTGAGGACCTTTGCAACCCAGGCTGTTCTAGGATTATATGGTAAAAACAGAGACAGCATGATTTGGCCCTATTAGAGGAATCTAGGTTGTATATTTGTAACATTATGGGCACAAAGGTGTTCAAAGTGGCTCAGTGGGATGTATCGTATCCAGGCAAGTCAGGAATTCACACCACAGCACCCAAGTCTGAACCTATACTGCTCCAGAACCAGCAGTTCTGCCTTTGCTTTGTTGAAAAGCTATCCTTAAATGCTTGCTTGAAAACCCTGGAGCCTCATAACTGGACTGTTTTCCCAGGAAAGCAATTAAGAATCTGTGTTAATAAGAAAAAAAGTTGTTTGCAAATTTTAATGGTTTAAAAGATGCCCTGGGGAAATCACCAACAAATGGGACACTTTGATATGGCCCTTTGCTAGTCAAGCAGCTCTACCTGTTACAGATGTGATCAATTAAAAACTACCAGGAGGAAAGAACATACTCTTTCAAAGTAATGTGTATAGCCAGAAGGATTTTCTGACATGATTAGAGACTGGAAGTAGTGTGTCCTTTATCCCCTCTGTGCTGAAGGAAAGGAGGAAACATTCTGCCTTGCTCTGCTTTGCAACATGAGAAGCAAAATGAAGGTGCACAGGGGTGTGGAGGGAGTTGTATGAATGTGGCATTTAATGACCCAAAAATGGGTCTGGATGTGCTGGTGACCAAGCAGTGCAAACTGCACTCACTTGGCTGTCGGGATGTGTCTGTAGTGTGTGTTTGTAAAATATTTACTGGTAGCCTGACAGCGCCTCAAACACTGATGGAAAACATCCAGGATGAGATGAATCAAGTGGACATCAGCAGTGATTGAAGTCTGTGCTAGGTTCTCTCTGCAGTCAAAGGAGAGACGGATGTCTCCAGCCGGGCAGCAGATGTAAGTTTTAAAACATAATGAATGGTTCTCTGGAGGTGCTGCTTTTTGTCCATCGATTTCCCCTCCCCGATTATTTTTGACAGACAGTTGACATCTCCTTGCAGGTGAGGTTAACCCACACAGAGCTTCACTTTGGGAAACTTGTTATTGCATGAGCTGGTCAGGGTGCTGTGCTGGGTTTGTGTGTCCTCGTGAGCTTTATGAGCTGAAGCAACGGAGCTTTGTTTCTCTTGTGCTGCAGGGAGGTGGCGTGGTGTGGTTCTGTAGTGCTGTGCATTTGCACAGAGGGTCTGCTGGGCTTTATGCCTCTGTTCCAGGTAGGGTTTGCCCCTGTGGTAGTTCATGTCTGCTCTTTCTGATGCATGCACGGTGTACTGAAAGGCTGCAGGGTGGCACAGGGTGATGCTGCATCTGTGGAAAATATGAAGTATTTCATATTTTCTAAACATATGAGTATGTTTAGAAGGGGGGGAAAAAAAACACCTTAAAATATAGCTTATTTTTAGCTTTAATTCTGTGATTGCACAGACAGCTCACTGTTGCAAGCCTCAACTTATGCTTTAAGTAACCTAAGGGTTGGCACCTCCACTTCTACTGTGGATGGGGAATAATGCAGTGAAGAAGTCCTCTTAATTACTGAAGGTGCTAATGTCTGACATATGCAACGAGCTGAGCTGAGGGTTTCATACTGCCAAGGAAAATATTAATGTGACAGGAAAAAACAGAGCGTAAGGCAGAAGGTTGTGTCTGAGGCAGGTGGAAAAGGGAGAACTGATGAAGTGCCATCAGTGCTCGCTGTAATCCAGACGTGCAGTGGGTGTGTGGTCTCCATAGGGCTGGGTTCTTGTAGTCTATAAGAAATTAATGGACCTATGCTTAGTTTTCTGTGATGTATGTCTTATACATACATGATAATCAACAGAATATTTCATTGCTGCTGTGACAGGTTCTGTCCAACTTGTTTGCTCCTGTGATTATTGCAGTTTGTTTCTCCTGGAGTTTCTATAAGGCATGACAAGGCACCAAAGTTAGGGTGAGTTACACAAAGGGCTCCTTTGCATATTAAAGACTTTGCATTGTCACTTGACTAAATTTGGGACAGCATCTACCACTGTGAATGTCATCAGGGAGATGAATTCTGCTGCTCATTACTGGGGTGCTGTGACAAATTGGTGGAGGAAGGACTCTGAAGCCGTGGTGTGCTTTTTTTTTCCCCCAGCCTTGTCGATGCTCATTTTACTTCCCTCCATCCCTAGCAGTCTCAATCCCTTGATAATAAATGCAGCTCGCATACAAGCAAACCCCCCAGACTGATTTCTATCCACTGGAAGGAGTGATTTAAAAGAACAAGAAAAGACACTGAATGTGTTCATTATTGATAATCTTAAAGATTTACTGCGGGCTTTCGGAAAAGCTCCAGCTTTAAAGCAAGCTGCTTTTATCTCCTTTTTTGTTTGTCTAGTTGGCTTTTGTGGGTTTTGTGGCTTTTTTTTTTTTTTTTTCTTCCCCATTCAGTAGCTCATGTAGGTAGGGGCTTGAATTCTTTTCTTTCTGAGGGAAATCTGTATGGCTCTGCAATCAGCAGGGACTTGCAGGAGGAGAGGTTTAGCTGGTGTAGCAGCGCATGGGGTGTCAGAGCCACGAGCTGTGGGAAGGAGCTGTGGTCATGTCGGTTGGGCATGGGCTGCTTCACAGCATCCTGAGTTGTAGATGTTTGTAACAAAAACCCTAGGGGAAAAAATGGTGGTGACTGAAACTGTTTCCAGTCGCTCCTTCTGGTGATGCGTGGTCACGGAATTATGGAGTGGTTTGGGTTGGAAGGGACCTTGGGATCATGTAGTTCCAACCCCTGCTATCAGCAGGGACATTTCCACTAGCCCAGGTTGCTCACAGCCCCATCCAGCCTGGCCTTCCTGGGAGGGAACATCCACAGCCTCTATGGGCAACCTGTTCCAGTATCTCACCGCCCTCACAGCAAAGCGTTTCTTCCTAATATCTGATCTAAATCTGCCTTCTTCCAGTTTAAAGCCATTTCCCCTCATCCTGTTGTTACCTGCTCGAATAAAAAGTCCCTCCTCAGCTTTCTTATAGGCAGGACCTGGTCCTGGAGTGCCACCATAAGGTCCCCCCAGAGTCTTCTCTTTTCTCAGGCCCCTACCCTTGCAATGATCTCCTACTTGCATTTCCCAGTGCTGTTTCAGATCATCTGTTTTGGTTTTAGGATTTAAAATGGTCTTTGCTGGCACGTTATTGTGTTGGTGTGCAAGTATTCAAAAGAAGGATCGGTTCAGTTCTGAGGAATCCCTGACTGCTCCTCATGCTAACTCAGCTCAAGATGTTGGCAAGGTAATGATCGCAGTGGTTTGTTTTGTTGCTCCCAGCTTTGAGGGAGCAGAAGCAGCTGGAGTGGTGCAGGAGGTGCAGATGGGAGTCAGGTGCTTAGTGACTGAACCAGAAGGTAGAAAACCAAGGGAAGGGGAATCTGTACTGAAAAGCCAAAGAACAGTGGATGTCTCCATTGGGTTCTGCCCTTTCTCAGCCTGCATCAAAGGACAGCATTAGTCACACTGTGCTCAGAGTTGTGAGATGTTAGAGATGTTAAAGTACAAGATACCAAGCTGGGAGGCACAGACCAAATGTGCTCATTCTCCTCTATGCCCTTCAGCCTCCAGAAGATCCAGAATTTCTAACTAAACCCAAAAAAAGGCTCAGGGAGGAGCAGATGGCATTAGAAATCAGGAGATGTGAACGAGCTGCCACTGGGATGTGAACTTTTCACCCACGTAACCTCTTGATGGGTGCAAGGAGACCTCAGTGCCGCCCTGAAACCAAAGCCTTCTAGGAAGGTTGGGAGGTGCTGGGGGTTATCATGGGATGGCAAGTGGGTCACAAGTCCAGGCTCCATTCTGTGCTAAGCATGCTTATTATTTCAGATTAATCAGCTCTCCTATACGGATCAGGAAGCAGATTGCACTGACCCAGAGATGCTTGCAATTGCAGAAGCAGCAGGCGCTCAATATCCTGGGAAGTCAGGACCCCCAGTGGGAGTTTCTTCACCCACTCCCCTCTGTCTGGGCAGGAGCACTTACACTGCTAGAGAGTTTGTGCACAGCCACAAAAAGAGAAGGAGGAGCTTCCCTTTTTGTGCACTGGGAAAGGAACGTGGTGTGATAACAGCTGAGATGGAGCGTGCGAATGGATACTGCAGAAAGTGAACAGGGAGAATCTGACCCTCATGTTGAGAGTAAGGATATAACTTTGCTCTTCTGACGCAGCCCAGAGCAAGTCACTGTTCTGTGTTCTGCACTGGCAGTGTTCTTCTGTTTGTAAGAGGCATGGGTGAAGTGCCATGTAAGAGCATGGGTTTTTTTTGGCACTAAGTGTAGTTTGGTTTAAACTTGCAGTTGTGGAGTTCTGGAGGCTGAAAAGGCGTTCCTGAGCTTAAAATAAAGAGAACAGCCACAAGGTTGGGTGATGCTTAACCTGAATGCTAATCAGAAATAGAGGACTTGGTGCGTTTGATGGTCAGATGCAGCATGATGTATGTCTGTAACAGAGTTCTTCCTCTGCTTTAGGATTTTCCCACGTGTGTAAGTGAAAAGCTATCAGGCAAACATAAATTCAGTGGCATAGGGGAGGGAAAAGGAACTGCATGAACTTTGGTTTTGTTTATTTCTAAGTAGCTGGATGGAGTGAGGGAGGTAATTTGTGTAGAATCTGGGCACTCGTGTGCTCTCATTCACTCTCCTGGAGTGCCTCTGCCTTCTGCAATGTGATTTTTGCTTCTGAAGCAAAAGATATTTCCCAAAGGTCTCTGAGCATGTGTAGCTATATTTCATCCCTGCAGTTAACTCAACAAAGGATACTGGAACACAGAGTATCAGAAAACAGTTTCTGTGTTCGGAAAGCAAAACCATATGCTCAAACCCCATCATCAGTTCACAGGCATTTTAATAACCTCATACTTCACCAATCAGAATAATTAAATAGGCTCATTATTTAAAATATTCATTGTGTCCGGATTCCATGTTTGGCTTTCTTGGTCAATTTGGTTCTTGCTAATCTGGGGGAAGGAAAGAATGTTCTCTAGTGCTTAATTTGCATTAAAAACACTATAATTTGTAAGTAAATTGGAAAGCTTTTAAGTGGAGAGGGAACATCAGTGACTTGACAGTCAAAGCTCTCCTTTGTTTTTCAAGCATAATGTTCCAGAAAGATGCTCTTCCTTTCTTGGAATTACATGGCAGTAAGAATGAAGCCTTGTAATTGTTCATTAATCTACAGTTATTAAGAGCCTGGTAGAAGGCACAGGAAAAACAAAAAAAACCCGGAGTGGGTGCAAACTTGCTTGTGATACCTTTATTAGAAGATGGGCTGTTGATGGCTTGCTGTGTGTAAGGGGGTTGTTGTCAGCAGGGCAGGGTTGGGGGATTCCTCTTCCGATGACCCAAGGGCCGCGTTCCCACAAGGACTCATCATCAAAACTTGGCTGAAAGAGATAAAGATATAAAAACATCTCACTGTTGCTAAAGAAGAGCCTCTCACTGCAGGCAAAATGTTTTCCATTGCGGCCGAGCAAATAGCTTACTGGTTTGACTCAAAAAATGACCTCTTCCTTTTTTTAAAGCCTCTCTGATTGCATGGATATTCTTGGGGAACAGATCTTTGTTGTATTAAAGACGTTGCTTTCTTTGTTGCTTCCTCATCTTTATTTAGGAGGAGGATAGAGGAGTGAGAAACGCAGTGGAGAAGCTTATTTCAATGGAAATCTATTGTTGATAATTGCAGTTTTAAAATCTTCTCAACCCCCAGCTGAACAAAGATAAAGGAATAATGGCTGTGAATTATTAGCTGCTCCACTTACCTTCAAAACAGTTCTTACATTGTTGTGATACTTGGATGTATTTATTTTTGCACATCTTTTGTTTTTAGCACCTGTGTGGTTCCTGTGGTTTTGGTGTAGTTTTTAGGACCCCTATGGGAATTCTGCCTCCATCTTTCTGCTATGGATGCGTAGGGCTAAAATCAATGGATTCTCTGTTTTATGTGCTTCTAAAGTGATTGGATCCTTTTTTCTCCCCATTATTCTATTTCCAGGCCAGGATAATGCAGCAAATATGCAACTGCAGGTTGTGGCTCAGATGGGAACTCAACCAAATGGATTCTTGGTCTGGGTGAATGTGCTGCAATCTGGATCAACCCATGGTGTGTTGTCCATTTGTTGAACTGGATTTTTTTTATTTCTTCATATATTTTTTTTCCCTAACATTTGGAGTTTTAATGGGTAGCCATGACCACTTCTCAGAAGTAAAGAGGGGGGAGAAAATTGTGAATGGGTGTAAATAAAGGAAAACCTAAGGCTCCTAATAAATATTCTTAGAACCACCAAGTCCTGCTTGTAGCAGGCAGGTGCTGTAACTGACGGCTATATTTATCTGCCAGGGTAGAAGAATGGCAAATCAAGATGGATGTGTTTCCACCTGTCTGAACTAACAATTTATCACCCTAATTCCTAATGGATCAAGCACTTGCTAAAGCAGAGTAATTGTTTGGATGTGGAAGTTGGCTTTCTGATGTAAGGGATTTATGATGTGTCAGGATGTGGACAGCAAGTCCAATATTGTTGTATACTAATTTTTATGCTTGTGCACGTTATATGGCAGAGCAAGACCATGTGGCTCTCCAACATGCAAGTGTCTATAATGGCATGCACACTGCAAGTTTATAGGGTGCTTGTCACATTAAGTCAGGCCTATGGGAGGCATGCTATCTTAGAGCAGAACTGCATCTAGTTATGTGTCACTGTTAAGACTGGAGAGAAGAAAAGCTTGTCTGTGTGCTCTGGAGGCAGCATGAGGCTTGTGCTTCTGTGCCTTACTGCTGCAGGTTTGCTGGAGAACCAGATGGAAGATGCTGGATGAGAAACTTGACCAGAACTGTGTTCTGAAGGGGAAGTTTTTTGATCCCAGTGACTCGCTGAGAATGATGCTAAGAACAAAACAGGTAACATGCAGCCTCAGTAAAACGGCTTTCGCAGCTGCCAAGGGAAGATGTGTGTCCCGTCAGTGATGTAGGGCCAGGTTGTGAACGCATGAGGAGGAAGGTAAATCACCAGTGTGCAGGGCTGGATCATCTTCTGAAACCCTACAGCTCTTGACACCTTTTAATTGGCCTAATGGGTCGGATGGGCTGGGTTTGGAGAGCAAGAAAAACTTGTGTTGCGATGGAGGATACTTCCCCCTGGAGTTCTTCACCTTTGATTGGAAGCTGCTGCTGGCATATGTTATCTGTGGTGGCTGAATGCTCACGATCCAGCAGACAGAGCTGTGAAAGACTTGATTGCTTTTCTCACCTGCCCGAGGAGTGTCAGACCCTATTGTTTCTGGCAGTGCACTTCAATTAGGTCTTACAAATAAATGTGGTGGTACATCCTCTGAGAAGCTGTGGTGGGTTCCTTGGAGAATGGAGCGGCTTGATTTAGGCTTAAGGACGCTGCTTCTGCACAAGGGAGCCACCAGTCACAATAATTACATCGCTGTCTTCTCATAATATGATTTATTTAGATGTTGCTGTATGAATTAATTCCCTCTAATTGCTGCTCTTCTCACTGTAAATCAAGGCTTCTTGCTTTCTGGAGAGTAGTGAACATGATCCTACACTGAAGTAATTAGTCCAATTAGTACGGAAAGCAGATGTGGAAAACCAATTACTTTCAGGAATGTCTGCTCCCGTGTAGCCCAAACGCTGTTCAATCAAAATGTAACAGTAATTTAATAAAACATTGTTTTATTCATCAACTCCATTCAGCACGGGGGCTCCTCCTGGCTGCTTTGGAGAAGGCAGTTTCTGAGCTTTGTGGCTGCAGAGATGTGAAAGGAAGAACAGCTGGTGGTGGTGTTGCAGGAGTTGCAGGACTCCTCAGTTTAAGGGGAGAGGGATTGGAGCAGAGCTTGAGAAAGCATTAGGAGTGAGGAAGGGGGAAGCAGAAATCCCAGTGTGTGTTGCAGATCTGAATACATGAGCCACTGCTGGTGCTCTTCATCTGTGCTGCTGTGGGTGTGGGGTTCTGGGGGTGGGCACAGCACTCTGTGCCTGGACCTGACTGTCTCTCATGCTGTCATCTTACATCTGAGATCTGTGACATCTGAACCAGCAGGGATGTTTCGGATGTACATCGCTTTGCGACAGGGCAGAATGGGGCTGAGCAGCACGTAACTTTTAATCCCTGACTAAATGATGTTTTTACTTGGAAGTATCCTGAGCAGGGTGTCCTGTTCAGTGCAGGTGCCTGCCCTAAAGCAGCATATGGAGTTACTTGCTTGTTTCTGAGAGGAAAGGCACCAGGCTGCAGCCAGTGGTCACAACCGTGAGCAGTTCTGCATAGCATTGGGCTCAACATCTGTTAGATAGCCAGGAGCTCGTGTA
Organism: Centrocercus urophasianus; assembly: GCF_019232065.1. Lineage (NCBI taxonomy): Eukaryota > Metazoa > Chordata > Aves > Galliformes > Phasianidae > Centrocercus > Centrocercus urophasianus. The sequence continues at coordinate 2,302,527 of NW_024885000.1, forward strand.
GTTGGATAGAAGTGGTGCTTTCTTATTCTAATGCCCATTGTGCTGCTTCTGTATGGACACAGGTTGCATTCTACCTAGAAGGCCCTTTGTTTAGCATATGGAAGTCATCGATAAAGCATCAAGTGTGGGGGAAAAAAATCACTGGGCACTTTCTTCCCTGTAATTAATTGTGCAGGGGGTGCTTGGAGCTGCTCTCAGTGGGACAGGCACAGCCGGAGGCACTGTGTCTGCCTGCAGTGAACAGGAAAACTGTTCTCGTTGGGGTTTGTTTTTAAGCTCTTTAACAAAACACACAGAGGAGTTTTGCTGCTGAAGTTCACCCATCTATTTTCTTCTATCTACCTCGCGGAAGACAAGTGTTCTCATAATTGGGCCATTAAAGGAGGTGTTGAAATGTTGCTAATTGTCAAAGGCAATTAAGTGTAGCAACATGTCACAGGTAAATTAACGAGGCTCCAGGTGTTATGAGCAAATTGCATTTCTGTGGGTATCAGACAACTCCTGTCCTTTCTGCTAGCTGTCTGTGCAGCTCTGGTGCACTGCTCTTTTCGTGATGCCCTCCTGTCTGGGCTGCCTGTATGTATGGGATCTCTCCAGTAAGCAGGCAGTTCTGCAGTAAGTTTGTAATAAAACAGTAACAGTGCTGTTATTTGGTTTGTTCCATGCCTTGCTGTTTTCAGGAAGACCTGCAGTAACCCAAAAGCACTGCTGAGAATATTTAGCCGTTTTAACCTTAGAATAAATATCATGGAGGGTTTATTTCTGGTGCTTTAACGTGCAAAAGCCGGAGCTCTGCTTTGAGTGGCCAGCAGCTGTATTGCTGCTGCCAAAACCCATGGCATAACACACTCCCCCTGCAGCTCACAGAGCCAGGGATATTAGGGGAGCCCGCAGAAGGGTGGGACTGCGGCATGGCCCTATAATTATCCCTTTTTGTTCCTTCTCTCTTCCTGATGCATTAGATGCCCTCCCTGCAAACAGACTTGTGATTATGTGTGTGTGCACGCGTGTGCTCGAGGGTGGGTGAAACCTAATTGTATATTATTAAAATATTATGATTTTTTTTCCCATTCCAAGCTGTAGGCGACGTGGCGCCTCCCTGGTGCCTGGTGCAGCTGGTGCTGACTGGCACTTGTAAGGTTGTCCTCCAGGTGCTGCATCAGAAATCTTTTGACACAGTGTCAGTAATTAAGTGTACAATTAAGAGAATGTCTGCAATTAAGTTCAATCAGTCAGTCAATCAAATCTACATTTGGAAAGGGTTTCTAAAGGGCCTCTTATCCAAACCTCCCCTCTGCTTCAGAGCGCTGGGAAGTTGACACCAGGCACAAGGCAGTGCCTATGGGAGGGGGTGTGAAAGGGCTGTAAGGTCAGTAGAGCAGACAGCAGAGGGTATTCGAGGCTCAGCTCTGCTGAATGGGATGAAATTTAGGTAGGGAGTTCAGATTCATCACTAAAATAACTACTAAATGGGTTGGTAGCTTAGCATACCCTTGCTGTGTGTCTCCTTGGGTATCCAGCTCAGCTCAGTTGTTTATTGCCCATCTTTGTCCCTATGGGAAGAAACAAAAAAGGACAGGAATTTTGACAAGATAAGCTCTCTTGTCTTCATGGCGTTCTGAGCAGCTTTCAGTTCATGCCAGCTTTTGACAGGGAGGGTCTTTTATGTTCTTGCTGCATGTGTGGCTGACCCATGACGTGTCCTGCCCACTAAGTGAAGCTGGAGGGGGAGCACTGCCTGCTCTGCTGCAGTTCTTTGATGCATTTTCCTCAACTGTACCTCTCATGGCCTGTACCACACTTAAATTTCTTTTTAGCTACTCAGAATAACTTGAGGGGTTTTCTTATCTGTGGTGCAACATCAACTTGAGCAATGAGCCATGGTCTCTTTGATAACGAGCTTGCATTTACATAGCACCTGTCATCTCCTAGAGGAGTTGTGCTAAGTGCATGCTGTATTGGCAAAGGTTTGTCCATAGCAATGTGCAGTTTGTCTGCTGTCTTCTCTATTCATTGCTTTAATGCATGGAAAGCTGTCAGCTAAAGTGTCCTTCATCAGCTGGAAGAAAGAACAACTGGCTAAGTTCAATATTACTGTCAGTGCTGCAAATATACCTCAGTGCATCACTGATACCCAGCTGTATTTCTGTTATTTCTGTCCTTGTAGAGCTCCAAGTGCCCTACAAAGGTCCATTGCACCTGGGAAGCTGAAGGCAGAGAGGGGTTGAGAGGTGCTGGGGATCTCAGAGCATGGGACATCCCAGTGCTGGGTGCTGCTCCCTCACCCTGCTGCAGCAAAAATAAGCAGACTTGTGCATTTCTAATGTCCTTATGTTTGGCACACAGTATTAATATGTTTACACTTAAATGGCTTTAATAGGAAGATAAGGAGTGCAGGTGTGGGGAGGAATCTGTTTGCTGCTGTTCCCATTAGAATCACCCAATGGCTACAACCAGAACTAAGAGAGGTTTGTTAAGGTCTCTGTTCTCAGGTACCTTGAAGGAAAATAATTCAAGAAAAAATATGAAGGTCAATTTCTGGTAATATATTTGAAAATAACTCTGGAGAACGAATGCTACGTGGGTAAGAGTGCATTAGGAACTGTAGTAGTAAGTGGTCGTCTTGATCCTGGTCTGAAAATGTGCTGTGGATCCTGTTATAATGATCTGATTTGGAGTTGGGTCAACTTCAATAATTGGGATTAGGCAGGAGGATCGCTTCTGGTACCACGTCTGAGACACTGCGTGTGTTGTGCTTAAGAATGAGCCTGGAAATAAATGTCAGAAGCATTGGAAGCTTTGATTGCTGACTGGGAGAACACAGTGTCCCTCTGTGGGAGCTGCTTGTTGGCTTCCAAGGGGGAGGAATGGATACAGCTCTACGCCTATCAAAGCAAATAATGCTTCCTGGTTGCAGAAGTATTTAGCTTTAAATTTGCTGGATCTAATTTTTTTGAGCCACTAATCCCAGGGATATGAGGACCTCGAAAAGGCAATTAGAATTGGCAGATGATTGGTGTTAGATGTGACACCTCTGTGCATCAAATATGTTGAAGTGCATTAAGCTCTGAGGAATTAACGCTGACACCTTAAGAGAACAGTCTTGTGCTCAACCTGAAGAATCTCAATTCTCCCTTGACTTGAATCTTATTTACATATGTTTTATTACAAAATAAATGGGCCTACAGTTGTAATGGCATTTTGCCATGCTCTGAAGATACAGCAGCAGGGATGCCGGAGGGAGGCAAGTGTGGATGCTTAGAGGAGGATCCCTAAGGAAATGCACTGTTTGTGCCCTGAAGACAGTTCCATTCTGGTTCCTGCACTTGGCTCCACAATCCTAGAGGATCTGAAAGCAATGGTTACACATCTTATTTATCCACGTTAGCATTTAATATCCTGCTAAGAAGGTATTTAAACCTCCAGGGAGCCAGCTTGTGTCTTTGTAGACTTCTTTTTATCTCTACACATGATGCAGAAAGTACATAGGTTTTCAAAACAGGCTCTTACTGGAGATTCTGAAGAAATATTTGACTTATTAAAATGCTCGTTGTGCCATTCCTGTGCTTGCCAGCATGCTTGGCCTCTGTTTGGATGCCTGGTGCATCAGTTTCCACGCCGTTTCCTTTCTCTGCCACTGAGAAGCAGTTCCTCTCATTGCTGATTCATCTCCATGTCTCTTGTGCTTCACTCCACTGAAATCTGGTTGGGTATGAGACAGACTCCGGTGGAATGAAGGACAACAGAACCCATGGATTGTCCTTATTTCTGCTGGAAAATGCAGGCGTGCTCAGTGTGTCTCACAGTACATTTTAGGGATGTGCAGCTGGTATATCTGTGGTGCTCAAGTCATATACAGGAGGTGTGAAACTCTACAATCAGTGCCGATGGGAATCCTCTAGGCTGAAACTTTCGTTCACCAATACATTTTCCACCCCCTCCCCCCCTTCTGTTTTCATTCATTTTTATTTTAGCCTATACTATAGCAACCGGGGAGCCTGAATCTACAAAACCAAAGGAATGCAGATGAGCAGAGTGAAGAACTGTCTTGGTCTTACTTGCGAGAATGAGAATACATGAAGCTGCTGCTTTCTTTCAGCCTAGGTAGGGCAGAAAGAATATTGTATGCAGCCCAACATGGTGCATAACTGAAGTCTGATGCCACAGGCTTCCCACAGAGCAGGAAAATGCAGCGTGTCCCAACACGGCACTGCCAGCTTAGTGCTGCTCATGTGCACCTCAATGTGGCCAAATTGAGTTAATTACATCATGGGGGAGTTCTGAGACCCTAAGCTGTCCAAACCTTCTAGATTTCTATCCTCTTCCAAGGAGCTTCTCATCTGTGAGGCAGAGGAAAGCAAGAGACTGTTAAACATTGATCCTTCATCTCTCCTGGTATTCTGGGGAAGGAATGTGATCATAAACAGACACTTTACAGCACAGACATTACATTTTACTACCGTGCAGGTGCAAACAACAAAGATTAATACTGAAGTTTGGATGCTTTGGACTCCAATGTTGCTTCTCATCTAAAGGACTGGAAATGCTGGAAGTCCACCCTGAAATTCTCAAATCCCCCGAATGAAATGAAACCTGAATGCATCTCTGCAAGGAGTGGCAAACCTTGTTGGAAGCCAGACACAACTGGGTGGCTTTGCTTCTCAGGGCCTTGAAGCCAAGTAAGGGATCCACGTCCCAGTTTCCACATCATTGGTGCCTGGGTAAACTGGGAGTACTGGAATGCCAAGTCCTGTTCTGACCAGAGGAGGGCTTTGGCTGCTCCCTGGTGCTCGGAGAACTTTGGGGAATGTCAGATAGAATTTGCTTGAACTCTGCAAGTTAGGAGAAGGTTGGTTAGGAGGTGAAACTTTGGAGGTGAAAAGCAATACTTGGCTGTGCTTACAGGAGAGAAAACCAAAGCATGCTATGGAGGTGCTGATGGTGGGTTTAAAGCAAATAGCTTTGGGTGTTTCTCTCTTTTCCTTTTAAATCTAAACCTGTCTGCTGCTGCAGTGATGCCCCTCCCTTTGCTTTGTCAGGACATGTTGAGAGCTTTTGGGTAAGTCCTGAGAACCAGCAGCCCAGGCAGGAGCTCATCAACTGAAATTCCTCCATGCAATCCTGGTTTAAAACGCCTTTTATTAGGCAAGTTGCAACAGGCTTTAGTGCCTGAACACTTAATGCACAGCTTCCAGCTATTAACCACTCCATGCCTGGAACTGCCAGTGGAGGAAAAAAGAGCTGCAAGGCTGGCATTGGCTTGCTTCAGGAGCAGCTCAGGCTATCAAGTAAAAGCATGTATCAACAAAATCTTACATAAAAACAATGGTAATAACTTGAAATACAAGCTCTAGAGACCTGCACCCAAAAGCTAACCACCCTTCCATCTTGGAAGAAACAACCTGAAATGCATTAAAGGTTAACAGCATCGTTTTTGTTCTGCCTTCTAACGAGATGCCACTGGAGCTTTGCTTCTCGCTGGGGTGAAGACTTGGGAGTTGGGCTGCAGTCTTTGTGCATCCACCTGAGCTGCAGCACAGATCCACTGCTTCCCCCAGCGTGGCAGACCTTTAGCTAAAGGTCAGGTACACTTGTACTGGACTTCTCTGAACTTTAATGTGAGCCAATGTTTCTATATTCTTCTCTGTAGGGAAACAAAGAGATAAAGTTGGATGCTCTGACCAAAGCTCCTAGCACTTGTGCTGTATTAAAAGCACTTTGCATTAAGTCCAGTGATTACAAACCTTTGAGATGTTCTGAAAATGGTTCTCTGTCCAGAAAAGTACGAAACAACTGATTTCATTACAATGAACTTGCATTCAAAATCAAGCATGAATGAAGATATTTCCTGAATGCAAGGCCTGGAACTGAGCATAAGTTCCCAAAGTAACACACATCTGCAGCCTGTGTCTGATGGAGCTGTTAGGTCTGGCAATGACCCTTCTATGGGCCTGCCCTAGGAAATGTGTTCTACTCATTCATGGCTTTCCATTTTTCCGCCTCATCTCCACAGCTGGCTCTGCAGCTGATAATGTGCTGCAAGGTTGAGTTCCTCTATGCTTTCCCAAAGCCTTTCTTTAAAATTAACTGTTTTTAAAGGCAAAAGAGCTTTATTCTCTTAATTTCTAGCCGTTTTTTAGTTGAATTTGTGGTCAGCTCTTGGAGAGGAACCTGTTTCTACAGCAGTAGCTGAAGTCTGTTACAAAGCTCACTGTTAAGGGCTTGAGAAGGCCTTCAGGCTCTTTTGCCAGTGCATAACAGGCAGAGGAAAGGAGATGTGCTCAGCAGGGGAGACAAGCAAGCTCCATGCACTGCCTGCTCTGACCCCAGGGCTGGGTGCAGCCAGCCTGGATCTTCAGCCTCCCTAACCCTCCAGAGCAGTACATGACTTCAGGACTTCAAAGAACTTTGCAAATATTGATCTTATATTTGATTAGATGTTCTCTGTAGGCTACTGAGCTAAACCTTTATGTATGGCAGCTCAAGCCTGGTATTCACTGCGCTGGTGTGAAGCCAGAGCGACCCCATGGCTTTCAGCTGAATTTCAGTGCTCTTATTCTCACCAGTTCAGGAAGTGTTTTTCAAGGGATCCCTCCATGTTTTATCAATTGATGCTTCGAAAGACTTGCCCAGTGCTTAACAAGCAATGTTTGCAGTCTTCCCTCTTAAAACCTGTCTCCTGGCCTTGCTTTCCAAAGCACAAAGGGCAGGTGCTGCAGCATTCCCACCAAACAGGACAGTGCTGGTGCAACTTAGTGCAGCTCTGCAGCCTCCTGTGAGCCCACCTGCATGCGATGCCTCCCAGCCACATCCCCTCCCCCAGAGCCCACAAGTTCTCAGTCCATGAGCTGTGCACTCACCTTTGTTAATTAGGTACAACTCCTGTCTTGCAACTGTTTTACTTTACTTTAAGCCAAAAAAAAAAAAAAAAAAAAAGAGGGGTGATGGAGATGGGAACTGAACCCAGCTGGTAATAAGTAGTTCAAGGCCTGTGTTCTTGTTCTTCTTTCTGTTGACCAGAATTCCAGAGCAAGTGGAACAGCAGCAGCGTTCCTGCAGTGGGGTTGTACAGCACGCTTGGTCGTCGTGCCCCACCAGCGAGGGAGGAGGAAAGGGGTGTTATAAGGGAGGAGGAGAGCAGGGGATGGAGCAGAGCCGTCTGCGGAGGTGCACATCACCCACCAAAAAAAAAAAAAATCCAAAAAAAACCGAGGGGAGGAAGAAAAAAAAAAGTTTAAAAAGTTCTGGAGCAGGAGAGGCAAGTTCTGCCCACTTTAAGGTGGTGGCCCCAGGTGCAGTCTTTATTTGCGCGCCTGCTCAGGCGGCTCCGCGCTCCCGCGGGCGCAGCCAATGGAGAGGGCACGGCGGAGCGCTCCGCCCCGCGCTGCGCTGCGCGTCCCCTGCGCTCCTCCTCCGCCCGCGTGGGTGCGCGCAGGGATGCGCCTGCAGGGAGGGGATGCGTGAGCAGCGCTTGCTTCAAAGCATGCTAAGGCTGCAAGGGGCCAGAGCAAAGCATGTGTATTATTCTTAAGTTGAGTCGCCTAATTCTTGATTTGGCTTCTCAGCACGGGGGAAGTTTAGTAGTGCTATTGCAAAGAAAATGGAAAAGCTGTTTTGAGTGCTGGCTCTGTGTATGTGCAGCGCAGCACCAGGTTGGGTTGTGATGCGCTCCCTGCGAGCTGTTGGGCACAGCTCTGAGCTGCGCTGGGTGTGTTGGGAAGGTTTGGCTGTAGGACCTTTGTCATCCTTGCATTGGAAGTGCTTCCATGCATTCACCTCAATTCCAGCACTAAAGGAAATTGGTGTAAAATGACTCAAGTTCCCTTGAGTTCCATGTTGTGTTATGCAAATCCCCTGAGTCCCTTATTTATACGTACCTTTTAATGCCTTTTTGTAGTGCTAACAATGCCACTCTTCCATGCTACTTCCCAAATAAGGCATGCAAATGAATCCTCCTGGTTTGCTCTCATGAGCTGGAGATGCAAAGTGGAGCTGCCTTGGTCATGACACAGATCATGAGGTCGGCGTGTTACGTTCTGCCTGTGCTGAGTTGCACTTAGCAGCAGTGTGCATTGTGACTTCCCACAGCTCCAAGTAAAAAGTTTGGGGTTTTTTTTTTTTGCCATGCATTTAAAATAGGGAGTTGAAAATATCAGCCTATAAATGTGTCTGAGTATCAGCCTATAAATGTGTTAGAGTAATCCTAGAGAAAAGGAAGTCGAGGTTTTCCACGTGTGAAATTTGCACTGCAGGTTATCACTACTGGGGTTATAATCATGTTTATTGTACCTATTGCTTGCTTTTATTTCAGTGCTATGTGAACAGGAAGCCAAACTCTTCAGTTCTGTGCTGCTGCGGGGTATGAAGGCAGGGCAGTAGTTCTGCTAGATCTAAATCAGCTCTTGATTTGCTACTGTAAAACAAGAAATAGCTTTACTACTTACAGCTCTTTCTGTCGAGGATGGACGTGGTGGGGCTGGCTGCAGGGTGGATGGCTGGGTAGGAACATCGTGCTGTTCCATGATGCCCACTCACTTCAAGCATCAGTTGCCTTGAGCTTTCAACACGTGGCCCGTTAGGTGGAAAAGCTGTCGGCACATCATAAAGCTGCTGCCAGCTCCCAGGCCCTGCTGATGGTAAGATGTCAGGGGATGGAGGCTCTTTCCTGCAGTGTGTGATGGGCACATTCCGCTGCTTGGCTTCCCAGAGGAGCCCTGGGTGGTCTGAAGGCTTGTCAGCTTTGACCTCTAAATTTGTCCACTGAATGGAATGGGATTATTCACTCGGTCTGCAGGTTTGAGACATGAAACACAGCAGAGGCAAACTCAGGGCCGCCTCTCTTGGAATTGCCCGCTGTAAATTCAGTCCACAAGCAGATGGAGAATAATTTGATGTTTTTCTTCCTTTCCCTCCGAAGTTTATTTATGATTGGTGGAAAAAGCGCTTTGTGAAACAACTGCCTGCCTCGGAGTGAGGAATAAATACAGCCATCAGACTTTGCAGTCCTGATATTTCCTATCACAGAAATGAACCCCAGGGTAATGCTGTTTCACTTCTATTTCACATCATTGCTGTGGTGGCGTGCAGTGGAACCTGCCTCCCTGCACCCTTCCTCCCTGCAGCTCTCACTCTCCCATGCGCAGGGAAGGATGCAGTCCTGTAACCTTTCCTGAGTGCAGCCCTTTGGTTGCAGGGAGTCAATTTTCCCTGCACAGTTCTGGCTTTAGTTACCAGTTACTGTTATTAAAGTCAGCTTTGCTGGCATTTCTGCTGCCAGTCCTTCACAGATGCATGTACTCATTAGCACTGCAGCAGAAAGGTGAACGTGCAGTGTTTCCCTCTTCACACAACCCCTGCTCTGTGCTGACAGCTGGGTATCTCTGCAGTGGCACAGGTCAGCTGTAGCTCCTCTGTGGCTGCACGGACCTGGTAGCGCCATGACTTCAGCTGTGCTCCTTGTTTAACATGACATCCCTGCAGAGGTCAAACAGCACATGTCAGTTCCACTCACTTTTATTTTAAATATTCTCAACTGTAAGTGCTTATTTGCAATTTGCAGAGGAAAGAAAACTGATTGCACCAGTCTCTCCTGTCGTCCTCACCCCATCCCCAGGCTCCACACAGGTTTATATTCTCCCTTTCACTTCCAAGTTTAAAAGAAAACACGGCCTCTGTTCTCTTCCCATTCCCCCTTTGGCAATGGGAGTTGGCTTTTGGTTACGCACCTGGTTCTGCAGCTTAGTTAAATATCTGGCTCTTCCACATTAACCCATCTGGCTTTTTTCTTCCTTTAGAGGCATTGATTTAACTGTGGGATGTACCCTTGGCAGTCCTGTGCATCTTTCCTTCGAGTCTGGCAGCAGTGATTGCCTGGGGAGCAGGGCTGCTGTGTGCTCCAGCCATCACAGGGTGATACAGCAGAGCACAATGTTAAGGCTTTCAAACCCTTTGGTCTGGTTTAGCTGTTTTGTTCTTGCGCTGCTCTTTTAGCCTTAAGAAATGAAACAAAGTGTAAGGAGAAAAAGGATGGTGAGGGGTTTAATTCTGTCTTTGCGGCAGGGAACAGTTTCCATGAAAGCATTTTCTTCTTTAGGAAAGAGATAATTGTACTGTTTTGTTCTTGTTCAGCTTGCTTTAGTTGCTTTAGGAGTTGTCATACACACCAGACCTGAATGAGAACAGCCACAGCCGTTCTGCTCTCTTGGTGCTCATCCCAGGGGCTGCATCCGTGTGGGCACCTTGATGCTGCTGGTCTTCTCTCACCAGATCATGTCCTGGTGCCCATTTATTCCCATGCAGGAGCAGTGCTGCAGCACAGCGTTGGCATATGCTGCTCTCAGCACTGCTGGAAGGTTTGGGGGCACCCAGCTGCTGCCCCATTGCCTTTCCAAGCTTATCAGTGTCTCTCATCCACTGTTTACTTTGGGACGTTGCTATCCAGCCAGTGCTTAGGAGGAGCCCTAAAAGCCAAATGCCTTTATGTGCAGTGTGACAAACTGGCAGGTGAGATCCATAATGAGCCATGCTTTGGTTGTCAGTCAGCCCAGCAGATGATTTAAAGTAGTTTTGGTTGGACTCGGTGGCTTTGAAGTCCATCTCAAACCTCACCCAATGCAGTTATTCGGATCAAGCCTTGGGTTCCAGACCAGTCAGCTTCTGAACTGCTGTGCAGAACAGGCCCTGTGCTCACAGGTTGCTTCAGAATTGAAACATCCATATGTGCACATGGATCTGCAGGCTTCATCTGACAGCAAAAAGGCAGGTTGTGTTGTCCTCCTGACAGGATGAAGGCAACAGTAATTTGGAAATACATGTTTTAAGCTGATGTATATGGCCACTGCTGGGGAGTGCACTTCTCAGTTTTGTTGGGGGAGAAGGGAGGCAAGAAAGAGAAGTCTTAGCATCTGCCCTTATACAGAATGGACTTGAGGTGGCAAAGATGAGATTCCTAAGTTGTCTGTGTGTTTGGGTAACTGGGTGCTGCCCTGCTAGGAACATCTGGCGTTGCTTTAGCCATCATTTTATGCAGGGCTCTACCTCTCTGCACACAGAGCTGTGTGTAGGAGCCCCTTCTGCCTGTTCCCAGGCTGAAGCCCTGCTGCTGTGTGTTCCTGATTGAATGAGAACTGATGGCAGAAACTCAGGGCTAAGGAGGGGATGTAGCAGGAAGCTGGTAGAACTGAATCATACATGGAGATATATGTCTGCAGAGAGCTGTGTTGTTTATACTATAAAGATGTACAGAGAAACATAGTGCAGAATGGAAAACTAAATTACAGAGAAACTATTACCTGGAAAATATGGAGGTAACATTCCTCCCACTGTTCTGTTGTTTAGAGCACCACTAAAAAGTTGTCTTGCACTGTAACAGACATTCTGAAGAATCTGATAACTCTTGTGGGTGGGAGGGAGAGCTTCCAGGGAGCCTATGGACTATGGAACAGTGTTTTTGTTTTTTACTATATATTAAGAAAGCCATGAGCAGTAGGCTGAGCCTCTTGGAAAATGTTATGGGCACACATCTGTCCCTACCATGATAGCAAATCAAAGCATGGATGAAGAAGGTAAATGAATTGCACTGCTTTAAGCCTGACATAACAGGAGATCCAGGCCCCTAAATCACACCAAGTCCCAGCCTTAGGAAGGCACTGATACTGTGGTCCCTGCATCTAGAGGAAGCACACTGCCTGCACTTCTAGAAGACTTTGCCTAAAAGTTGTTGCATTTGTTTCCTTGTCTGTACCTGACTTGGACCGCCTGTGCAAAGCTTCACACGGTGTGCAAATAGAAGAGAATATTAGATCTCATGTCTAAGCAAACAAAGCAAAATGAAGGCAGTTCTGCAGCTGGCGGACTGCTGCTGGAGCATGACTGCACATCAGTATGCAGCGTGCTGCAGTGCGTGGGGGTTCAGAAGCAGCTGGGGCTGACTTCTCCTATGTTCATATTTAGGGCACAGACGGGAGCACTGCTGACAGCTCTGGCAGTATTTGCAGATGGAGCTCTCTCCTAGTTCTTTCAATTAATCTATTTATGATTTCGTGCAGGTTGGGTTTCATTTCCTGCAGTGACACTTTTGTTACCTTTAGCGTGTGCCAGCACATTCCCTTCAAACAGACTTGCTTCTTCATTATCACTTGCAGCAGCAGCTCCTCTTCCTGCAGCAAACCTCGAGACTCCCAAAATGGAGAGATGCAGGGAAGCTACACGGAGAGGCTCTGCATGGGGGAACACCAACAGGAGTGTTTGCAGTGTTGGTGTGGTACATGTTGTTCTCAGACAGCAGAGCACTCCTGCCTCCTCACTGGGGGCATTGCTTGGTGTTTCTCCCCCCCCAAAAAAAGCAGAGGGTGCCATAGTTGACCACAGAGCTCAGTGGTGGCTTTGTCCTTTCTGTGCCAGTTTCTACGTCATGGATTTAGGCACAGACATTTCCTTGTGCAATCACATGCACTGCTGGGATGGAGCAATCGCTGTTTATGATATGTTTGTGTCTCCGTGCTGCGAACAGCACTGGTAGTTCCGACTGTCATCCTTATGAAACGACCAGTGCTGACAAAGCTGAGTGTTAAAATGTGGTCATGAAAAATATGAGTTCAGTTTGGGTAAGTACTGTTGGCTTCTGGAGGGTTTTCATTGTATTCTAGCTTTTACTAACTCCCTTTACTGGCAGTGTTAAGCCAGGGTGTGGCAGAAGTGGATTTGTATGGCTTGAGCAAAGCCACAAAAACTCCACAAGATGTGTTTTCTGGGCTCTTCTTGTACATACAGAGAAGTAGGGAGCAGCTTTATACAGGATGCAGCAACTACTCGTGGCTCTGTGCTGGATGGAGAGCATCTCCCAAGCATGTGGTACGTGCAGTTAAGAGAACAGCTTTAAAGTGAGGAGTTGAGGGCTCACATAGCATCCCTGCTCCTGGCTCAACCCGCTCCCCCTCCACACGGGCATGGAGCTCTTCCCTATGCATCTTTATGGCCTGAGCTGGTGCCTGTCTCCAGCACCAGTGCAGCACCGAGCTCCTTCCATGGGACGCGCTTTGCTTTTTGGAGGTCGGTGGCAGACAGACCCTCCTCCCAGCCCGCTCCTCCGATCTGTTCCAGCACGCTGAGCTGCAAAGCTTTGTCAACTAATTCTTGGCCTTTTGTCTGCAGCTTGTGAGTAACATGAGCCCTTCCTTTGGGGATGTGCAGTTACACGCCGGCTTATCGAGCAGTGATCCCAGCCAGGGATACGCCTTTGGGAACGTTCCTTTCTTCAGCATTATTCAGCTCTGTGTTGTCTTGACTTGTTCAGTGCTGCTCTCCATCGTAGCTGCGTGCAGTGAGCAAACCGTGTGTGCCAGCTTCCAGTGCACGATGGAGCCCACTGAAATCCAGGGGAAACGACCTTTGGCTGCAGGCACGTTGGTTTAGTGTGCTGTGGATGTGGGCTCCTGAAAAGCTGGGAAAATGCTGCCTAGATTGTGAATTCATATCTAAAGGTCCTGGCTTTATTTGGGTGTGTTTTGTTAATATCTGGATTCTTTTATATGGCAGCTAACTTGATAACTTGAGGTTTCATTCTTGTGACCATCTCTAGTACTGGCAGCTGTGTAACACAGCCTGACATCTGAAGCGTGCTGTGCTGAAGGGGAAAAACTATCACTTCCATTTCTAGTGTGTCTGTAAGCCGTGTTTCCAAAGGCAAAGTCAGCGTATGGAGAGTCTATGAAGTTTGTCTTACAAACCCTGCATCGTGTCCTGCCTGGAAATGAATGGGGCAGGGAGAGCACTGCTGAGATCAGGCATCCCAGCACTGGGATGGGGTTGGGCTCAGGTTTGGGGTGGCAGAGCTGCCCCCCACAGCCCTCTGCATCCTGCAATGTGTGGGAGCTGCTGCAGCAGTTCAGAGCTGTCTGTTAAGGATGCAAAATGGGCGATTCTAATCGTTCTGCATCATGGCTGATGTTCCTTGTGTAGATCAGGAGAACGGAGGAGTGTTTGGGTATGTGTGGCTTTCATTGAGCAGGAGATAAGAGTTCAGAGAAATGTTTAATGCCTGCCTCAGCTTTGTTGGAAGTCAGTGGGACTGAGGCCTAGCCAACATAATGTTACTAATTGACTTATTTTGGTTAGAAGCTTGTTTTTACCAGGGCATTTATTTACAGGCATCCCCATGGGTGGCAAGTTGTGAGATGGCTGCACCCCAGTGGAGATGACTCCTCCAGGTTTACCAAAACAGCACACTGGTAAATAGCATCAGAGTAACCCTGCAAGCACACAGCACGGAGTTCCCTGCCTTCAGACTGGGGTCTGAAGCTTTTAGCTGGAGCCTAAAAGCTCTGTGGGCAGCATCTGAAGTGTGTGCTGTAAGTTGCATCTTCTTGCAGTGCTTTACAGAGCAGGGACCCAGACCTGCATGCGTTTGCAGTGCTGGCTGCCTCCTCTGCAGGGTGTGGGGCTTCTGGTTCAGCCTTTCCCACTATGGGATGCATAGCTTCAGGCTATGCTCATGAGCAATGGCTACTGAAGTAACTTTGCCCACACCTGTGGGGAAAAAAATAATAAAGAACTGCAAGGTTCCTTGCAAGTGATGTGCTGTTATTACCTTCCAGCATTATGCAAGCAAAAGACAAAAAAAAAAAGGTGCTGTGAGCTATCTACTCCTTTTGTGTTATTTACTGTTGCAGTGCATATCCTCATGCTCTTCTAAGTTGATTTTTAATGGCAACAGTTATAATGAGATAAAGAGAAGCAGCTCAAGTGTGATTGGGATCCTTTCGCCTTTTTAAAAATGGAAGGTTCCTAACTCTCAGCTAAATCCCGACCACGTGAGCCCATGTTTTACATTCTGCCTTTTTGCAAAACGTGTTCTGTGGGGGTATTTGCAGGATCCCAGTGTGCCATCCTTCTATTAATGATTTAGAAAGACGTGTTAGATTGCCTTTCTTGATGTTATCTGCCATTTTCATGTTCTGAGAGAGCGTTTTTGGAAGTGTGAGAAGCCAGTGTTACACGTAGATGTTCCTGGTGACTGGAAAAAGGGAAACATCACTCCTATTTACAAGAAAGGGTGGAAGGACGACCTGGGGAACTACAGGCTGGGAAGCTCATGGAAAGCAGACTGAACAGATCCTCCTGGAAGACTTGTTAAGGCACGTGAGGGATGAGTGGGTGGGTGAGCTGAGACAGCCAGCATGGCTTCACCAAGGGAAGGTTGTGCCTGACCAACCTGGTGGCCTTCTGCGATGGATTGATGGCATGAGTGGACGAAGGGAAAAGGCAGCACAACTGAGTGCCTGGGCTTCTGCAAGGCCTTTGATGTGGCCCCCTACCACATCCTTATCTCTAACTTGGAGCTTTGCCTCTTTGACGAAAGTGATTTGACAAAAATTCTTCCTTTGCCCCTGCAAAGCAGAGCCAGGACAACAGCAGGCAGCTGAGCTCATAGCTAATCAAGAGAATTCACACCAAAACAGTGCTTCCTCCCTTCAAACTCCTTTATCTGGGGATGGCTGTGTTCAGTGTGCCGAAGTTATTGCAGATCTCCACCAGAACAAGGAAACGAAAGATCGAGCTGAAACGTGGCAAGTCTTTCCATACCCTGCCTGTGCCTGAGGCCCTTTGTGGCTGAATGTGGCACTGCTGGGCTGTTCTGTCTGTGAAACCTGCAGCTGGAACTGGAGGCAGCTGGGGTCCTTAGTGCCCGTATGGGTGCCTTGTGCCCGTGTACCAGGCTGTCTGTCAGCTGCTTCCAACACAAAACAGGGACTGCAGAAGCCCTGCTGCGTGCATGTCTTTGAATCACAGAATGGCTCAGGTTGGAGGGGACCTCGAGGATCACGAAGCTCCAACCCCCTGCCACATGTAGGGCCACCAACCTCCCCATTTCATACCTGCCCAGGGCCCCATCCAACTTGGCCTTGAACATCTCCAGGGACGGGGTATCCTTGGCTGGTCCTTCATTAAAGTTTTTTACAATAATTCCCCTTTTCAAACAAGTCTGAATACAAGCAGTGCTGCTCCGTGACTTGCACTTAGCAGCAACTGTCCTTCAGTATCATCCAGCAGCACTCAATAGCACAGCTAAGCTCTCATCCTCATTGAGTTAATTTCTGTCTGGGCAGCAGACATGAAGCAACTCGCTCCATCAATGTATTGCTCAGGAATTAACTGCAGCAGAGGGATCAGGCAGCCAGGGAAGTCTGACAGCAGGCACTGTCTTGCGGGTGGATGCAGTTTCTCAATCACGTGCAGATTGTTCAGTCTGCACTTGGCAAAACTTCACAAAGGCAGTGGATCTGAGCAGCTAGCCTTCGCTCCCACTGCAAAGCAGAAATGAATTTGACCCATTAGGTTCCATAGCTGTGTTGTGTTGGTTTTTTTTTTTCCCAGTGTTTTCTTTGTGCAGTGCTGTGTCTGCCCATGGGCGTGCAGTGAGCTGGTGCTTTCCGAGCTCACCCAGCTGGCAGCATCCCCTGTGTGCACGAGGTGCCCAAGAGGGTTTGCCAGGAGCTGCCTGGGCTCTGCTTTGTGGTGCATGGGGGAGCACAGTGCATGCTGGCCTTACATTCTGATCTCCCTGATGCTGTATGTGATGCATAGGGGGTACACGGACACGCAGTATCCATAGGGGATGGGTTCTGCTCTCTGGTGACTCACTCAGATGTGTTGGGTATGTTGTGGAGGAGTGGTGGTATGATCTCACCTTTGCTCTGTGTCTGCTTTGAGCAGCCTGGTGAGGGACTAAGAGATATCAGTATTCGTGTTCCTGCTACTCATGTATTCTGCTGCTTGTGTGTTGAAGTGTGGACTACAGTGTACAAACCCACTAAGTATATGCATAAGTTCTAGGAGGCAACGGGCAGTGGAGCAGTTCCTGCTGCTGAGAGCAGTGCAGAGCTGAGGGCAAGCAATCCCTCTTTAATTCTGTTTATATACAAGCACATAAATAAAACATGGGTCCAGTAGGTATTGGTGGAGGAATAAAGATCAGTACTTAAAACCTAACTGGAAAAAAAACAACCAGAAAACAACAACAAAAAAAACCCCAAACCTAAGACCTATTTTCAGGCTTATAAATGTATAATAAAAGTAAAATAACCTTGGTAGAAATCATTGTTCATTACCTTAAGGGAGAATGCAGGATGCTTTGAGGCGGGCTGGGAGTTCTGCTTTTCCATCCAAGTTCTGTGAATGCAGAATATTTTTCTAAGGGGTTCAAACTCATTTGTATTTTAAAACTTCTTATTCAGAAGTGCAGGACCAGAGGCTACCCTTCAGCTGGCATCAATCTGCCTGCATGGAGATAAACTGATTTATGCTGGCTGAAGATCTGGCCCTGGATATAAGAGATGGAAGCAGGTGGATGTAATTTCTCTAAATTTCCACTCAAGCTGCACATGCCTGGAGCACCAGAAATTGAACGGCACTTTCCCTAAGAGTAAAAAAGTTATTAGCTTCATATTTGTGTTAGTGCTTCACTGCCCTCCCTCTTGACTTGATCATCACATGTAGCCACAGGCTGTCTCTGGCAATGACTCTGTCTCCCCAATAAAATTAAAAATCACTTTTGTTTCATATCTTTTTAATAAGATGTGTCCTTTTTAATAAAGGACTCTGCTCTTTAGCGGGTGCTGCGCTGATGAGCAGCAGGCTCAGAGATTATTGCCTTTCCCTGATTTGAATTTCTCTTTCTGCATTTCAGCTGTAACAATAAAGCAAAGTAAGAATCCCCAAAGGCTGTGCGTGTAGCACTGACGTGGTTCTGCTGCCACTGTGGGTCAAAATGGATGCCTGGTGTAAGTGGGTGCTTGGGTGTAAGGAATAGATTGATGCTGAATGTAGAGCATAGGAATGAAGAGAGGCACAGGTTTGGGAATGTGTGTATGGGTCAGCTCTATAACTTTCAGTGAAGTTAATGGTGCTCTGCAAGCTGAGGATCAGCCCTGTCACACACAGTGCCTTTAGGCTGAGAGCTTGTAAAAGAAATAGGGACAAGGTGCAGTAATGTGCAGGAGAGAAAGAAATGCTTGCACAGTGGGGAGAGTTAGTCACTTCTTGAGACAAATAGGGGCAGATGCTGGTCTTCTCGGAATCTGTCTGGGTGTAGGCCACTGCTTTGCTTTCCTTGTTTGTGGGCATAGTGTGAGATAACTGTGTGGAGTGGTCCTAGAGCTTCCCCTGTTTGTGTGCATGCTGCTGTCACCCCTACCTGTCTTCTTCCAGCGGGGAAGGAATGAAGGCACACACGTGCAACAGTGGGAGGATGCGTGTTGATTTTTAGTTCTTTATTCCTGTAAATGAGACACAGTTTTCTTTAAACTGTCCTAAATTTGGTGCAGTTCTGCTACAAACAGTGACCTGCAGCCATGGTGCAGCCCATTGCTAGGGTGCTCAAATCTGACCCCCCAGATGTGGGCTCATTGTGCCTCCACTCTCCAACCCAAAGCAATGTGAGCGTGTTAAAACTTCCTTTAATTAAACCCGAACCTCCTGCTGCCACTCGTGTGCTGCGGTTTCTGGGGTTTTCCAGCACAGAAAAGCATATCTGTGGGCTATGTTTTCCAGGATGGCGGAGGGAAGGTGATACAGCTGCAGCTGCTTTGCATGCTTCTGATCCTCAGGCTCTTCTGCGTCAGTTCATTCCAGTGGCACAAGTTAGGACAGCACTGCTTTGTGCTGGGAGCTGCGGGGTTTGGGATGCTGCTCCTGCCCTCCTGCTGCTCTGCTGTCTTCCTTTGCAGGTATGCAGCAAGCAAAGTCCAAAATGGAAAACAGCCAAAAATCTCAGCAGGTTTGCTTTTGCTTATTGGTGACCTATGGCAAATTTGGTGTAAAACTAATCGTGGCATTGCTTTGACGCTTAATTAAGACATGATAAGGTGCAGTTAATGGTGAGCTATCGCTCATTGTAGGATATCTCATTTAAATGCCCACCCTGCACCCAAATAAATCAAAGATCTCTATGGTCGCACTGTCCTCAAAGCTTTGCAGCACTCCTTTGTTTCAGGTGGTGTCACACAAGTGTGTGTTAGTGGATGGAGCACCTGAACTTGTCTGGAAACCAAAGCTGAAGGCACAGAGATGTGACAGTCCCTGTGCAGTGAGAGTGCACTGTTCTCACTGACTGCAAAGCGATCCTCAGTGAGCCCCAGCATTTGCAAGACTGATCCAAAGCGTGTTCAGATTGTAGCACCAGTCATCCTAGGGGCGTTGTGAGCAAGTGCAAGGTCACTTTACCACTTCTGTTGCCTGGCTGCAATCTGTGCCATCGTGCATAGGAACGATGGACAGGCGTGGGGTGAAGGCAGAGCTGCAGGGCCCTGAGATGCTCTGCAGCTCTCCACCAAGGGCGCTTGCTGCAGGGGCAAATGCTCACTTGTGCGCTGCATGATTGCTGCCAGCTTATCTCACCTACTGTCACCATTTCTGGGTGACAGTGAAGCTCTGCAGGTGTTTAGAAGGAGAAATGAAGGAACAGTGAAGGAACGTTTTGAATTTTATTTGTACTTGGGCAGGTAAATAGGAAGACAAGTTAACGTTTGTTTCTAAACTTCTGTCTAAAGTGTTACAGGAGTTCATCTTTTGGAGTAGAGCGTTCTTTCTGTCGTGGCTCTTCATCTCCTTCCTCCTACTGCTTTTCTGTGGCTGAGCAGTGATGGGGAGGAGTGGATTCCAGGTGTGTGAGCCATGAAACGTTTACTGGTCGAGGTTCAGAAATTCCTACCCTGGGGTGAAGGGGGAAGTCGGAGGGAGGAGAAGAGAAAGAAGAGAAATGAGAAAATAAAGCAGGCTCCAGCACCTGCCATGTAATGATCAGTTGTGTAGATAAGGCGGTTTTAAGGCGCATTCCAGACATCTGGGTCCTGCCCAGACACAGCACAAAAGAAAAGGGAGACTTAAAACAACAGCCAGCTCCTCCTAGCCCCGATCCGGTGCGCGCACACACAGGAGAGCAGTTAACCCCAATGAAAACCTCTCTCCTGGCCCGTGTTTTTCTTCCTTTTCCCCCTCCTCTGAGCACACACAGCCTCTCTGAGCACGTTGATGTCTGTCACTGACGGTTCGAGGTGCAGGACGTGAAGGGCTGGGGCTGCCCTGGAGGAGCTGGAAGCTCTGTATGGGGTCGGGAGAATGCCACATCCTCTTCAGTCACCCCTGCATGGGTACTCATTTGTTTAAAAAAAAAAAAAAAAAATCAATTAGAAATAATTTCTCCCTTGGAAAGATTCCCTGTAGTCATCCCTTGTGCCTGTGCCTCAGAATTAAACGAGGATGAGAGCTGAAAGCTGTTCTTTGAGCAGTGCTTAGCGTTGCACAGGACCTGATCCTGCTCCCCAGAGCGTGGTGAGAAGGCAGGATGCTCCTCAGCCTCCATGCTGGCTTTCCCCCTCTTGTTTCTATGCTCCTGAAACTGGTTTGCTCCCACGGGAGCTAAGGATAAGGCTTTTATGTGTGCTGGGGATGCTGCTGTAAATTTACATCTCGGAGGTACGTGGCACATCTTTCTGGGTGACAAGGGGGATATGAAGTTGCTAATTCACTGGGATTTGCCCAGGTGAAAACAACAGGAGGAACAACGGGTAATTGTAGCAGCATCTTAGGAAGAAGCTGCTGCGATAAACGTGGAATCACCCAGTAAAAATGTGTCATAAAGCTCCTAAATTTCAGCTTCACTTGTCATGCTGTCGCCAAGCAAATTTGTTCTCTGTTGGACTGTAAAGAATCAAGTGGTAAACACTGGCATTTGGTGCAGGACTGGGAACGTATCTCTGCAAGACACAAATCTTATCTGGGAACACAGTTTGCTTCTTTGGGGAAGATGGGTGTCTTTAGGAAGTAAGAGGATCAGTGCTTTGATCGCTTTTGGAATTCCCTAAAAATAATATTGGTGTGTGTTTGAGTAAGCATGAAGGTAACAAGATCATTCACTGTGCTTGTGTACGTGATAGAGCAAACAGGAGGATTCAAGTAGTCACTGTCGCCCCAGCTCTGCTTCTTTCTGCAGTTATGGCACTGTGCTCTGGTTAATCATGGCAATGATATTGAATTTATATAAAATCAAATACCAGTTTTGCTCCTGAGGACCTTCCTGAGGTCCCCCCATGCATGTGTGTAGGGCTGTAAGTGAACAGGGGATGCAGCTCAGGGCGATGATCCGAGCAGCAGAGATGGCACACAGCTCCCACAGGGCTCTGCAAGGGCAGCACATCCCATGTGCTTTTACTGCATCTGCACCTTGCACGTGTGCTGGTTCCTCACCTGGGGTTGTAGCTGCACCTCGCTCTTCGTCACCTGGGACAACACAAAGGGGAAAAACAGCTCTTAATAGCACCTTTATCTTTTTTCCCCTCCTCGCTATCCTTTTCTTCCATGTAACCTCATGGGAGATGGACAGAACCCTGCCTGTGTGTGGCCTCAGGAAAGCAGTGGCACCAGCAGTGAGTCACTGCGGAGATGGGATGGATGGTCCTCCACGCAGCTCCTCCATTTCTTCAAATAAGGATAAAAGAAATATATATATATATTTTTTTGGAAATGAAGATGTGACAAGCTGTGATAAATATGTGTGTGAGATGCTCGAGGCAGCTCTCTTCCTTTCTATAGGTGGTGGCTTTTCCTTGCATTTCTCCCATCTCCCCAGAGTTTGCTGGAAGTGGGAGCATCTCACCTCATCAGTGGGGCCGTATTCCTGCAGTGGATTTGGCCAACTTGGTGGAGATGTTGGAATTTTGTTAGAAATGAATGTGAAATTCAAATTAAGGTCAAGATGGGAAATATGTCAGTACTTGAAATAGCTGAGCTGAGGGCTGTTGCTTCCCCTTTGAGTGCACAAAGGTATGTATCATGGCACTCTTGACCAGGCAGTTTTAAACAGCCTTTAAAATACATATTCAAATCAATTTAAAGCAGGCTAAAGCCCACGGAAAGGTTAAAATATCTTTTGAGCCACTTCCCAAATTTTAGCTCCTTTATCTTAATGCATTGTATTGCTTCCTGCCCAGTTAGTCCATTTCTATTCAACTCGTGGAAGTTTCCTTCTAATTACTTGGCCCCATCTGATTCCCCAAGGTTCCAAAATGCAAAACAATTCTTCACAAGACAGAGATTGCTTTTTACAAGCTTTAATGGGAGGTTAAAAAAAAGAAAAAAAGAAAAAGGGAAAAAAAAAAGGCATTAAAATGATGTGATCTAAGGTAGAGATTCTGCACTGAACCGTTTTCTGTAAGGCTGCATTTAGCAGAGAGCAGATATTATGGGGTTTCTTGAAAGGGGGGGGGCTGAGTCTGCTCTTGCTCAGCCTGGTAACAAATTACCTTTGACATAAGCAGAGCAAACTCTTAAGAGTGTGCAGAGTGACATCTTTTCACTGCATTCAACGTAATCTATGCAGTCTGAGGATTAAGCTAAGAATGATATCCTGATGTAAATGAGAACATTGACATCCATCACACTGATAAAGCTATAAGACCCAGCGGGTTCTGAAGGCGTGGGGGATAGGAAGGGGCATTTGTGTTTTCTCTGTTGAAACATTCCTTCATGTGATGTAATTTTCCACCCATGTATCTGTCATTAGAGGCAGAATTTGCATTCATTTTCACCGGTCAAAAAGCTGATGTTCAATACTGGCCCTCCTTTGCTTCTCTTGCTTTATCTATCAAATCAACGATGGGCTTTTCCAGGTGCAAAACTCCTGATGTTTCAGGTGTGGGAGACAAGGAGGAAACTTACAGCTGCTGTGCCAGTCTGTGCTTGCTGATGGCATGGAACAGCTTGTAAAACTCAGTGGCTTTATCTCATACGCTGTGATGCAGCAGTGAAGTTAAGGGTGACATTACCAGGACTGCAGTTTCTGGTGTAGGACTTTCATTCACACAGGCAAGTCACTTTGCAGACATGATGCCAGACTGTGAGCTGAGGTGTCTGCAGGCTCTGGAAGGGCTGAAGGGGATTTGCCATCGCGTTTAGGCTTTGCTTGCATTGACATGCTTCATACCCGAGCAGGGCTGCGCTATGTGCAAAGCAGCACTGAAATGGGAGCAGCAGATGGAGTGAGCTGAGAAAAACAGATGTGCTCAGTGGAGGGGCAGAGGGGCAAAACTCCTTGCATGGGTCGCAGTCTCAAAGCACCATCAGCTCTGCTGCTGCCCGTGGGCAGCTGTGGGCTTCCTGCAGCTCCAGCCTGAGCAGAGCAGGGCAGTGAGACACGGAGCTCTGCCTGGTGCAAAACTATTAGGTGTGTGAGTTTGCTGGTGCTCCTGACAGCCTGGGGAGGATGATAAATGAGAAGTGCGACTGCCCAGCGTGTAAGAAATAGGGTGAGAGACAGTGAGAAGTTGCAAGGGAGCTGTTAGCCCAGAGATGCGCGTTGTGAGCAGAGATGAGGAACGAGGTTTGTGGCCCCTCAGAGCTCTGTGGTGTGCATGCAAGAGCACTCTGCAAGCTCCTCTTTCCCTGCAGCACGCATGGCTTCAAGGAAGATGTGTGGGTATTAATGCTGTGACCATGCCAGGATCAAGAGGTGGAAGGAAAAGGATATTTGCTGGGGAACTTGGAGCGTGCTCATCATCTGAACCAGTTCTGAGGATCTGTGCTCCCAGAAGGAGCTTCCATACACGGTGATGCTGCAGTGCAGGTGTACCATGCTGTCTCACTCACATGATGTACAATCAGGCTCCTCGCCTGCTCCTCCCATCCCCTGGGATTGTGGGAACCACAACTTGTCACTGCAGAAAGGAGCTTCAATATTTTATGGAAAAAAAAGCATTTTAACACATGGCTTTGGTGAATATCAGCTTAATATAACTGTGATGTAAAAGAGCCTTTCGTTGCCTTTAATATTATGCCTCTCTATCACCTGCCCTATGGGTTTCCTTGCTTTCCATCTCACAATCCCATTACTTATTAATTTCCCCATAATACATAATAGAGGTAAAAAAGCATACAGCATCCCATTCAGCAATGATTTACAAGTCTCTTAGTTCTGAAGCAACATAAGAAAGAGCAGACGTTTTATGAGTTTCCTCTGGATGTTTTCCTTGGAAAAATACATAAAGCATTGCATATGAACTTCAGGCTTCTGTGGGCATGATCTCATGACTACAGCTATTGCAGCTCTGCTGAAGATGCAATCTGATGAAGATTACAGAAGCACAGTCGGGGCAGAATTAGCAAGATGGTGAGCAAGATATACCTCATGCTCATTATGATAATGGCTGTAATATCCATGGAAATGCTGATGGGCTTTGCTTTGAGAGGAAGAACTGCAGGCAAAGAACAAACACACAAAAGAGCATTATTTACCCACATTCCCAATCAGGCTTTTGCTAACATGTTAATATCTCTCTACAGAGGGCCCATGAGAAACTTTGATTCCCTCGGCGCTTGGAGAAAATGGCGAGCACGTACCATGAATCAGAGGGGCTCATTTAGGAATGAAGACACTATTACTCATCCTGCTCTGGCATGAGTGAGCATCTGGCAGCCTAGTCTGAAATTCTGTGAAGACAACAGGAGGCAAAAGAAAAAAAGCTCTAACTCCAGTATACCTCTTGTCAGCTCAGCAGGCAGCATATGAGAATTGGGAGGAGGCAGCGCAAAGACAGATCTGCTGAGCCGAGCCTTTATGTGCTTTGCTTTCTGTTTCCATCTATCTGCTCTTTCTGGCTTTTTTTAAGTAGAAGCTCGGGATCACAATGCAGTGAACAAAGACAAATTCTCTGGGTTTCTTCTGCTCTGGGAGCTGAGTTGCAGAAAGGTGGAGCAGCCCCAAGCAGGCTGAGCCTGCATAGTGTGTGGATGTGGGTTTGGTCAGATCTGCTTCTGTGTGCCTCAACCCTGGATGGCGTTGATAATATGCAGGAGTTTACTGTACTGTGTTCCGTTAGGGTCTGAGCACAGTCTCTCGATTAGGATATCAAGGCTGATTTTTAATTTTAATGCCAGCATTCCACCTTCATTTACAGCGTTCAGCATTGTGTCCTCTGCCCCTGATCCGTGCGCAGGGTGAAACTTAGGCAGAGCAGCCCAGTGCTTTTGCACGTTGTTTGCTCTCCTACAAATATCTGAAGTCACTGTCAGCTGGGGGAAACTCGGGGTGTTGGAGCACCATCCCACCTCACCGTCCTGGAACAGCCCCAGCCTTCCCCTCCACCTGTGCTGCTGATCAGAGGATGCTGCCTCGCTACTCAAGGATTTCTAAGCAGGCCCAGCGAAGCACAAAGCAACATCTTAGCAGCACTTGTGTCATTTCCTTCTTTTTCTAAGCAGCCGAGGTGGGAGCGGGCAGGAAGGCGGGCGGTGGAATGTTCCCTGCACAGACTTGCAGCCGCCGCAGGAATGCACGCAAGACGCAGCACGCTGCCCTGATTGTCTGCCTTCATTCCCCTCCAGGTGTAGGCAGCTGCTGGTGCTGCTCTTAAAGTTTAATATGACATTTTTCTAATTAATAGTGTTTCTCACTGCCCTTCTTTTGTCTTTTTTTTTTTTTTCTTTCCCTCTCCTTCTTTTCCTGCCATTTTTCCTATGGCCGCTTGCTTTTATCACGACTTATCAGGCTTCCTGAGGTGGGCATTCCTACAGGCAAAACCATGTTGTCGAAACAACCTCGTTGTTGTATTTGCTCATTTCCTCATCGTGGCAAAAATTTCTTGTACAAAAAAAGTCATTTTCCCCTGCTCCCTTCCCCTGAGTATTCTGAATTGATTCCTCCTAGTGAGGCCAGGGATGTCCATAGAGCTCTATGCTGCTGTCTTTTCTCAGTGTGAGATGAGGCATGCCTTGCAGTGCTGTTTCCTTTTTTTTCTCTGGCAGAGCCTGAGGTGGCCAGTTTAGGTCCGGACATTTCAGCAGATGAATCACATCCTGGAGGCCACAGTGAAAATAATGAAGTTTTGCAAGCTTAGGCCCAAATCTTCCCAGCCACCTTGAATAATCATAGAATCATAGAATGGCTTGGGTTGAAAAGGACCACAGTGATCATCCAGTTCCAACCCCCTGCTGTGTGCAGGGTCACCAACCAGCAGCCCAGGCTGCCCAGAGCCACATCCAGCCTGGCCTTGAATGCCTGCAGGGATGGGGCATCCACAGCCTCCTTGGGCAACCTGTGCCAGTGCCTCACCACCCTCTGGGTGAAAAACTTCCTCCTAATATCCAACCTAAACCTCCTCTGTTTTAGTTTTAAATCATTCCCCTTGTCCTGTCTGAAAAGGATGATCAGCTGCCTTCGTATCACTTCGTGCTTTAGTGGTAGAGAATAGCGAGATACAAATTTTCTCCCAGAACAAAACCACCTTCCTGTTATTTTTGCTGAGACAGAATAGGCGAAGGAGTTCTTTTTGGTTTGCATTTCCTTTAACTGTTCTCTTCTAAATAAGCATCATTTACCTCTGTGCATTCTGCAGAGCTCCTCTTGCCTTTCTCTCAGTAGAAGTTTCAAAGGGATTACCAAATCAGCCTTGCTTTCAAACCATCTGGTTTCTATACTTCAAGACAAGGTTTCCAAACTGTGTTGCTATGTCCCAACCCTTCAAGGGCTTCTTTCAAGCTCTTCTGTCCTTTGAAATGCACATGTCCAAGTGTGAAGTCCCCCAGAAAAATCTCCGTGTAGAAGAAGGCAATATAATGATGGTAGGAAATTCCATTTTTTCCAAGAGAGCAGCTCATGTGAGTCGTCCCACGAGAGCTAAAATCTGCAGTGATGTATGCTGCCTTCTTCCACTTCCCATCTTAAATGCATTTCACGATGGTGACAGATCATTTAAAAACAGGAGATTAGAAAACGAGGGCATGGAAAATGATGCTTTGTGAACCGGTCAGGATTGATGCAGTGCTTCTCATTTCCTCTTTGTTTATTTCTTCGCCTGACTTCTGTTACTGAATCACCCTGTAAATGCTTTGGAATCTTTCTGGACCATCCATTGAGGTTCAGTCCAGTGTTTTGCACAGAAGGATCTGACTCTTTGGTTGAGTCCTGCCATAACAGCGTTAATATTATTAGAAGCAACATATCTTCTCTCATGCATCCCCTTTGCAGAGAGGTATTAACCAAATATCGACTTCAAAGAACGAATCTTTGTTCTAAATATAATGCTCAGAAGCATGTTATAGCCAATTATTTGCAATTAGAATTAAGGGAGAAACCCCCTTCCCCAAACTACCTGTAATTACAGCTGTTCCTTTCTTGAAGTATGAATCCAGTAATTAAGTCATTTCAAAAGTTTTAATTCACTGGGTGATTAAGATGAAGTATGCTGGGTGTTGCCTCTGTGAGTTTTGGGTCTTATCAATGCAGCTCATGGCAGCAAGATTTTTCTGTTGCTTCTCATGATCTGAAAGGTGTCCCTTTAGCATGCATTCGTTATTTGGGATGAACATATAACTAAAAAAGCCTTCTCTTGGTTGATTTTGGTAGTTGGAACTGCTGGTGATGTTTCAGTTCATCCCAATGAAGACGAAATCAGAAAGAAATGTATTGTTTTATGGACTTTTAAAGACAATCTGTTACCTATTCCTCAAGATGATCTCTTGGCTGTGAAACAGTTTAAAGTTTGAGTACGATGGTTGGCTGACTGCTGAAAAGGCAGAGGTTGATAGGCTGCATTGCTTTCGAGCCCACTGGACAAAAGTGAGCAGAGGTGGTGGAAGCATTGGGGTGACTTTAAGTAGTCTGTAGGAATGTTTTGGTTGTGCTGTTCGTGTCAGGGAGCAGACTGTGTGTTTTTAACCACCAGAGGAGGCAACAAAGAAAACAGATTTGACAGATTGAAGATCAATAACAATAACACCAAATACACAGCTGTCAAATGCCAATGCAGTCTTGGACAAGTTTATCTGGCTGTAGATAGCAAGAGATGTCAGCACTTTGGGTAGCTCAAATGCGTAAAGCATTAATTACTGCTAATGGCTTACTGAAGAAAGAAAGGAAGGCATGGCAAGAGTGTGGGGATGTCTGTTGGCTCTGGCAGAGGTTGTGCAGCTGCTGGAAATGGGCTGCTGTACTGCGCTGTCATAAAGCAGGATTTTAAAGGAAAACAAGAATGCAACAGCTGTCTTAGAAGTGAACTACTGAGATCAATTCTGAGATGAGTAATAAAGAAATGATGGATGGTGATGATCTCATAGGGAAATGAGGGACATCAGTGGACAGCCATGTAAAATAAATATTGGAAGCGTTAGAGCTGTGAGCTTGCACAGAATTTATATTTTCTATAGGAATTGTACTTGAATACAACCAAAGCAGTGTGTGTGCAATAGAATAAGGTGAGGAAGTAATTAATTCTTGTGGAAACAACAGTAGTTGCATAATGTTTCCATGTTTTCCAATATTAAATCATTACATAGGAGTGTAATAGAAATGAAAGCATTGTAGGTAACTTTGTGAATTATTACAGAATCATAGAATGGCCTGGGTTGAAAAGGACCTCAATGCTCATCCAGTTCCAACCCCCTGCTGTGTGCAGGTCCCCACCCAGCAGCCCAGGCTGCCCAGAGCCACATCCAGCCTGGCCTTGAATGCCTGCAGGGATGGGGCATCCACAGCCTCCTTGGGCAACCTGTTCCAGTGCCTCACCACCCTCTGGGTGAAAAACTTCCTCCTGAGCTGAATTACTGAGGTAGGATGTCCCAAGCATAATATCTGTTATGTTGCCATGCTTTCTGTCCCTCTTCTTCCCCTTTTTCTATTAAGTGAATTAATAATAGAGGTCTGTAATCCAGGCTGCCAGGAGATGCTCTATCCGTGTCTGGACACATCATTAGGATGGAGTCATAATGGAAACCTCTCTCCCCAGCTTATGAGGTTAGGAGGAGGAACAGAATTGATATTTTGCAATTGGGACTTAAATTTATTGAGTTCATTGCATGAAGCAGGCCTGTGTCTTCCCAGATATTGTTTGGTCTTCAATAAGAGGTTATATGTGAAATCTCTTGGCGACTGCATTAAGAGAAAGCATGAGGCAGTTCCTTAAGCTTCTCAGATATTTTCCCATTTACAGTGTAGGTATTGTTTTGTTAGGTTTCATGATTCACAGTCCCACATGAAGCATCCTCCGCAATCTGCTGTGCTGTACCATGCATGTGTTCCTGGCTCTGTGGGAAGCAGAGGTGCCATCCATGAGGGGCAAACAAGGCAGCTCAGCTGGTGTTGGCGTTGGGGCTGTAGAAAATGGATGTCTGGAAAAGTGCGTGAGTGTAGGGAGAAAGATCAGGACTACATGTTTGTGTTTTACCACCCGATAGCAGCTTTTACCTTTGAGTTTTTATTTGGTTCAGTTGCAGATCAGCACCGATAAACAAAATTTAAGGATACTCTGGTGTGTGGCCGTGAAGGAGGAGCTGTAATTTTTCTCCTCTGAGGTCACACTGATACACCTTTGTGCATACCCAGCAAGCCGTGAAAAGAGCAGATGTTTTTTCTTGCTATTTCACTGATGCTCAAGAGACTATTTTTAGATGCACCTTCAGCCAAATAGAATCCTATAGAGGATAAATACAGTTCAAGACTTTTTTTTTTTTCTTCTTTTTTTTTTCCAGAATGGGAAATATCTGTCTGCTACCCTCCTCCAGCTGTGAGGACAGCATGAGAATCACCTGCAATCTTATTTTCAGGGGGACTGAACAGTCTGAGCTTCCAGTGGCTGCAAATGGAGCCGCACCATTCCCAGTATATCTGAAGATGGGGCACTGCTCTGTGCCCCCCTGGTTTTGAGTCTGGTCAGTGTCTGGTGCTTCCTGACTGCCTTTGAGGGCTTTGCTTCAGGTGTGAGCTGGATTTGGAGGAATGTCTGACGTCTTGCAGGGCATTGGGGAAGCTTTGTGCTAGAAGTGGTTGAACGATCCGAGCCCCTTAAGGTCTTTCCACTTCTTCCTTATTCGGTCATACAGGTTTCTCTGCACTTTTTCCACCCTCCCCCCATTGCCTCTCCCTTTCCCCAGCGTAGGTAGCCACACATTTTGATTGAGGTTTAATCTCCTTTCTTCCTTCCTTTGCAAACCCACCTCCTCCCGCGCCCGGGGCGATCTGTCAGCTCAAATGCATCACAAATCAACTTGACAGTGGAGATCTCCCCTGGAGCCACAGCACCGCCAGTTGCTCCTGCAGATCCGCAGATAGAGAGGGTGGGGTGCATTTTCCACATAAAACCTGGGAGCATCTAAATGGGAGTAAATTTCCATTCCGCTCTTCCCTTTGTTTCCAACTCCTGCTTCTTGCAAAGCGAATCCCAAGCCAGGGGAGGATGCAGAGGATCACAATTTGTTTGGGAGGAGCGCGATGGCCGTCCTCATGCGTGCAGTTTCTGCTGCATTCTGCAGTGCTGTTGAGGATCTCGGGCTGCTTCAAAAAGTTGAACCAGCTTCACATGCTGGCCATTACCAGAGCAAGATGTGTAGATCGTGTGTTTTCTTTTTGACTTCTTTCTTGGTGTTAGCAGTGTGGGAAGGTCTCTCGGGTACCGCTGAGCTGTCACTAACACAAACCAGCGGCTGTTGGACCTGAAGCAGCAGCTGCACTGACCTTAGGCAAAGGGCAGATCCCTTGTTTGAGGAAAAGGACCAGGTCTCTCTTATTTCTATCTGTATATTGTTACTATTGCAGGGAAAAAAAGCTAGAAACTAGCCTTGGCTTGTGCTGCTTTTTCAGGGCTTATTCTGGGTGGCAGCAGAGCCTGCTTATGCATTCTCATGAGAACAGACCAGATATGCCATGCAAATGTAAGCATCTCCTTCCTCTCCTTAAAAGCCTGACTTCCATCTGTGAGTTGATTAGAGTGCTTGCAGGAACATTTGCTCACTCACTTAAAGTCAGCAAAATGCTCCTATGACATACACGAGGACCCCTGCCTTTTATTCCAAAAGTTTATCACCATTGTGGCATCAGAAGAAGCTGCTCCTGTCCGTATCAACAAAATAATGCGGTTGGAGCAAGACAGAAGAAGCAGAAAGAAAAGAGGCCCCTCCTGGCCGTCTTGTCATGGCAAACTCCTTTGTGTGCATCTCTGAGTGTCAAACAGCATGACCAGACTGCTGAATCTGCTGCGGATACGATAACTTTTGGAGGCAGAGTTCTTCCAAGCACATAACCTTTCCTGCGATCCGGGGAAGTGAAACTGCTCCTATTATCCAGATTCAGCCAGAAGTCGAACACTTACCATGTTTGATTTATTGGTTTTGTGAAATGCAGAGTCTTTAATGTTCAGCGCTTGGAGCGCACTGTAATTCTAGCTACGTTATTACAGTCATGACCAATGTATGAATTATCTTCAAAGGCTTTGAGTTCCTCTTAGCAAGCTTTCCCAGTCCAGCTACCAAGTCAAAGGAAGCTGGGAGGTCTGTTCTTTCAAGGAAAGGAGCAAAGTGTCATAGGTCAAATGCATAGGAATGGCCTGGAAACACAGTGTGGAGAAAGCGCAGGAATTATTTGTTAGCTCAGGAGCAGTGCTATTCACAGTACATAATTTTAATGTCTGGTGAACGGCTTCTTAGAAATGAGTTGAGTCCCAAAATCCCAGAATAGAAGTGGCTGTGTTAAAATTATCCACCCGGCTCACTGCTTTGCTAAATGCATGGAATCCTGTAGGCCAAACTTGGATGTGAATGCAAGCATCTCTCCGAGCCGTGCTGGAATCAGCAGCACTGCAGAGGGTGTCTGTGCTCCATGTCCCTGCGCAGCCTCTGCTCAGAGCTCTCTGCCTTCAGGAGCTGTCACAACGAGAGCCATTCCCACCAGAATGAAATGCATTCAGAGTCATTTTTGGAAATGGTTTGGGCACAGCCTGCTGTGAAAATGAGATGGCACAGAACTGATTAAATAATATTTATGCAAATAGAAGTGTTGTCAGGGCGTTGTTTCCTTCAAGATCCAGCTTGTCAAAGGCTTTTTTGGCTAAGTGTTAGGTTCATTGAGCTTGACTGAGCTAGCAGGAGCTTGGTGTAGGGGGCCAAGTGCCAGAACCCCACAGTAGCTTTCCTCTGGTGCATCTCCTTCCCATCTCCCACCCATCAATCTTGCTGCAGACTTCTTAGTGCTCCGCTAACATGCTGGATTTCCACTTTTCACCTCCTCTTGTGCCTTAGAAGTCCCACGTTGCTCAGTCTGTTATAAAGCAGCAGCTGCCCTGTTTTGTGTTTTTTTTTTTTTTACCTTTTGGTCCACCTGTGGGTTACAGAGGAACGTTGGCGTTGCTGAAGGCGCGATGTTAGGAAATTACTGACAGGTGCTGAGACAGATGTTTGCAACAGCCTTAGGATACGCAGATCCCTGCACCAAGAGGGGTTCAGAGGCTTTGAAATGATTTGGGCGACATTTGGGGAATAGTTTTCAAAGACATTGAGGCGACTCTGTCAGGACTCCTCTCTCACACTCCGTGATCTGAGCTCCACAGTCCACGTTCTAGACTGTGAGACTGATGGCTCCCCATGTTCACAAATAGCAGGGAAAGTCCTTGGTGTCGTTACTCATCACAGGAAATATTTGCATAACTGCTCAGAACTGAGCATGTATTTGCCTGTGTTTCTTATGACGCTTTGTCTTGAACGCTCTTTTAAACAACAGTTCATTTGTGCAAGTGCTCCAGCAGGGTGTCCAAGAGACTCGTGGGGACTGTTGAAACGAATTCCAAGCCTTGATTTGAACAAATGTTTGCAAATTCTTTTGCACAGTATTTACACAGTTCTGATCTAAGCTTCATCAGCTCAGCAGATTCATTTCTCTGCTCCAATACCTCGCTGGCCAGCTGGAGCCACAGAGTGTTTTCTTGTGGCATTTTCATGGGGATCCCTGGGGAGCTCCTTGCTGATAAGAAACGAAGGAGTGATAAAGCAGGCATCCCTCAGTGTTGTCCTCTGCTGCTGAGCCCCATCTGGAAGGACCACTTCTTTTGCCAAAAACCATTTTGTAACCTTCTTAAATGCAGTTTAAAATGAAAAAATAAGTCAACTTTTGGAGGCACGCGTGATTTTCATTCTGCATCCTGTCTCCTGCGTGAGCATCTTGGAGCCACAGCAGTGTGTTGAAGGAGACACGGACGATGTCAGAATGAAGACTGCTTTTTCTCTGCAACTTGGAAAGAGAGAAAGCAGTTCCTCCATAGAAACAGGCCATCAGCATGCACCCTATGAACCCAATTTAGATGGCAATGAGTCCTCCCTGCATTGTGTATATATCAGATTTAGTTAATTCTAAAACTAGCTGGAACACATGGGTTACAGTCTTTGTAGATGGGGTGGTTTTTTTGCTTTTTTTGTTATTTTTTGGCATTTTAAAATGGCTTTAGGTGCTTGTCTGAAATAGTCACTCACAGCACGGTGTGGGCTTGGAGCTGATCTCACCACGGTTGCACTGGCAACGGTCCGCTGTCTTCTGCAGTCTTAATGTTGGTTTGGTTCTTTAGGTGAACGTTTGGTTTGGTGAGAACTCGGTAAATCAGAAAGGTGGAGTGTAGTATTTATTGCCATTTGTCTTTTTTCCTGACTACATATGGCCTTGGGCGGACAGAAATCCATCCCTGAATGTGTTTTCCTTTGTTATTTTGTCCATTCTCATTAGGAATTACAGAACGCAGTTGCAGACCTCCTGAATCCCAGCTGCCTGCATTTGAATCTAAGTCTTCTCTTCCCACTAAATACTCAGTTGGTTCAGATTTAAGCTTCAGGCTTTGGCCCTTCTCTGCCTTCTAAAAGCATGCTTTAATCTCCTGAAAACCACGAGCCCCATAGCTCCTGGGTGCTTTAATTAAGTGAAATGAAAGATGTTAATTTCCATAAATAGAAGAGCTTCCAAGAACAGCACCAGGGCTTCCAGCCCAGCCACCCACCCAACGCACTGTGAGAACGACCTCAGCCTAATTAATGCTCCCTGAAGGAGGGAGCAAGGATGGCTTGAACTTTATCCCAAAAGATGCCTCCGATACGATAATGAGCGAAAGAGAAGAGCGGGCTTTGAGAGCCCTGCCAACGTGATAAAGACTAGAGAAGATGGAAAGCACTTCTTTTATCTACCCAAGTAGCTATGTGGCATCCTGTCCCTTTGGCCAGGTCGTGATTTTGAGTCAATACAGACATCTAGTGGCCGTAGTGTTGTTCCTTGGGGGAGTTCTGTCCTTGCACCGTCTTCCTTTGCTTTTCCTCTGTATTTCTTTATTTACTTTAAGGAAGACAAAAGCAAGATTTCAAAGTAGATTCTTATCTACGTGCAGCATTTCCTTTGGTTCTAATTTGCCTTGAGCTGTTCTTGAGCTTTATCGTGGGAACACTGAAATGAAAATTCGAAGCTATTTTCATAGAAATATGGAAACTCAAAGTTGCCTACTTATTGCTATTGAAACCCATTTGTGCAAATCAAAAACTCTGTCTGTGCTGGTCAAATTCAAGTTCAAAATTGCTTGAAACAAAGCTGCTAAAAGACCAAGAGCCCCAAGAAGAGTAGGCGTGATTCTGAGATGGCACAAGTGATGAGCTGATACTGGAATGCCTACCAAGAATTCTCCTTGTAGCAGCAGCGAAAAGCAAGGCAGGAAGCTTCTTGTTCAGTCTGTTTGCATTGGCTTTTTCCTATCCAGCACACCTGCCCCTGTTCCCCAAGAACGGATGCCAAGGTGCATCTGTTCTCATAAGTGGAAAAATACGATTCTCACATTCATTGTTGTAAGACTTGAAATCCCAATGTGACAATGGAATTTGGGTTTGGCAGCCAGCACGGTATCTTTGGCTACTTTCAAGTTGCAAAATTAAACTGTGTCATCTCTGCTACCTATGCAACCGTACTGTCTTTGGCAACAGCAGAGGATGCATCTGCTCTGCAGAATCTGGAATCCTTATTCATGTTGCTGAAGGCAACAACTGAATTTGGCAAGGAGTGCTCCATCATCAAAATGCAGCAGTTCAAAATCCCAAGTGCTTTTGAATGTTCTTTTAAGGTGGGATCTGGATTTGAATAGTAAACTCTCCTCCTTCCCCCCACTCTGATTTTGTCCCAAGGAAAGGGAGAAAGGCGTGAGTAGGATGAATTGAGCCTGGTGATGTGAAATTAGGGCTGCAGTTAAAGCATTAAAATTCTAAACTTGAAAACACAATATCAAAGCAGTTGCTACGGCAAATGGAGCAAATTTATTGCGTGGCTAGTGGTTATTTCTTGGTGCTAATGAAATGGGTGTTTTTCTCCACTGAATTGAATCGCAGCTAAGTGAGTAGCAGTCAGCCCCAGGTTCACGTTAATGTTGCCTTCCTAATGCTTTGTAGAAATGCAGAATCCATTCAACCGCCTTCAAATGAGATTATTATTTTTTAAATTAGTAGGATCTTAGCAAGTCGTTACAGACAGCATTAGTGCTGTCACAGACTTTCCTATTTGCTTAACGTGGGGAAGGGAAATTTATTTTCAATTAATTCACGTGCTGATAGGTTTTATGGTTTGTTTTTGCATTCCAGAAATAAATGTAGGTTTCTTATAGGTGAGTAGACCTGCCTTTGTCCAATTCATGATTTCCTTTCTCATGTGCTTGTAGAAGGCAGCAAGTTACCCTGCTGCTACCCACTGATTAATCTCAATGAGCCGCATGTCCTGGGAAACTTTTTTATTGCAAATCTGCCTTTGCTTTCACTCCCTGCCTCTACCTAAAAACCATTCCATGCCATTCAGTGGTACTAAACCTCCTTCTGAAAATAAAACCTCAATTCTCTTCCATAATTCTAGATGCTCCCAAGCTTGACGATGGGTTGCATTAATGTTTCCTCCAGGTGACATTAATGTCAGTGCTCAGGCTGCCTGCTGGAGAGGGGATGTGGGCCCTTTCCCCATCAGCCCTTGGCTCCAGAGCCAACCAGAACCAAAATAAGGGGAGTTAAGAGGGGTGGGATGGAGCCCATGGATGAGAAATAAACAAAGTGATGAGTTGCTGCGTTGTAGAAGAATGGATTTATGGGTTATGACATTCCTAAAATATCTTTATTTAATAATGAAAACTTCATTATCCAGCCCTGTGCCGAAGTGTTGCCATGGGCCTGCTGCAACTCCCTGGGAAGATCTTTCATCTTGACAGAAGTTCTAAATTACAGCATTAGTGCTCTAACGGAGAGGAAGTTATGGCCTATTTTGTCTGTCCAGGGAAATGAGACACACGTTATTATGGAGCGGGTTATTGAAATCTAATCACTGAGAATATTAAAAATAGGGTAGCAAAAAAAATAGTCTGTGTGAGCACTGGGGACAAATTAAGTGATAAACCTTGAGTGTTTACTGGAGTTTCATCATTTTATGAAAAAGTAATTCATCTTTATTACAGTTGAGGCTATTATGTTTCACACCATTAAGAAGGCAATGCATGGAGACCCTTAAGCTAATTTTCAATCCAGCTATCAGAACACATTATGTTTTTATTTTTATCACAGGTACTGCAACATCCTCCGTGGCTGCATGTTCTGACCTCCAGAAACGTTTCAGAATTGTTTCAGACACAACGAAGTAGAACCAACTCATGCTCTCCAACTCATCACCAGCACTGTGTGTCCTTGGGCTCCTGGTCCTGATGTCCAGGTAAGAAGTCTGTTATTTGGATTACAGCCACAGCTCCAGGCCGACCCTATACAACATGGCTCAGAATGTTGAGTTTTGTGTTAATTATTTGGGGTTTGTGAGAGTCCTTCTGCTCTTCTTCGCATAGATTGGATTCCTCTTTGTGTTTTGCCAGATCCAAACTCACCAGGTCCACGTGCAGCTTTGTATCACAGTGTATTCCAGCTTTACTAAGAGCTGTGCTTTGGGTTATGTTGAATCATCACACAAGCTTCCTCCAAACTGTGAGAGCTTTGCTTGGCCCCTGTAGCTCTGGATAGCTGTGTTCCCAGTGTTATTCTTCTTTGCAGAGCAGAGTGAGTTGTGCAACAGCAGAGATGGATGAATGCTTCTGGGAATGCTCATTTTAGCTTTTAGGTTGTTTGGCTGCATTAAGCGTCCCTCTTAGTCCAAGAATATTGCAGTGAGCTTGCTTAATGGCTTTGCTAAAAGGGCAAGGTTTAGATAGATGCTTGAAACCGTTCATAGGAAATGAATCTGGAATTTATGGTTGTAGGTATTTCCAGCAAAATCTCGGTGTTTGGATGAGAAGCTCTGCTCACTGAGGAGCTCTGATCCGGTCGTGGTAGAATTTCAGCCTCTGAAGTGGAAGGGATGGGGCACAAACTGGCAGCCCTCAGGCTCTTTGCTCCAGGAACTCAGACCCAATTTCAGGTGCTGGCTGATGCAGAGCACACAGCTTGTTTCTGAAATGCATTCCTGTGTGTAGGGTGGGGGTTTCAGCTCCTAGCAGTTCCCTCGTTGCCCTCGGTTGCCTTCTCGAGGCTCCCTGCCACGTTGTTCCACCATTTCATGGCAAAGGTGAGAGCGAGGAGAGGTGTAACTTTGGGGAACCGATGGAGTGAGTTTGGTGAGGGCAGAGCACCCTCTCTAGCACAGTGCTGGTAGGACACCCTGAGCACCCTTGCTGCCTCCTCCCTGCTGCCTCTGCCTCGTGCAGCAAATGTATAGCAAAGGTATAGCACCCAGCTACAGGAATGACCTGTACATAAACAACACAGCAGAGGCTGTTGTGTAGATGGCAATGCAAGGAGATCTGTTGTCCGATAGTGGCTCTGAGGACAGAGATGTGTGGATTAAGGTTGGTATCTTCCAGTGATACACGTGGCAACAGGGGACAAGGCTGAGAATTGTCTGCACGTGTTCTGCAGACCAAGAGGAATAATTGCTAGGAACGCCTCGGTCAGGAGTTTGAAACAGAATAACATTGCTGCAATAAAATAAAAATGCAGTAAAGAGGATATACTGGTTTTGGTATCTGGTTAATCAATGGACTGTGAAGAGGCTGGGGTGATAAACTGACTGTAATCAGGGCTAATTTTATGCAACAGAATATGTTCGTAAAATCAGTCTATTTAAAAATGATTTGAGCCAAACTTCTAAAATGCAGAGCTGTTCTGCACTGCTCGGTCTCAGTATGTACCTTACAGCAGATGAGGAAGGCAGGAACTATCAGACATGTATAATTTAAACAATATGATCAACCGAGTATTGATTGCGAAGTAATGTACTTATTAATTAATAGATGTCTACATGTTAAATACATTTGTCAGAGCTTTTCTGTGGCCATTTAGCAAGATAAATGGGGGGTTGTACAGTGCAGTACTTTGTCGTTAAATATATGTGTCACTTTGGAAGGAAATGCAGAGATGTGCATTTGCTGGAATGCAGGGCAGGGCGGTTGGTCACAGAGGCTGGAGTGGTGCAGTAGATTTGTTGGCAGAACCCAACAAATGTGAGTCCAAACCAAAGAGTTAAGACACCTCTCAGAGATCCCCCATATCTCACACATCAGCTTCTGCCTCTTGGTTCTGATTATCAGCAGCACAAAAGCCCTCACTGTGCCCTGTGTTAGACCAAAGAAGACTCCCAGGCACAGAAGCCCCAAAGCATCTTATTTTGCTGCTCTAATGTATTATAATGCCATCTTTATAAATGCCACAACAAAAAGTGGTAAGAAAGAGGTGGAGTCCTAGAAAATATGTTCACCATGGGTCACCAGGTGGTTCCTTCATCAGTAAGGAAGCAAAGGAAGCAGCCGTAAGGGCAGCAACCATCTCCAGCCCATTCACCTACAGGTTTGGTGAGCTCTGTAACAGTCTGTGAGTCCTGTTGGCATACAGAGCAGAGCTGTGTGAGCTTGCACATCTCACATGCATGCCGTATCCAATTTTCTTCCCTCCTTCTACTCTCCCGTGTGCTGAGCAGACTTTTTCGCTGACTGCTTGATTGATGGATATTCAAAAGGCATCTTTATGAGCCCTATAAATAACACCCCTCAAAGGCTTTTCTTGTTGTGCTATGAGGTGCCACTTGATGGCTTCTCTAAGCAGCAGTCCTTGCTGCACCTCTCATCCTGGTCGCTGTTTGAGCAGGATCTGTCCTGGGCTGGTGACTTTGGGGACATCTCTGGTACAGGACTGTGGTGCTTCGTTCTCAAAAGCTTAACTTGGCTTTTTGCAGCTGGTGTGTAGCATAGGCACATTGACTGGGGATGAGGTGGGTGTTATGTGGAGAGAAATTTCCTCCTCTGAAAGGAGGTGCCGACCCATCTTTTCGTGGTCTGTTTCCTAAATCACTGCTCTGTGTTAGGGCACGTGTGGGCAGTTGCAAGAAAGGGACAGCATCTAAAAAGGGTCCCCTTCCCTTTTCAGACTCCAAGACTGTAATTCTAGCTGACACAGTGTGAAATTCCTTTTTTTTTTTTTTTTCTTTTTTCAATTACTGCATGATTTGTGGCTTGATCGGTTTAAAAGAAACTTCCCTCCTTATGTTTTTATACACATTGAGTTCATTGTTTGCAGAGGAAACTGCCAAGGCAATAGAGCTGTGCTGCCTTTTGAGGTTGTACTCGGTCATGAGTTTTACAAGCATCCCACCACCTCTCTTCCATCACGGCTTTGATTAATTTCTGTCTTTTAAAACACATGGGCTCTTTTTATGAGAGCCACTTTGCTGTTTGGGGCAGGGTGGGCAGGTAGGAAAGAGCAAGACGAATAAGAGGTGGAGCAGGCACACATCAAATGTGGCATCAGGCGTCACTTTTGTAGGGGTAACTAACAGAGAGATTTATGATGCTGATATTTGTTTCCTTGAGTGCTCCCTTACTCTGCTCAGCAGCATTAACAGGCCTTTGTACAGAGCAGAAATGATTCCTCCAGCTGTGTTACAGGTGGTGTAAGGGGATTTTGTACCAGTGAGAATCCGTCGGTGTGTATTCAAAATAAATAGATGTGCACATAAAGAAATAACCCCTATTATTACACAAGGATGCAGTGGGAGTACCAGGGGAATGGCGAAAGTAACAAAACTTGACACTGGTGATAATAAAAGAGGGAGCGAAAGCAAAGAGATCAGCCCAGCCTGCTGGGTTTGGAGTGCTTAATCAGAACTGACTTCTACTACTGCAGCTGCAAAAGAA
Source organism: Centrocercus urophasianus (assembly GCF_019232065.1). NCBI lineage: Eukaryota > Metazoa > Chordata > Aves > Galliformes > Phasianidae > Centrocercus > Centrocercus urophasianus. Next base: position 2,342,498 of record NW_024885000.1, read on the forward strand.
ATGTTTCTAGCCTCCCATTAATTTCCATACAATAACCCTCTAATGGGGGAGTTGCTGGGGAGAGGAAGGCGATCAATCTGCTGTAATGACACACTAGAGACTAAGGGAAAATGCAAACTTGGAGCAATTTCATGGCAGGTGCAACCTTGGAAAGTACAGCCATTTTTCTAAGTTAATTTGTTCCCCTGATATGTTTGAAATCCATATTTGTACTTTAAAGGTCTAAAATGCAAGATGATTAAAAAATATAACCAGATTTTTGTAAGCTTTTCAGCTGTATCAGGTGATGTATTAAAGCCCCTCCTTGGAGCCAGGGCAGCTGGATCTCTTTTATCATTTGCTGCCAAAAAGGGATTGTTTGTCCTAGCATTCAGTTGCTGTCTTTAGCCCTCCCTCCCATTTACCTCCCTGCTGCTGGTTCCCCTCAAAGCCGAATTGATCTTCAATACTACAGGATGTATTAAGAGCAATAATAACGCGATAGCAGTAATAATTACCACTCTTGTTACTCTTAGTAATAACAGTGCTATATAATTATAATGATCGTTGTGGATGAGAGTCCCAAAGTGCTTAAACGAGTTAATTTCTGATGCGTTTTGGGTGCCTGCCTCTTTTGCACACTTCGGAGCATTCCAGCTATGAATGGTGACAGGAACACCACAGAGGTGCAAACCTCTTTTCATTTCGGATCTCATCACCAGTCAGCATTTTGGAAGATGTGTGTTGTTTCAACTGGCCTTGCAGTTTTGTAGTGGCATAGAGCAGCGTTGGGCTGTGAGCAGCCCCGTTCCTCTCTGCACCATCGTTTGGGCTTCTGAGAGCCACACTCCTTTCTCCTGATTGCAGCTTTTCGATTCTTTGCACTTAAGAGCTACAATCACAGTGGTGGAAGTGTTGCATTTTAAAGCTCTGGGAAGTGCAGGGGCTTTGCATGAGAATTGGATACCCTCTGCTCAGAGCTTTTGTGCTTTGCACCGAGCACCTACCTGCACCATCAGATTTGTGTCTTCGTGATAAAGCCCTTTGTGGCTGAAGTTGAGGGATATGCTTTTTTACATGAAAAAATGCTTATTATTCTGCATTTAGGCATGTGGAGCAGCTTGCTGTGATCAGTGTCTATTCTTACATCCTGGTTCAGATCCTGTTCTAAATACATGCTTGTCCAGAGCTGCCTCAGGTGACAAAGTTCCCTCAGTGACACCTACAAACCAGCTTACGTGCCTTGGTTCCTTTGCTGCTGCCCTGCCGGGCTTCCATTAGCCTGCTGAAGGAGATAAACAAAATAATTGATCATCTAAACGAGATTGAGGATTCGTAACGGTTCAATTATGTCTCCCTAAGTCTGATCTCGAGTTGGTGTAATGAAGTCTCTGCCTAATTCTCAGTACATCATCAAAATCAATTTATCGGAATCAGCTGCTGACGGAGGAAGGAGCAGAGCAATCAGAAGTATGGAGCAGCCGCCGTGAGAGGAAAGGTTGAATGCACCAGAGCTGAAATGACAACCTCCTGTTCTCAGTAATTTCTCTACTGATTGCAAACATAATTTGAAAGCTGGGAGTTTCCTGGGGCTCCTGCAGCTCCTGGGCAACACTTGTCCTCCATCAGATGCCGCTCTGTCTTTTCTTCCTCAGGTTTTAAAGCTCATCCCCTCCGTAGGGTGACAAATCCCTCACTGTCCATCTAAAGGTAAAGGTCTGTAAAAGGTGATCCAATTTCATAGGCCATAAAGTTTTATGTCCACTTCTTGAGTTTCTTCCCTTGTTGTTTATGATTTCAGACAAAAACTTTAAGCCCGCAATCTGTATTTGGCCTCTGGACATCCATAACGCAAAACTGGATCCCCAGCTCTTGCTCACAGAGGAAAGCAGCAGCAGATGGGATTTTTGCTGTGTGCGTCCTGGAGGTGGGAGATGGATGCTGTGGGATGCACGATGGCGAAGGAGGGTGGGCATCCTCAGGACTGCCCATCCTCTCCCCACCTTCAGCACCAGACCGTTGCTCCATCCCTTCCCAAGTCAACCCACAGCAGTAATGCTGCCACTTTAAAGCAGGATTTATACATAGAAAGTGGTGATATTGAGGAAATCTGGCTTCTTTACACTCTTTCGGCAGTGAGGTCTGTTGTCTTTCCTTTGAATCATTCCTGTTTCCTTTCTGAGAATGGTTCCATGCACATACAAACCCAAGATTAAACACAGGCAAATACTGTGACATTTAAAAAAGATGTAAATAGAGTAACTCAATTTGCCATCTAGATAGGAGCCTCAGATCTGACAAGTACACGTGGTTCTGTGGCTTGCTCATATCATTACTCCTCACCTCTGCTCATAAACTTCCACCTAGAAAATAATGTAATTTAATTAGAAACGTGGAATTAGCCTATTGCAGTCACAGTCGGTTAAGCGGAATCAGTTTGTAAGTTCCATTGTCACTGGGGCTGAATTATCTGTTACATTAGCAGCCTGATTTTATGTGTGTGATTGCTATTTGGGGACTGGCAGAGGGAAGGCGAGAAGGATGCAAAGTCTGCACAGCAGCCTGAAGGTCCCTTCCATCCCAAGGCACTCTGTGCTTCTGTGATCAGGTGTGAGGGGAGCAGGGAGTTGGACAGCATGGGAGAGGCACCCACCCCTCCATCACCTGCCATATAATCCCATTGATTTGCCTCTCTGCCCTCCAGCCACTTCCAGCCCTCTGTGACCACGGGGCTTTCTGCTGGGACTCCCAGTGCTCCCTGCACATCCGTGGGACCTCTGCACCTGGGGAAGTGCTGAAGGGCTGTTATGGGGTAATCCTCCCTGCTCTGGGTTTCTCTAAGAGCATTGTGCACAAAGGAAAGCCATAAGGACCAGTGTATGTCTAAAAACATAAGTACAAACAAAGTCTTGGTTTGCAGCGCACAAATATTTCTGAAGGCAAATGGGACAGGAAGGGTTTAGCCTGCAGACACTGATTTGTCATGCATTCTGAGTGGGGCTTTTCAACACGCTTTGATCCTCTTCTGTTTTTTTATTTTTTTGGGGCGTGTTTTTTTTTGGCCCAGGCATTAAATCATGCTTGAGAAGCCATTAGAAAAACTTGTGACAATTGAACTGCTTTGAAAAAATGACAGTTTGATTGTCTAATAATAGCCCTAAACTGAGCCGGAGAAGATTTTTTCTTTCTTTTTTTTTTTTTTTGGTATTCATTTTGTGCAGTATATTTCAAAATGTTCTCCTCAACAAATAACCCTTTCAGAGATCTGGAAATGTGACACACGTCGATGGTAATATGGGCTTCTGTAGCACGTAGGTACGTTTACAGGTGTACATGCACTATAAGGAGCCAGTAAAAGGTGCTGTGATGTTGAAAGGGGAAGGAATGGAGAAGGTGGGGATGCCTTTGGCTGTGTTGAGTAGATGGTTGGCCATGCAGGGTGCAGCTGGCAGTGAGACACGGTGCTGCCCGGTCCCCAGGAAGACTTTTCTCTCAAGGTCCTGAAGGGTGACGCGGGTGGGAGCCCACGCTTCATTGCAAGATCTTGTTTTTGCAAGATCTCACTTGGCAGGGATAAATGAGCAACTTTCAAGCCTCAGAAATGATTAATTTCTCACTGGAGCTGTCTCTGAGGCTGTCACAGCCTGACAATCCTGACACAAGTGTCATTTATAATGTCACAAGTCTATTATACGTAAATGTCATTACACAATTACTCTGAGGATGAGGAAAGGTTTGCTAGGGGAAGAGCGTCTGAAATTAAATCAATTATATATCTTCGTGTTATTGTTCATTTGTCCCCCCTCACACGGTGACATTGTCTCCCGTTTGTTCGTTCAGCGCAAATTAGCAATTATTAATTGCAGCGATGCCGCTAGGCAGCCCAGGTAGGGTCGGTGTCACGAAGGCTCTGGCAGAGCCCTGTGCTGCCATGATTGATATCAACCCGAGGATCGCAGTGCTTTGATAATGAGCCCTCTTGAAATGAGGTCCCCCCCCCCCGCAATGTTTTCCTGCATCCCCCTGAAAAGCAGCAGCATCTGGGAGCGCCGATAAATCCTCCACGTGGCTCCGATAAAGGTGGCTTGTTTTAATGAGGGTGACTTTTTGCGCCGCCTAACAAAAGAAGCTCTTTCTTGTGAGAAGGACGGAGGAGTTCAGCGAATTCCCCTGCGCCGCACCTCAATTATCCCTTAAAATTGGCATAAATGTAGCCTTCATTTAGTTCTAACAGGCTTTCATCCTCCTTGGCCCAGACACAAACAAGGCGTACGCTGGGGCTGGGCGGACTGATGGGGTGGGAATGCATTATGCATCACAAGGTGCAGTGATGGAGATGCAAAGGAGGAGGAATGGTCTGGGACCACAGCAGCCCTGGGAGCTGTGCTTCAGGTTTGATCTGAGGGCATTGGCATCCAGCATGGCTTTGTGAGCTGGAAGTGGAGCTGCGTGCCAGGATACAGAGCTGGGTCTGAGGGCACTGCAGAATTTTTGTGCAGGCTTCAGCAAGGTGAAGCACTCCATGCTGCAGTGTGTGCTGAGTTACACCTAAATGCAGAAAAATGCCACAGATTTCTATGATAACCCTTCAGATTTCTAGCAAGACAACAGAGATGAGCATCAGGCCTTTTAAATTTCTCCCTTTGCCTGTTTTCTATTCTGGGAAGCTATTGTTCTCAAAGGGACATCTTTAAAGCAAAAGCTGGTAGAATAATTTATTTGCGAATAATTTATTCAGTGATTGATGGGAAAAGCTGCTGAATAAATAATTCACTGAATGCTAATGGAACATCAGAGATGGTCGAATAATGAAAATGTTTATTTGCAAATAATTTATTCAAAGAAAAATGCTGAAATGTATCAGCTCAATTATTTTCGGTCGTAATCCAGTCGTCCCCACCCAGCGCACTGTGACACGTTGTACAGAGATGCTTCTTTCAACTAAATGGAAGCTCCAGGTAGCGAAGTCACGTCTGCTCGAAGCGAGGGGCTCTGATCTGCTGTTAGTAAAGGGAAGTCGTGAGATGTTTGGGTGAGATGGACCTGGAGCTTGAGCTGAAATGGGGTTCAAGCTGTAACTGTTGTTGTGATGGTATCTTCTTTTCATAGAATCATAGAATGGCCTGGGTTGCAAAGGACCTCAATGCTCATCCATTTCCAACCCCCTGCTGTGTGCAGGTCACCAACCAGCAGCCCAGGCTGCCCGGAGCCACATCCAGCCTGGCCTTGAATGCCTGCAGGGATGGGGCATCCACAGCCTCCTTGGGCAACCTGTTCCAGTGCCTCACCACCCTCTGAGTAAAAAATTCCTCTTAAATTTGTATCTTCGACCTCTCTTACCCCTTTTTTATTATTGGGAGCAGCTTAATGATCCAAAATCCTCCTCTCTGTGAGTGCAGCTGTTGGGCACGCTGTTCTCCTGCCCTCCCTGGACAAGATGGGGAAGTAGGGACAACGTGAACGACTTTGCTTTTTATTGCTAAAGCTTTTCAGAAAGCTTCTAGTCAGCTGGAGATCCACTAGGATAAAGATGGTGTATCTCTTGTTCAAGCTGTTCTGCTTATGTCTGGTTTCCATAGTTTAAAAACAAGGCTTCAATTTGCATTAAGTGCACAGTGCTGCAATCTCAGGTGCAGATTGGGTCATCTTGCCCATCCTTCACTGCTTTATCATCTTGTTTTCTCCATTTCCTCCTGTGATATATTGAACTAAGTGACATTTTCAAGAGCAGGGACACTAAATCATGTATGCTCTGTATGCATAATCCAGTCTCGAATGCTAACGAAGGCGTGTTGGCAAAAAGAAGTTGCAGGAGAGACCTTGGAGTCAGCTGGGACACAGGGAGCAAGAGCAGAGAGTGCACCTGTGTTGTATTTTCTTTGTGATTACAGCCATCCATATCAGAACCAGCTCAGAGTTGTTTTATTCTCCGAATTTCTGTATTAGCACTGTCAGAATCCCTGATGTATCATCTTGCATCTGAATGCTTGGCATTGCCTTCCTTTGCAGTTTCCTTCTGGGTTCAGAGCCGAAAGCGCAGCCAGAGTGAAATCTTTTCTCTGGATGCTGATAGGAATGTAAGAGAGAGCTCAATTTTAAAGAAGTATGAGAGGGCCATAAAAATGAATCTTTTGCTAAGCAGATCAATTCACCCTGTTTGTACCAAAAAAAAGAAAGATTCAGAATGAGGAGCTGATAATGCAGGCTTCAGTTTGTGGGAAATGAATTAGAAAGATGTGATTGGAAAGAAGTATTTCATTTAGTTGTTCCACTGGCATCTAACAAGGCACTATAGCTATACTGTAGCAAGCTAAAATATTATTTAAAAGTTAATTCATATTTTTAGCATATAATTTCTAATTAACTTGCTGTAGTTATCTTGTTAAATGTCAATTAAATCTCAGAGCATTCCTCAAAGGTTTCCTGTATTCATAAAATGTAATTATGTAGCTATTGCTCATGTAGCCCTTATTACTAGTATAATCTACAGCTAAATATATCTTTTACATACTCATTATACATCACTCACTGCTATATTGATAATCAGTAATTGATTTGGCACAATGAGTCGTCATGTTACCTTTTCAAATGTCAGCTCTAAGTGGTTAGAATGCAAAGTTTTGGCCCCAGCAGTGGGTTGGGGGTTTGGTGCCCACTCTGTGCAGCCAAGGTGTGTGCTGG